>NC_066580.1:364147152-364456152 GCF_024323335.1 Lathyrus oleraceus
AGGTGTAACCTTTTTGTTTTGTTTAAGTGGCATCGAGAGAGATAGGCAAATTGTTGGATTTTATTTTATCTTCTAAAAATAATTATGAACATTTCGACATATGGATTAGATCTAGGAATGTAACACCATCTAATCAAACTCAACTTTCTTGGTTAAGAGGGAAAATACGGGTTCAAACTCGCAGCATTGTATTCATATGTCCTTATAGAATATTCAATTGAGATGTTCTAACATAATACTTCAATTCTTAATTTTATAAAATATTAATATTTCTAAAGAAAAATTAAATGAAAATAAATATTATACTAAATTTTTATTGTATAAAAATATTAATTAATGTGAATAAAAATGTTAATTAGTGTGTATTTATTTATTTTTATACTTTATGTGATTTGGTATGAAAATTCTATTAAAATCTCAAGATCAAATCAGGATCATCATGTTTCCACTTTTTGGAAATATTTATTTGAGTATAGGTAGATCATTAAACTAATAAAACAAAAGAAATTTGACAATTTATAATATTAGAAAATATCAAGCAATAAGGTTTATTAAAATACAATCTACACAAAATATTCTAGCTTCTTTGCCTAATTCCCCAAAAAATCTATATACATCAATTTAAATGTCTTGAACTTAGTCACTTTTTCATTATTTTTCAGTTAGTGATCTTGAATTTGTAGCATTTCTGATATATTTCATCAATTTGAATAAATCAATATTTTTAGTCAAAAAGAAAAAATAGTGATTATTTTATTAAAAAATTTAGAAAATCTTATCTTTGAGTGAGTTGATTTGAATTTGACAAAGTGACTACAAAATTTGAACTCAATCATATCCAGCCAAATGTGATAGGGTCGAATTAACAAATTTGAAAAGAATGAAACTTACACATATGCATGCAATACTTTGAAGATGATCATTGAATGTTAAAATTCAAATAGGATAGGTCAAGCATGAATGAACAAAAACAACATGGCGGGTACGGCACGGGCCTTTTGTTTTGAACGATTGTGGGCACTCTGTATTTTGATTTGATGGACTTTTTCTTTTGTCGTCAATTATCTGTTGCCACCTGCCAAAGAAAACAAGCAACTTCAATTATCTGTCTGGACGTAATAATTCATTGATAGTCATAGTAATGAATATTTGTTTATGAATTTTTTTTTTCAAGAAAATTGGATATTTGAATATTTCTTTTATTTTATATGTAAATTAATAAGATTGTATAAATTACTATTGGAATGTGTAATTTTAGTGTTTGTAGGATAGTTGTATCCGACAAAATCGATTATAACATGTGTGTCAAAATGTGTAATCAATTATAGTGCAGTTTTATAATTGTATGTCTTATATAATGTAAATTTTAGTAAACAATTGGTGTGAAAATTCAAATATGACATTTCCTCTAATTTTAACCCATTCTTAAAACGGGGTTAAATTTGGTTCAAAACTTTCATTTTTGAACCAAACGAAAAATTGAATTTCTTTCACTTTTGCAATGATGAGAACCAAATTTCATTCTATTTGATTCCAAATTAACCTACCAAATCTAATTTTTTCCATTTTTCTCTTATGTGTCATAACATCACTGTTGTACTTGAATAGGATTTCTCTTTCATTACAATGATTTTTTCTCTCTTATATTCAATA
This sequence comes from Lathyrus oleraceus, assembly GCF_024323335.1. Taxonomy (NCBI): domain Eukaryota; kingdom Viridiplantae; phylum Streptophyta; class Magnoliopsida; order Fabales; family Fabaceae; genus Lathyrus; species Lathyrus oleraceus. The sequence goes on from NC_066580.1 coordinate 364,148,806, forward strand.
GGATTTTCGAAACACTTTGTCTCTCTTCACTTCTTGCATATACATTTCTTCTTCTCTAAAGGATTTCTTCATTCTCCAACATGATTTCTTCCTTCCTCTATGTTAATAGGTATGACCTTTATTGTTCGTTCAATCTTCACTTGAGTTTCATGTTAGGCTCATTCTATTGGTTTGAGCATTCTTTGCAGTTCTTCATAATCGACAGGACTGCGACGACTATGGTATTTCCGATGGCGTGCAGTTTTGTGGTGGTAGATCTCAGGCAGCGGCAACAAGTTTCTGACGGCAAATTTTGTGGAGGTCAGACTCAAAATGGTTGTTGTGTGACTTTTTCACAGGTTAATGAAGAAGCAGGCCAATTGTCTTCTCTACAAAAGCATTTATGTTTTACGTGTTTACATGTTTTTAAGTTTTTGAGTTTCATACCTTAATATGTCTTGCTGACTTTGATCACATTATTTCCCTATCAATTTGATTATTGATACATTAAGTCATAAGATGTGGTATGAAATCTTTGGTTGTAAGAATTCCCAAAATCGTTGATAACGATTTCCATGTGACTCAATTTTCTTACACATTATAGTTTCCACTTCATATGATTTGAATCTATTTATTATTAACCATTTGCATCACTAATTGATAAATTTCTTATACTTCTGTTTCTTGATTAATAGATTATTGATAAGTCCTTCAGCTTTGACACAATTGTTAAAGAGACTTAACATGTTATAAATGCATACGTGTTGAAGTTGAAAATGTTGAAAATGTTGTTTCTATCGTCAAGCTGATGGGCTGAGGCACTGGTTATTTCTCAAGTATTGTTGGAAATCCACCACAGTCTATGGAGAATTTCTATCAATCTTGATGAACAAGAAAGTTATCATTCACACAATGAGAATGAAAAAGAAAAGAACAATTGAGAAAAAAAATAAAGAACGATGGAGAAGATGAATGTTTTCTGCAGAGTTTTCTCTTTGCCCACAACCTGTGGAAAACTTCTTTATTCACTTTGCAACTGGAAAATCATGTGAATACAATGTTATGAATACAACATTAAAATAATAAGGGTTACTCCCTCTATTTATAGATTTAGGTTAACTTGCACCCCAAGTCAAAGCCCAAAATTGTAAAAGTCTAAAATAGTTAACACTATTAAAATTAGGCCTAATTCGAAATCTTGTATGAAGCAATATGCTTTGACACTTCGACACACTAATACAACTCAACACACTAGGTGATTTTACACTTCCTTGCTTCTGTCGAGCAACCTACTTCAACACAGAGAATTACAATTCAACACACCACCTAATTCAATGTGTCTAAGTTATCTACATTCATCATAAATCTTAGTATTCTGAGCACTTCGACATGCACTCCCTTCGTCATGATGTCTGCAATCTAATTCTCAGTTATGAAGTGTTACACATTCATCTTCCCATCTTCTATCTCCTCTCGAAGATAATGGAACCTCATTTCGATGTGCTTGCTTCGACCATGTGCTATCATATTCTTTTCCAGATTGATAGCTGACATGCTGTCGATCTTCATGGTAATTGCTCTATGACTCTTCATTGTTATCTCTTCGACCAAATTCACCATCCACATTGCTTGACATGCACAAAGAGAAGCAGCTATGTATTCTGCTTCACACGATGGTAATTCCATTATTGGTTCCTTTCTCAAACTCCAAGCAACTGGTGCACCACCTAGCATAAACACATAGCCAGCTATGGATTTTCAATCCTCAACATCACTACACTAACTTGGGTCAGTGTATCCCACTAGTTTGCATTCTTTTCCTTCATCAGCTATAGGAAACAAATGCCATAGTTGAGAGTTCCTTTCGGATACCTTAGTATCCTCTTCGCCACTGCTAGATATGATACCTTTGGCTTCTGCACGAATCTACTCACCATACCTACACTTTATGCTAAGTCAGGCCTTATGTGACAAAGGTATCTAAGTCACCCAATAAGTCTTCTATATTGGGTTGGGTCGACATCATCTGAATCTGAATCTTTTGACAGTTGTAATCTGGGCTCAGCTAGAGTCGAAGCTAGGTTGCAATCTTGCATCTCAAATCTCTTGAGTATTTCACATGCATACCTTCTTTGATGCATCATCAAATCTCTATCACTCTTGTAGAATTAGATGCCAAGGAAATATGAAATATCACCGAGATTTGACATTTCAAATTCCTTGTTGAGATCACCTTTGAAGTCTTCGATCTCCTTCTTTCAGCTATCTATTATCAACAAGTCATCGACATAGAGACATAGTATAAGCAATTTATTCATGCTTCTTCTTAAATATACTTCATGCTCAGTTGTGCACTTCACAAATTCCTTCTCCCTTATAAATCCATCTATCTTCTTCATCCAATCTCTTGGAGCTTGTTTAAGTCCGTACAGGGCTTTAGGCAACATGTACACCTTTCTTTCTTCGCCTTGTTTCACAAACCCAACTGGTTGCGGAACATAAACTTATTCTTCTAAGGGGGAATTAAGGAATGCACATTTCACATCCATCTGACACATCTTCCAGTTGTTTATGTTTGTTAGACTAACAACCAACCTGATTGTTTCGATCCTAGCAACATGTGCAAAAACTTCATCGAAGTCGATTCCTTCTTTCTGAAGAAATCCTTTCGCTACAAGTCTCGCCTTGTGTCAGGTCAATTCTCCTTTGGGATTCAACTTTACCTTGTATACCCACTTCACTTTGATTGCCTTCTTGTCTTGGGGCAATTCGAGAAGTGACCAAGTGTTATTGACTTCGATTGACTTCAATTATTCGTCCATTGCTTTCACTCACTTCGAATCTTTCAATGCCTCAACTGCATTGACTGGTTCGACATCTGTGTAGAAAGCATAATGCACCAGCTCACCCTCTTCATTGACCATATCATTTGATGTAATCACACATTCTTGCAACCTTGGAGGCATGTGTCTTGTTCTTTGAGGTCTGTTTGGGCCTGCTTCACCTCTGACTTCTTGTCGAACTTCTCTTTTGACTTCACTAGTGTTAGCTCAAATTTTCGACGCCCACCCCAAATTACCAAAATTGGAAAATATGCACAACCGGTTTCGACCAAGAAGTGATTCGACCAGCTGGGGGTAGATCGGCTTAGCTGATTGGATAAAGATCAAGCTCATAGCTGAAATTTCGGAGTAGTTCCTTGAGGAGCGGTTAGAAAACGGTTTTCGATCAGAGATTTGAAATTTAAATAAAGGAGGGAAGATCACCTTCGTCATAAACCACAAGGATACACATGGAGCAGAGTGAGCGAATGCATGCATGCAGGGTGCCACGTGTATCGACGTGATTGAAGGACCATCAAAGTGGTTGTTTCGATCCAGTATAAATATAGGGTCTTAGTGTTAGAAAAGTGTGTGTCAAATTGTGTACAAAATCTGAAAATTTACTAAGTATTCGTGTGAAGAAGAACTGTAAAACGCAGAATGTAAGTTGTCTACACCATTGTTTAAGCATTTCAAAGCATTATAAATTTGTCTTTACTTTCTCTTCAGAAATACTCTTCCTTGTTCTTTCCTTTCAAACACTTTACTTTTACTTTGTCATTTGCAAATTTAAAGATCCTTTAATTCCTTTCCTTACCTTAAACTTTTACCTTACAGTCTTAAGATTCCAGTGCTTACAAACTTTTTTCATTATTTTCAAGCCTTTTACAATTCTCGTCGTTTACTTCATTTTTTTACTAGTTCTAAACGCTAATTTAAGACTTTTCTTTTTGTTCAAGTCACTCTTTTGTCCTTAGTTTTCTTTAAAACTCTGATCTGACGTTTAGTTTGATCATTTATTACTATTACGTTTACGAGACACTTAGCGCATGTCCTAGAATCAATCTGATCGATACTGTGAGTGACCAAATTTAGAAATTTGGAAGATCAACGGTTGTTTACCAATTTTCAAGGTAAACAAATTGGCACGCCCAGTGGGACTAATGCTAACATCACGTATTGTGTAGCAGTTTTGATTGCTAAGTTCTGCTTGAGAAAAGAGTCCTTGTATGCTTTTAAGAAGTGGTAAAATAGCCATAAACGACGAACGACGAACATGGAGAGAATCATAGATGGGGATGGAGAATATGAATCCGCCAGAAACTCAAAATTCTCAAAATCCATCAACTAGTAACATAGTGCCTCCTTCTTCTTCGATAAGGACAAACACAGGCACAACGCATGCGTCCGAAATAGTTTTGTCCATGGTGAGTTCGATGCCTACGCATTTGATCTCCCATTCTGAACCAATTTTGACTTACATTGGACCTAGGGGACCTCCTCACACTCCTTCACCAATTAGGGATATCCCAAATAGGTCGTTGGTACCCCCTGGATTCTCAATACAATTTAGTGGTCGAGAACAACCGTATGGAATGCCAACTTCAATGATGGCTAATCTACAAAATATGGGTTCTACTTTTTCGGAACCGGCGACTAACATAAATTCACCAGTGCAAGGGTTTGGGATAAACGCGAGTCGAACCAATCAAGTGTTAGGTATAAGACACCCAATACAACTACCCACTCTTACCAATAATCCTGCAGCGACATGGAGGAAACAGATGGACGAAAGCAATCATGAAATGGTCCAGATGTTAACTCAAACTTTGACCACTGTGCTAAATCCTCTAATTCAGAATACAACTCAATCGAATCAACAGATGACAGCACAAGTGGCTCGAATGTTTGAGTTTCTTGGTATACCTCAGCACCAGCGTCTCCTGCCTAGGGATTGGGTAAGAGAGAATCAAGAGCCCATGTTTGAGGAGGACCTCACCATTAACCAGATCCCACAAAATCAAGGGGAAGTAGTAGTACCCCCGAGGATTAAACCACATGTACCCAGGGAACCAAGGGTGTTAATGGTAAATAGGAATCAAAATGCCGATGATATCATACGGCAAGTTCTACATGATGATGTGGCAGCAGATACTAACCTAGAAGCTATAGTCGAAAGAATTATGGTTCGAAATGGGGTAAATTTTGGCCTTAGAAGACCAAATTATACGTCTCCTTTAGCAGAATATGTCTTACAAACAGATGTGTCCCTGAGGACCAAAATACCCAAATTCACCAAGTTTACTAGGGATACTACTGAGTCTACTGTCGAACATGTGAAGAGATATCTAATCGAAGCTGGAGATATGTCAAATAACGAGTGTCTTCGGATGAAATGTTTTCCAAGTTCTCTTACAAAGAATACTTTCACATGGTTCACAACTTTTCCCCAGAATTCGATCCACTCATGGAACCAGCTAGAAAGAATGTTCCATGAACAGTTCTACATGGGGCAAACGAAGATAAGTTTGAAAGAGTTGGCTAGTGTCAGATGAAAATTCACTGAGCCAAATGACGACTACCTGAATAGATTTCGACTACTCAAAGCCAGGTGTTTTACGCAAGTACCAGAGCATGAGTTGGTCGAAATGACCGCTGAGGGCCTTGACTATTCGATTAGAAAGAAATTGGATGTTCAATACCTAAGGGATATGGCCCAGTTGGTTGATAGAGTTCAACAGGTAGAACGTTTAAAAGAAGAAAAGGCTAGGACGAACAAAGGTAAAAGGGTAGCCTATGTCGATTTTAGGAAAGATCACGAAGATTCAGGTCATGAAGTTCCAGACTTCGATGATACTGAGATCGATCTTGCTGAATTGACACAGGGGCCACCATATACATGCAAAGTTTTAGCTCCTTCGAACGGGAAAAACCCTGTCGAACCTGAAAAGAATGACAGGTTTCGTAAGAAAACATATACATTCGACGTTACAAATGTGACGAAATTTTTGACTTACTGGTCAAAGATGGTCAAATGATAGTACCTCTGGGTGCTAAAGTACCCCCTTTAGAACAAAGAAAGAAACGAGGGTTTTGTAAATACCATAGTTTTTGGGGTCATAAAACGTCTCAATGTTTTCTTTTCAGGGATCTGGTGCAGAATACAATCCAGGAAGGAAGACTCAAGTTCGATGATAAGCCACGAAGCCAGATGAAAATTGACTCTGATCCTCTACAAATTGCTGAAGCTCATTATACTGAGCTAGGTAAGGTGAATTTCATTGAAGCTGCTGATGATTTTCGTATGACCGAAGTTATTGAAGACTTTGTCCATAGGCCTGTCATGGTTAGAGTACATGAGTACTTCGAGCAGGTACCTCTTGACAGTTTGGCCCAAAGGGGTACAGAGGATGTCAAGAAAGAAAATGTTGAAGCCTCAAATGTCGAGCGTGTTCGAATTTCAAAGTTAGTCATGATCGCTAAAGAAACCGCTGATAATTTCATTCAGCTGGACAAGGCCACTGACGACCTTCAAAAATAATTCCAAAAGTTGGATATTACTGAGGATATCCACATGTAAGTTAATATTGTTAAGGTATCTCGAGAAGTCTGAATGGAAGTCGATGATGAATGTCGACCAGAGGAATACAACAAGGTCGCCTTCCCTCAAGAGGAAGAAACATTGTCATACTTCCTCCGAAGGTGCCAAAAAAAGAAATCGGAAGTTATGTTATGCCCTAGGTGCAGTGCTGTCTTCGACAAAAGGGAAGCTCAGAATCTGGAAGAGGTTAGGAGAGTGGATCACCAAAATGGCTATAAAGTCATCCACAAAAATCAAGCGGGTAAGCCAGAAAGGTTCTTTGATCCCAGGAGATATCCTGATCCGAGGCGCCCCATGGTGAAGTTGAGTGAAACGAAGCAAGCTGGACGAAACTTCCAACCCATGACCTTTAAGCCAAGCATCGAAGGATCAGATGGGAAGTGGGTCAAGCAGGCTAAGGGTAGGAAACATGGCCATGGAAAGTGGCAGAACTTCGAGGTTGAAAGAGGTTCATCATTGGCCTACCGCCAGGAATTTCGGTCCGACAAAAGGACCGCACATGTGTCCGAAAACTATAAAGGAAAGAATCCTATGACGAGGTCCCAGTAGAGAAGAGAACAAAGAAGGAGAAAATCCAAAAGAGAAGCTGGCGAAATGGACCTGGCTGAATCAAGTACCAACATGATTATGAAGAAAAAGGATGGTCCTAACTTCACCAAAAGAGATCCCAAGATTTCAAATAAGACGGCCGAAGAAAATCAGATGGTTGGCAAAGATGAGTTATTAACTAATAACTCTGACTCTGGTTCAGAGGATTCCTTAGATATTTTAGTCGGAGTAGTATCCGTAATGCCCAGAGAATTCGATCGGATCACCGAAGTCGATGATAATAACAATATCACCGAGAGGGAAATGGCCGCCCACAAACTGGTCTGTTACTATATAATGAACAATCGTTGTGTCGAGGAGCATAATTATTTTTTTGAGAGACCTAGTGACACCATGAAGAGCCATTTGAAACCCCTTTTCATCACCAGAAAAGTAGAAAACATCCCAGTTAATAAAATACTGGTAGGTTGTAGAGCGACTGTGAATTTGATGCCCCATCGCATGTTGGCGAAAATTGGCAAATATGACACTCATGCCAAAACTTATAATATGGTGTTAACTAATTATGAAGGCAAAGTAGGTTCCACCCTGGGGGCTATCCAAGTCGAATTGATTGTGGGAACGGTCACTAGGTCCGCAATGTTCATGATCGTGGAAACGAAGGCAAACTACAACATGTTCCTGGGAAGAGAATGGATCCATAGAGTTAGAGTCGTCTCATCTTCGATGCACTAGAGGATAATAATTTGGCGTCCAGATGGCATCGTCGAAAATATAGAGGAGGATCAGGGGTATTTCAAAACCCCAATCAATCATGTTGACAAACGCCAATTCGACAAGCACTTAGCCACTATAGCTCCTTGTGATTCGGTTGAGTTTACGTTCACCCCTGATGACAACGCCTACTGTTCCTTATCATTCCACCTCCACTATGGTTTCCGGTGGGACAGAGAGGTAGTGGGCGAAGACAACTTCGGATATTTAGGAGTAGCCGGAATTGACCCCACAGGGTGGGGAAGTGAGTTTAGTGATGATGGCTGAGTTTGCAGCTTTAAAGAGGATTTCAACCTACATAGGCGAAAACAAGCAACAATTGGCCTTAGAGGCCAAAGTAAAAAAAAAGGTTGTCGAAGCCAGTGAAATTTCTCCATCAGTAGGTCCTAGGAAAGACTTTGACCCAAGACCACCTGACGAAGGTCAAGACAAAGAGCAAGACCAGAGGCTTGATGCGATCTACGATGACGAGCCTTTGGGTTTCGAGAAGGACCCGCTAGCGACCAATATTAAGATGTTGGTTCAAGATCCCCTCGAAGAAGTGGACTTGGGAGAGGGGGTAATAAAAATGCCAACTTACATCAGCGCCAACATTCATCCTCAACTCAAGATCGAAGTGGTACAGTTGCTGACAAAGTTTAAAGACTGCTTCGCATGGGACTATGATGAAATGCCTGGTTTAAGCAGGGAGCTGGTCAAATTGAAATTGCCGATCAAACCTGGAAAGAAGCCGGTGAAGTAGAATCCAAGATGATTTGCTCCAGCAATATTGTCGAAGATCAAGGAGGAAATTGGAAGACTTCTCCGTTGTAACTTCATTCGTACTGCCAGGTATGTCAAATGGTTAGCTAACATTGTGCCAGTTGTATAAAAGAATGGTACGTTAAGGGTTTGCATAGATTTTAGAGATTTGAATACTGCAACCCCAAAAGATGAATATTCAATGTTGATGGCGGAAATGTTGGTCGATTATGTCGTATGTTATGAATATCTAAGCATGCTTGACGGGTATTCTGGGTACAATCAAATATTCATTACCGAAGAAGATGTCCAAAAAACTGCATTTCGTTGCCTTGGAGCCTTAAGCACCTATGAATGGGTAGTGATGCCTTTCGGTTTGAAAAATGCGGGGGCAACCTACCAAAGGGCGATGAATTCGATCTTCCATGATTTCATAGAGACTTTTATGCAAATCTATATAGACGATATCGTTGTTAAGTCTATTTCAGGGAAAAGTCATATAGAACACCTTCGAATATCTTTCGGAAGAATGAGAAAATATGGTCTAAAAATGAACCCTCTAAAATGTGCTTTTTGTGTGCAGGTTGGGGATTTTCTAGGTTTTGTGGTCCATAAAAAAGGGATTGAAATAAACTAGAATAAAACAAAAGCCATCATGGAAGAGAAAGCGCCACCAATGAAGAAAGGTTTGCAGTCACTGTTGGGCAAGATCAATTTCCTAAGGAGATTCATCTCAAACCTTAGTGGGAAGACACAAGCATTTTTGCCTTTGCTTCGACTCGACAAGGAAGTGTTTGAATGGGGGCAAGCTCAGCAAGTAGCATTCGATAAGATTAAAGCGTACTTGAGCCACCCACCAATCTTGACGCCACCTTGTAGAAATAAAAGTATGAGATTATACATATTTGTATCTGATAAAACCTTAGGGAGCATGTTAGCACAAGAGGGTGATAATGGTTTCGAAAGAGCCATTTACTACCTCAGTAGGGTTTTAAACGATGCAGAGACTAGGTATAGCATAATCGAGAAGTTATGTTTATGCTTATATTTCTCTTGTACGAAATTGAAGCATTATATCAAACCTGTTGACGTGTATGTTTCATCTCATTATGATATTATTAAACATATGTTATCTAAACCAATTTTGCATAGTCGAATTGAAATGGGCATTAGCATTAACTGAGTTTTCCTTAACATACATGCCATTAAAAGTTGTGAAAGGCTAAGTGGTAGTAGACTTCATAGTCGATCACTCCATTGACGCAAATGCTATGAACTATGTTGAATTAGGGCCGTGGAAGTTATACTTCGACGAATCTAGTCATAAAAATGGCACAGGTGGCGGGATCGTAATTATTTCTCTAAATAAAATTCCAACTAAATTCTAGTACAAAGTAGAAGGCATTTGTTCAAATAACGAAGCTGAATACGAAGCCCTCATAGAAGGACTTGAAATGTTGTTGGAATTGGAGGAAACTCGGGTCGAGATAATGGGAGACTCAGAGTCAGTCATAAAACAGATCACGAAAGAATATAGATGTGTTAAGGAGAATTTGATCATGTATTTTATAATCGCCAGTCGATTGTTAAAAAAGTTCAAAATGGTTTATATTCGACATATACCACGAATAGAGAACATGATAGCTAATGATCTAGCTCAAATTGCATTCTGGTACAAAATTTTGAAGGAAAAGTTGCACAAAGTCATAGAGGTCAAAGGAAAGGTGGTGGCAACCAGATTAACTCCGTTAGATTTAGAAAAGACAAGGCTAGGATGTGTTGATGAAGGAAATTTCGAAATATTGGCGATAGACAGTTTGATGGATGAAGACTAGAGAAAGCCAATAGTAATATACCTGCAGAATCCCATAGCATCTATTGATCGAAGAACCAGGTATCGAGCATTAAGTTACGTTCTTTTGGGTTCAGAGTTGTTTAAGAAATCTCCCAAAGGAATTCTGCTGAAATGCCTTAGTGAGTCAGAGGCATACTTTTCCCTTTCAACTGTACATAGTGGAACATATGGGGCACACCAAGTTGGCCATAAGATGAAATGGCTCTTATTCCGTCAAGGAGTGTATTGGCCTACTATGTTGAAAGACTGCGTTGAATTTGTGAAGAGATGCCAAGAATGTCAGGTGCATGCAGGCATACAACATGTCCCTGCAAGTGAATTACATTCTATCATCACACCATGGACATTTAGAGGTTGGGCTTTGGACTTGATTGGAGAAATTCGACCTCTGTCATCGAAAAGTCAAAGATATATATTGGTAGGAGTTGATTATTTCACAAAATGGATTGAAGCCATACCCTTTCCAAATGTGAACCAAGAGGATGCGATCGAATTTATTCAAAAACATATTATTTATAGGTTTGGAATTCCAGAGACAACCACAACGGATTAAGGATCAGTATTTACTAGTCGGAAAATGCACGAATTCGCCAAGGACATAGGTTTCAAATTGTTAACGTCAACACCCTATTATGCTCAGGCCAATGGGCAAGTTGAAGCTGCCAATAAAGTGATCATTGGTTTGATTAAAAAAACATGTAGGGAAGAAACCTATGAATTGGCACAAGACTCTGGACCAGATTTTATGGGCATGTCGTACGTCCCCTAAAGAGGCTACTAAGTCGACCCCCTTTTGCCTAACTTTTGGCCATGATGTTGTCTTGCGAGTAGAAATTCACCTACAATCCCTAAGGATTCAGAGGCAACATGAACTCCTAACGGAATCATATTGGAGCATGATGTTGGATGAATTGGTCGATCTAGACGAGGAAAGGTTAAATGCCTTAGAATTACTAAAGCAATAAAAGAAGAGGATAAAAGTCTCTTATAATAAGAAAGTGAAAGTTAAAAGTTTTACGCCTGGAGATTTGGTCTAGAAAGTGATCCTTCCAATGGATCAAGAAGATAGAGCCTTGGGGAAATGGTCCCTAAAGTGGGAAGGCCCTTTCCAAATTCTTCAGATTTTTTCTAATGGTTCCTATGAGATCGAAGAACTCAACTAAGATAGAAGGATTCTAAGAGTAAATAGGAAATATTTGAAAAAATATAAACCGACAATCCAAGTAAAAATAAGAGACGAGTAATCGCGTAAATGAAGCAAAAGCCAAAATGGTAAGAGTGCCAAAATGGTGATATTAAAGTCATAGGGCCAGAAGACCAATATTCATTACAAGGAGAAATTTCGTTACATTATCAAATAAATAAAAATAGCACTAAAAGGGAAGGTTAGCCTTAATCTTAAGATACTTGACTTTAAAGAGCTCCAGCCGTTTTTCGCACAAATATTTTTTAAGCGCAGGAGTTTGACGTCTGACTCAAGCTGTCGAGCTTTTTTGACAAATTCCATGCCAAGTGATAGATCCTAAGCCATCGAAGGTTCATCAAATTCCGATAGTTAATGTTTGTCCTTTTCAGCATCAGAGATTTTGGCCTGTAGTTCTGATATTTGTTGTCTCCAGGAAGCGATGTTGCGATCGTGAGCATCAACCTTCTTTTTATTCTTTTGCTTGGTATGTTCCAACTCCATTGCCTTATTGGTGTATTCGGTAGCAGCATCCCAAGATGCAGCCTCAGAATCAGAATTTTTCTCTATTTCCCCTGTAAGGTGAGGTAGCAACTTATGATCTGCAACAACTTCGTCGGTCATGGTTCATATCTCTAGAATAACGTTCGCCACTTCGGGGGAAGCCTCTAGCAAGTCAACCTGGCTAAGAAGAGATTTCAGAGTTAAAGGGGAAGAAAGATCAACTAGCAGCAACAGAAATAAGTCACCCTTAAAGACTTTGTCTTTGATTTTAGAAAGGATCTTGCCCGCAGGAGTGCTCGAAGGCTGATCTTCTAACACTTAAGTGTTATGGCTTTGGTCAGAAGAACTCTCCCTGCAATTTAGCATCACCTTTAAATACTCAAGTGGCTGACTTCGCTTAAAGATAGCCAATTTTTCTGCAGAAAGGGCACCAATCCTACTCGACGAAACTCCAACCGTCGGATTGTCAGCCATCACAGGGGTTTGAGTTCGAGCATGTTCTTCACCTGCACTAGTTCTTCCTTCTGTTTGGCCTTCGACATTATCAGGGTTAGTCGCAATATTTCCTTCAGCCGCTTCCTCTACAACCATGTCTTCGACGCCTCATCCTTCTCCTTGGGGATCATTCATTCCTTCAGCTGTATGTAGACCAGCCCCAAGGGTTTCCTCATCCTCAGCTAGCTCATCCTCAGCCATAGGGACTGGATCACCTTGGGCCTCATTTTCTTCGCTCGAATCAGTTTCATGACCAGATTCACTGGTATGAGAATGTTGAGTAGTGGTTTTTGGTGGTGAAGCATCGAGGACACCGGGTGGAGGCTGATTAATCTCACTTATGCACCCCTTTTCAGAGGATGGTCGATAGGTAGATTCGTCGGCGCTGTTCAAAGCATCGGGCACAAAGATATGCTTGGAGGAAGCAGTTTTCTTGGGAAGAATGGCAGTGCTCACGTCACCCTAAAATCAATACAATTAGAAGGTATAAATGACAAAAAGAGGCAAGCAAGTTAAATAAAGTGAAGAGAAGTGTGTGGTACCTTGTAACCTTCGACCCCGGGGCTAGAATTGTCACTCTCACTTTGAGCCGCTGCTACTCTTGCCATTTCCTTAGGAGTAGGTTCTTGGATAACAAGTGCAATGATGCTTGTCGTGGCTATATATAAAATATAGTCTGTCGGGTACTTGACTGCAAGTGCACAGTCTAGTCGCTTTAGTTTTAAAAGATATTGATCCCACAGGGACCTATGGTCAAACTAGTGTTGCTAACGTCACTATTGTAGGTGTTTAATTGGCTGCATTATATGGTAAAACACTAGATGGTTACTAATGTCTTGACTGATGTCATGACATGTATGTGTGACTACAGTGTAGTTACTGCAGGACTAGCTAACACAGGATTTATTGAATGTCAAACTGGATGCTGTGACATTCATACCTGTCAACAGATACTAAGGAATAGAACAGCAGGTGTTCTGTTAGAATTTAGTATCTATTTCCAGTCTGGTTATCAAGGAAAGACCAGACCTGGCATAAGGCCTACTGACTGAATGTCAAACTGGATGTTATGACATTCATCATTGACAGCAGCTGCTGAAGATTAGACAGAGTGGGGTTCTGCTATACTTCAGCGTGTAACTTAGTTTGTTCTTCAAAAGAATAACAGAACTAACTTAAGGCCAATTGTGTAAATGTTAAGTTGGACACTTTGACATTTATTAATGTAAGCTTTCACTGTAGTATGGTCATTTTGATCATGTACAGGTCAGCAAAATTGTACAGTCTGTTTTCTGGAAAAACAGACTCAGCATATGGACCTTGATGTCAAGCTGAATGTCGTGACATTCATGCCTGACAGCATAGGCTATATTGTAGGTTGTTCAGTTTTCTGTTTCAGCTTTTTCTCAGGCTATTCTTCAGGAAGTCAACAGCTTAGAGAAAAACCAGGAAATCAACAACCAATCTACATTCAATGAACCTAACAAATAGCCTATTTGTTAGTAACCTAAATGTTGAATTTATGGGAACTTGTGTGACCTTAAATTCAGGAGAATACAGGTGCAAAAGCCCAGGATACTGCAATATAAAAGGAAGGCGTTCCTTCATTCAGTTTCAGGGATTTTGAGGCGTGAAGATTTTGTGTGTCCATCATACTTCACTGCTGTATTTTTGTGAGACTTGTATTAGACGTATCTTGTAAGCCAAGTCATTATCAAGTAGATGATAGCTTTGGCATAGGGTGTTCATTGAGTTGTAAGTGTTGTGTCACTCAAAGCTTTTAAGCGTGAGTGCTGTGTATCTTGATTAAAGCTGTGAAGCACAATCAAGAGTTGTTTGAAGTGTGATTTCAACTTGTCTTTAATATTGTTTAAAGATAGTAATCACTGAGGTGATTGAGGGGGAGTGAGTAGGAACTCTGATCTTAGATTAAGATTGAAATTGCATTGGGTAGGGATTAAGTGATAAGTTGTAAACGGGTGAGTTTAGCTTTGAATTGATACTACTAATAGTGGATTTCCTCCCTGGCTTGGTAGCCCCCAGACGTAGGTCATGTTGGACTGAACTGGGTGAACAATTACGTGTGTTATTTACTGCACTTACTGTTAAGATCTGCATAATCCCTGTCTGTGCAGAATTGGATGTCATAACAACCAGTGTGACATCCAAAGTCTGATAACTAGAATTTCAATTGGTATCAGAGCAGGCACCCTACCTGTGAACTTCTGGGTGAGATCTAGGGAAGTTACTTTCTAGTACCATGGACAAGGAGTTAGGACACTCAAACAGACCACCCATGTTGGATGGCTCTAATTATGATGACTGGAAGCCTCGTATGATAGCCTTCTTAAGGTCTCTAGACAACAAAGTCTGGAGAGCTGTCAACAAAGGATGGGAACATCCAATGAGGACAGGTGAAGATGGAGTCAGTGTGCAGATTCCTGAAGAAGAGTGGGACAAGGAGCAAGAGGCATTAGCTCTTTGAAATTCCAAGGCCTTGAATGCATTGTTCAATGGAATTAGCAAGAACATCTTCAGGCTGGTACACCACTGTGAACTAGCTAAGGAAGTTTGGGATACCCTCAAGGTAACTCATGAAGGTACTTCCAAGGTGAAGATGTCCAAACTTCAGATGCTGACCACCAAGTTTGAAAATCTGAGGATGAAAGAGGATGAGACTATTCATGACTTTCACATGAATATTCTTGAAATTGCAAACACCTCTGGTGGACTAGGTGAGAAAATGGCTGAAGAGAAACTTGTAAGAAAGATTCTCAGGTCCTTGCCTAAGAGATTTGCTATGAAGGTCACAGCCATAGAGGAGGCGCAGGACATCTGCAACATGAAGGTGGATGAACTCATTGGTTCCCTCCAAACCTTTGAAATGGGCTTGGGTGAGTATGCTGAGAAGAAGAACAAAAGCATAGCTTTTGTATCTAATGCTGAAGAGGAGTCAGAAGCAGAATATACTGGAGGTGATGAAAGTATATCAGAAGCCTTAGCCATGCTTGGGAGACAGTTCAACAAGTTCGTGAAGAAGATTGATCAAAGAGGTAGACCCAATGTCAAGAACATCCCGTCTGACATTAAGAAAAGATCAACTTCTGATGAGAAGTTCAATCACGGCAAGGGAATCCAGTGTCATGGTTGTGAAGGGTATGGACACGTCAGAGCTGAATGCCCTACTTACCTCAAATTGCAAAATAAGGGGTTAGCTATCACATGGTCTGAAGGAGACTCTGAAAGTGAATCTGAAGGAGAATCTGCCAAACATGTCACTGCACTAACCAGTGTATGTGCCTCTGAAGATGACTCAAGTGCAGATGAACTGACCTTTGATGAACTTGCTGCAGCCTATAAGAAGCTGTGTTCCACCAGTGCAGAAGTGCGTGCACAAGGAGAAAAGAAAAAGAAACTCATCAAGGAACTGGAAGATGAGAGACAGATGTAACTGTCTGTCATAGAGGGTCTAAATGGTGAGATAACCCTGCTGACCTCCAAGCTGAATCAGATGACTAAATCCATCAGAATGATGAATAAGGGAACTGACACCTTGGAGGAGATTCTAAAGGTGGGACAGCAGTGTGGAACCAAATCTGGCCTTGGATTTGGGAAAAGATCCTCAACTGAACACAAACGCCCAAAGGCTAAAGTTCAGAAGTTCAAGCGGAAGTCAAAGCCAATGTCTCAACATCGAGGAACTAGGATGAATGATCATCAGAAGAGGAAATACCAGGAGTGGAGTGACGCATCACGCGAAAAACCGGCGGGAAAAGAAAGAAACAACAGAGCCGCCACCGTGCGTTATTTATCCCAAAAGAGGGAAAGGAAACGCTCGAAGTAAACCTAGGAAAGAACATGGTCTCGCGACCAAAGAAGATGGGTTCGGGAGTCGGTTATGCGAAGGGAAGGTGTTAGGCACCCTACGCATCCGTCGTACTCGACGGGATCCACGCACAATAGGAAGGAAAATTGGTTGCTAAACACTGCTCAAACTCACACACACTGGCTGAAAGAGACAAAAGAGACTGACTGAAACCGACTCGGCAGGATGTCGCATCCTGGGCCTACTTAGTCTATCAGGCATAGACATCAGAGTCGAAGTAGTTCGGACTGGGGCAACGACACATGCTCGCTAGGATATCGCATCCTATGCATACGTATCTTCTCGGACGAGAGAAGAATCAGAGCATTCGTAGCTCGGCTGGCACGCACACAAACAAACACAAACACAGGCAAACGTGGAGCCTGAATGCCAATCGCTGGACTTACATCAGCATCCGAACCAACAAACACACACAGGAAACCAACTGCCAATCGCTGGACTTATGTCGGACTCCAACCAGAACACACACAAGGGTGGTTAAGACACAAAGGGTTGAAAAAGAAAAAGGGCGAACAAACAAACTAAAAGGGAGACTAGAGCTCGAGCCTAATAGTTGCCAAACACGCACAACAAAGAAAAAAGGGCGCCCGGAGAGATCAGCTCAATCTCCTGCCTACATACTTCATCTGGTATGAAGATCAGGGCGATGTAGTTCCCCTACGCAGGGATAAAGGATCTAGCCTAACCAGATAACAGAGGGAGACACAACACTAGGGAGACTACGACTCGAGCCTAGATGTTGTCATGCAAAGTCAACCCTAAGTTAAGGTTTCTAGCTAAATGGCACAAGGGCCAACCTATCCTAGACATGACTTGCACAGGAAGCAAGCCACACACACACCAACTTGCACAGGAAGCAAGGGTCTCGATTGCAACTAGGGCAAGAGAAAGGGGAGGTCTCAATCGCAACGCGGGCGAGAGAAAAGAAAGTCTCAATCGCAACGAGGGCGAGAGAAGAGAATTAGTGTTAGTCGTTAGTCAAACTCGGCAAGACATCGCGTCTCGTGCCTACGTATCTCATCTGAACATGAGAATCAGAGTTGCCGTAGTTCGGCCACGGAGGGACAAAGGGCTCGATCGCAACGAGGGCGAGAGAAAGGATCGCAACGAGGGCGAAAACAAGCACGGATTAGCTGTTAGTCAAACTCGACAAGACATCGCATCTCGTGCCTACGTATCTCATCTGAACATGAGAATCAGAGTTGCCGTAGTTCGACTACGGAGGGATAAAGGATCTCGATTGCAACTAGGGCAAGAGAAAGGGGAGGATCTCAATCGCAACGAGGGCGAGAGAAAGGAAAAGGCTCGATCGCAACGAGGGCGAGAGAAAGGAGAGATCTCAATCACACAGGGGTGAGAGAAAAGAGTTAGTGTTAGTTGTTAGTCAAACTCGACAAGACATCGCATCTCGTGCCTACGTATCTCATCTGAACATGAGAATCAGAGTTGTCGTAGTTCGGCTACGGAGGGATAAAGGATCTCGATTGCAACTAGGGCAAGAGAAAGGGAAAGTCTCGATCGCAACGAGGGCGAGAGAAAGGATCGCAACGAGGGCGAAAGCAAACAAGGATTAGTTGTTAGTTGTTAGTCAAACTCGGCAAGACATCGCGTCTCGTGCCTACGTATCTCATCTGAACATGAGAATCAGAGTTGCCGTAGTTCGGCAAAACAACTCTAAGCATGGCTCACACAGGAAGCAAGCCACACAGACTTGACTTGCACAGGAAGCAAGTCAAGCACAACCTACCTTGCACAAGGGCAAGTCTAAAGCAAACCTAAAGAGGCAAAGCAAACAGGCAATCACAGGAAGCACACTCTATATGCACACAAGAGGCTCACACAAGGGTTAGGCACTAGGGCCAACTGGAATAGGGTAAGTGTGCTCTTAACCTTGCCATTGAGAGGCTAAGGTGAAGCAGATGAAAGGAGATGAGGGGTGTGCCTCATTGCTTCTATCCCTGATCAGGGAGAGCATTTGACAAGAATGTGTGGGTTCAGAAAGTGGGAACCCTTCTACACATTTAATACTGACTCAACTGTGCAATTGCACAAGATCTTGGGTTTTTATCTGAAATGCATCAACACAGTGGTGTGAGCAAGACAGAAGACACACTGAATAGCAGGGGATAGATTGCTTATCCCTTGGTTCTGCCAATTGCCTCTTCACTTAGGAGGTCTTTGACTCTGTACAAGGACAAGATTTAAACATACACAAACATTGCCTCTTAAGGAGGACTTCAGACAGTTTGCCCGGTCAAATAACAGACCGGGTCTCCAGACTACATGAAGTAAAAGAGATTATACCTCAAGCAAGTTGCTAAAAAGCAAAGCAAATCAAGTTCAGAGAACTTAAGCAACTAAAGTACTTGATTTGAAGAAATTCGAGATGCAGCGTTGTTTGTGTGTTACAGCTTGAAACAGATGATGCCAATGGTCAACAATGATGGATGCTTGAAGCCTTTTAGCTCAGCCATGCTTGGGAAGGTCCAAATCTTGAGTTGCCATGGTTGAGCTTTAGAGAAAACAGAACGAGGAAGAGCTTTACAGGTGTGGTTTGAGGATGTAAAAATGCCTCCAAAGGTTGCTCAAATGATAAAGGAAGCAAAAGTTCCTTGTGGTCTTTGAGGATTTTTCCAAATCGAGCCAAAACGCCAAAATTGCAAGAGAGGAGAGAATGAAGTTTCTGTGTGTTTTCAGGTTGTGGCTAGGGTTGAAAAACTCAGAAAATGAGCTTATATTCCACTGTTTAAGGTTGCTAATCCATGTGGTAATCTTGTTTAGTTTAAAATGAATCAATTGCATTATTCCAAGTTTTTGCATAAGTGGAAATGGAGGTGTGAATGGTCTGGTCGAAATGGGCTTTGTACAGGCTGCATATGACCACTCTCCTTGCTGTTTGTTGTTTGTTCATGCAATGTTAACCTTACTTTGCTTATATGACTCCATTTGCCAAATTATTAACTTTGCATAAGTGAAAGTGGAGGTGTAAGCTTGCACGATTTTGGGCCTTAAACCAGCTGCTTATAACTAACATAATTGCTGTTTTTGGTTACTTCATGAATTGCTAGCTTGAATTCTCACTTATGAAGACATTTGCCAAATTTTCAAATTATGCACCTTGGTCCAAAATGATGGTGTAATGGTGGTATGAACATGATTTAGGGCTTGGAGCAAGTTTCAAATACTATATAAAGTGAATCCCAATTGGCCAATTGTGTAAAAAGTCAATGAATCAAAAAGTCAACTCTGGGTCAAACTTTGATTTTTAATGAAATAGGTCAAAAAATGCCATTTTGATTGGCAAGGTTTTGGAGGGTGAAATTTATATTTTTGGAAAGAGGATGAAAAATGTGGTTTGTAGGAAAAAACCCCACCAAATTTGGCCTTATGGTTTGAGAGATATGCCTCTTTGAAGTTCACAAATTTTTGAAATTGAATTGATCATATCTTGACAACCATACATGGGATTTGAGAGTTCTTGGACTTTTTGAAAATGGGAGAACAAGATCTTCAACTTTCATGTTGGGCAAAAATTCATTTGAAGCTTGTATCATGATGCAAGTTGAGGATCAAGAAGTTTCCATTTTTGGCAGTTGAAATTACAGGTCCAGTTTCTATTTTGGGAAATTTTCTGATTGGCTTCAAATTCTTCAATGATGTTGATTGCCATGACATATGAGGCCTATTAGGACATGAATAAGCTCTCTCAAACCATTTCCATCCATCAAATCCATAGAATCAACCACAGTTGACCAACTTTGACTTTTCTAGGGTTTTGGGTGACTGAACCACTTCTGATGAATTCCAAACCCTAATCCCTTGAGACCTTGACTTCAAATGATGTCCCAAGATATATGAACTCTTGATTATTGACCATGGTGCCCAAATTCCACAAGAATGGCCACCATTCACTGCTTTGACTGATTGTTGACTTTCTAGGGTTTTTGCCTGGCTATGCATTGACTGATGACCTCTGAGCCTTCAACCCTTGACTTGAACACTTCAAATGGACCTCCAAGTAATGTGAACTTGTTGGACAAACCCTAGGGCTTTTGCTCCTTGAGAAACAACTTTGCTTGCTTGGTGGACTGATCTCCTGATCAGTTTGACTTAATTTCTGCTTGCTTGCTCTTGAGGCAACTGAGGACTATGCAAATGCTATGCAATGGACCATGATATGCTATGACCTAATATGATATGGTATGTACAATGATAGGTGCAAATTTGAGGTGCTACAGCTGCCCCTATTCAATCAGCTGGGAACCCGAACGGATGATAGCAATGGCTGTCAGACATTCAGGGTAAACAGGGATTGAATACAAAAGAACCGTAAAAATTTGCACCGACTGGATATGATATAAGGAGAACCACGTCATTTACCGATGACACCTGCATGACAACTTCAGAAAAGTGAAACCATTTACCGATGGTTGGAAACTGGAGATTTGATATTTACCGATATCAACTTCAGCAAGACCATTTACCGATGGCGGCTGGGGAAAACAAACTTCTGAAAAACAAAACCATTTACCGATGGTTAAAACTGGGACTTTGATATTTACCGATATCAACTTCAGCACGACCATTTACCGATGGCTGCTGGGAAAACAATTTCTGGAAAAAGAAAACCATTTACCGATGGTTAAAACTTGATATTTACCGATATCAACTTCAGCAAAACCATTTACCGATGGCTGCTGGGAAAAACAAACTTCTGAAAGACAAAACCATTTACCGATGGTTAGAAACTTGATATTTACCGATATCAACTTCAGCCAGACCATTTACCGATGGCTGCTGGGAAACGGGTTCGATGTAGAGAGGAAGCAAGACCATTTACCGATGGTGGCTTCAAGGAAACTGGACATTTACCGATGTCAACTTAGCAAGACCATTTACCGATGGCTGCTGCAACTGAGAACTCGATATTTACCGATATCGAAGAAAACTGGGCCATTTACCGATGGCATCTCCGCTTGGGGAGGAACAAAATCTTTGTGGTGATACCAGACAAGACGTTTACCGACGACCTCTGGGGATTTTGATTTTATTAGCAAGAGAACAAAGAATGACCAGACATTTACCGATGACTGGGGATGGGAAATTTATTGGGGAAAGACAAACAAATATTTGTAACTGAAAACCGGGTAGGACATTTACAGATGACTCTACTGGGGATTTCTAGCTGGGGATTTATCAGACATTTACCGATGACTGATGGAAAGACTCGATGTTTACCGACACCGAAGCAATGGCGTTTACCGACACCAAAAAAATGACCAGACATTTACCGATGGCTGGGTGAGACTCGATGTTTACCGACACCGAAGCAATGGCGTTTACCGACACCAAAAAAAAATGACCAGACATTTACCGATGACTGGGTGAGACTCGATGTTTACCGACACCGAAGCAATGGCGTTTACCGACACCAAAAAATGACCAGACATTTACCGATGACTGGGTGAGACTCGATGTTTACCGACACCGAAGCAATGGCGTTTACCGACACCAAAAAAAATGACCAGACATTTACCGATGACTGGGTGAGACTCGATGTTTACCGACACCGAAGCAATGGCGTTTACCGACACCAAAAAATGACCAGACATTTACCGATGACTGGGTGAGACTCGATGTTTACCGACACCGAAGCAATGGCGTTTACCGACACCAAAGAGAAAACACACGCGGGTGCAGACATGGCACTTACTGGTGTCACATGAACAACATTTTAGATATGCCAAAGCAAGGCTGATCACTTGCTGGGGGTCTCACTGGGGGAGAAACAAACTTCTGTCGCCATCGGGTGAGGAAATAAACCTCTGTGGGGATATCAATTCTGAATGCTGTCAAGGCAACTGTAGCAGACTTGCTGTGCTGATGTTGGATAAAGATGATCCGCCTCTGCCGAGGATACGGTCTGATGTGGTTTCGAACACATGAATGCATATGTTTGAATTTTTCTATGGCGTAATGCTCCATATGGGATGGAAATGCTACACAGTTTTGAGGATGCAATGATTACTATATGCAATGCAGTATGATGAGAACTCTGCGGGGAAGATACACAGGACGACCGTGCTGAGGAATCTTCAAAATAAATCCGCTGGGGAACAACAAGACAACTGCTGGGGAACCAACCATACGAATCCACTAGGGGAAGACAAGGCAACTCGCTGGGGAGTAAAAGCAACTCTGCTAGGGGAAAGCAACGGTAAACTGCTGGGGAATAGCCCAATCAATCCACAAAAATTCCGCTTGGGGAAATAAAAAAACTCTGCTGGGGAAGCTAAACCCGACAACTCTCTGGGGGTAGGGCTCGTACAAACCTCCAATACAAGATAGACTAAGCTTTAGGGAATAACTGTTACTCCGCGGGGACGACCCACAATGTTCACAAGTATAATCAAACTCAGCTGGGGATGTGGATATCCGTCTGTTATGGACACTCGTCCAATCCTCTGGTGGGATGAACTCTGTTGGAGAAATATTTCATGAAACCCGCTCCACTCGGGGATCAAGGTCACGACAGCGAGCAAACAGGAAGGTACACCATGGATACCGGGTTGTAGGTATGAAACGGGTGACCGACCAAAGCGTGAATTGGTTTGTGTTCCAAAACACTCCACATCCTGAAGAGGGCTAAAAAAGCAGTCTTGTTAGAGGATGAACATTCGATTCCACAAGGAATACGAATCTTACTCTGCTGGAGATAACAATCGAAAGATTGACCAAAGAGTGCATGAGATATATCATCTATAGCCGTCAGAACGTAGATAATACACTCGCATGGAAGATTATCCATAACCGGGTTGTAGGTTGTTAAATGGATAAACGACCGAAAAGAAAGGCATCAGGGTACCAGGACCAGGTACGCAAAAGATGACCAATCAAAAGAGGATAAAGTTGCTAACTCGGAGCAAATATCCAAAAGGAAGGGAAAGACCCAATGGGGACAATACTGCTTGATTAAGGCAAGTATCCAGAGGGGAAAGAATATCAATATCACAGACCGAATACTGATAACTGCAAAGAGGGGATTACATCTACCGGTTTGTAGGCAGAAAACCACGGAAAAGTAACCAGTCATCATCGGGATGAGCACAAACGGTCAACTCCAACAAGGGGATGAAAGTGGGATTTTACAACTACCAGCTAGTGGGTAGAAAACCACAAAGATAGGACTTACAACTACCGGTTTGTAGGTAGAGGCCAACAAACAATATCCGCCAGGGGATGAAAGTGGGATTTTACAACTACCGGCTAGTGGGTAGAAAACCACAAAGATAGGACTTACAACTACCGGTTTGTAGGTAGAGGCCAACAAACCATATCCGCCAGGGGATGAAAGTGGGATTTTACAACTACCGGTTTGTAGGTAGAAAACCACAAAGATAGGACTTACAACTACCGGTTTGTAGGTAGAGGCCAAAAATTCCGCTGAGGGTGAAATGAATGAGTGCCGGTTAGTAAGCGACTATTCATTTATGCCCCAGGGAAGCACAAGAGACAGTCAACGGGTAGCCATTTAGGATCGATCCAAAAAGGCAGACTGAAACAAGACTCATCCTATTGAGGAAAGAACTCAATAGGGAAAACCCATCCCGTGTAGGGAGGGAACGGAAGCAACCGTCATCCACGAGGATGTATCTCAGTGGGGAGTGCAGAAGGAAATGGTAGACACTTTCTGCTTAAGGGGTAGACTCTACATGGAGAGATCAGACACACCCATATTTGCTTGAGGAAAATCTACTGGAGAGATTTATATTATCGAATAGCAGGAGGTAACAATCTACAGATACCCGGCAACAGCTACAACATGAGTATCCAAATGCTATGATTATGCATGTATGCATTATGCATGATGAATGTATGATGAATGTTGACAAACAGACATGCTCAACACGCAGGTCCGGGAATCAATCGTCCGGAGAGAAAACCAAAGTCACCAGAGAGAAAAGAAAATCCACTAGGGACTGGGATATCAGGGACACTTATCCTGCACGGGAGGAAGGCCACAAGAGGCTTCCGGAGGGATCGTCGGCCACAACCGGAGAAAAGAGTTCAACATACGGGCGTACCGGCCACAACAACTTGTGCTGGAAATCAGGGATACCAAGAAGCAACCAGATCTATGATGAGGATAGATAGGCATAGATAAGGCTCATCATGCCAACAACTCCGTTGGGGATCCATCTGAGGACATGATGGAGTACTGGGATGTCAATTCACCGAATACTAAATCTTCCAAGAAAAACACCCATGCTGGGGGAGAGGAAGACTGCCCTGCTGGAGAGGCGAAAGTTGAAGTCTTCAGTAAACACTCTGCTAGGGGAGCTGCCCCACAATAATGTCCGAAACAGCAAACTTGCTGGGGATGCCCCACGGTAGGGCTCAAACAGCGCTCTACTGGGGATGCCCCACAATAGAGCTAACGGGGATTTGGAGGAAGAATCTGTACTGCCGGGAACGTGAAGATGAACAACTTCAAACAACACTGCATCGGGCAACTTCACTGAGGAGACCATACGAGGTTGTGCAGGACAAAGATATAGTCATGCTCGAGATACGAACAATTGTCTTACCTGTTGGTAATCATACCACCCTCGGGAGAGCGCTGTGGGTCTCCTAAGTATTCTTTCCATCATTGTGAATGTTCACTTTGTTTAGGAACAATTTTGTGAAAAATTTGTTTATTTTGAAAACAATGATACTTTATCAATTAAAACATGCAAAACATTTGTTGAATTGAAACAAATAAGAGTGCAAATAATTGGATAAAAGCTCAGATTAATGTGATGGAATGGTAGTCTGCAAAGGGCGAGACTCCATAGATCTGTACAAGTTTGAAATCGGTGATGTATAATGGAGAGGGCTACATTGAACGTAATGACCTTTCCTCTACCATTCTGAATTTTCGATGTATTCAAAGCCTCAGTCGACGACGAATCGAGAATCCCTGACGGATGACAGATATAGAGCACAGTCTTGTCAAGATGCAATTACTTGCCAAATCCCTAATTTTTGCCTAGATTGCCCCAGTGTGGGGTGTTCAATCTAGCGGGATGCAAATTCTTTTTTTTCAATGTCTCTAACTTTTGCCTGGATTGCCCTTTCGGGTTTTCAATCCACCGAGACGCTCCTTTTTGCCTAAGTCGCCCTTTGGGGTGTTCGACTTATCGAGCTTTTGCTTTTTTTTTTTTTTTTTTTTAGGCGAAGTATTTCTTGACTGCATCGGAATTCACGGGACGAGTGAACTTATTCATCCATTGTTGTAAGTGTCAGAACACTGCCCGAAAAGGCTGGACGTTCATAGCTTGGAGTCCACTTGCCCCTGGAATCGGGCACGAAAGACAAGACTTTCTTGAACACAAGGTTCCTCGGAACACACGAGGCTTGATCTTCTTGTCGAATGCTTTCATCACTCTCTGCTGATATGACTGACCATGACACATGGCAGTTGATCTCTTCCTTTCGATTGAATTCAGCATCAGTCAACTTGGGACTTTGAGGGTGCTTTTTTTTTTGTTTCTTTCTTTCTTTTGATTTCTTTTGATTTCTTTTGATTTCTTTTAATTTTGATTGATTTCTTGTTTTTTGATTTTGCACCCTCCTCTTTCTTTTTCTTTTTTTCTTTTTTTTTCTTTGTTTTTTTGATAATGCCCCAGTTGGCTGTTCTGCTGATTCTCGAGATGCAGCTGAGTGTGATCTTCTTTTCTCGCTCAAGAAGTCGGGAAATCTCGTCAGGAATTCCTTCAACATCATCTTCGTCCGCTTCGAATACAGGGAATTCAAAATTGGGAGATGACGTCCGATCATTATGTTCAATGGGTTTGAGAAACAACCTGCATAATGATTTTGATATGAAAAGCTTTTTGAAAATCAAACAAGACAATCGTTATGCAGATGGAAAGATTGCTTTTATTCTTGTTTTTAAAGATTTTTTGTGATCACCAATTTCATGCAAAAGCGAAAAGGGAAAACAATTGGAAAAACAAATGTTTTAACATGAATTTATTTGAATGAAAATATCATTGCACAAAATGTTGCCAACAATGCCATCGCTTCTCCTTTTGGCATGGGAGAAGGGTTTTTAAACAAAGTGATTATTACTCTGACTTATGAACAACTGTAGGAACGCCCACAGTGACCCAATTGTGATAGATCCCGCCGGGGATGACAACTGTCAGTATTTCTTGCATCAGCAGCTTCTGGTTTCTGAACAACCCTTCTGAAGAAAAAGTCGGCGCCAGCCCAGGACTTGTTATCTTCAGGTTTGATTGTCACGGGGACCCAAATCTTCAAAGTTCAGAATACCTGACCTCACGAGGTCTTGAACCTTCATCTTCAACTGAAAGCAACTATCCACGTCATGACCAGGAGCACCCGAGTGATACACACAATGCTGTTCAGGCCTATACCACCACCGAGGGTTGACGGGTATGGGCGGCGGGTCTCTGGGAGTGATCAAGTTCCGCTCTAACAGAGAGGGATACAGTTCGGCGTAGGACGTGGGGATTGGATCAAAAGTGATCTTCTTCCTCTCGTTACTTGTACCAGCTTGATTACCATCGTGAGGCTGGGAAGCCTGCTGCTGAGGACGATGTTGCTGACGCTGATGCTGCTGAGCTGGTTTTCTCTGTTGCTGTTGAGTTTGAGTTGCTGGGATAGTCACAGCAGCAACCTGACGATACTGTCCTCTGTTTGCACTCCTCCGACGGTGCACAGCATTTGTTTCATCCTCTCCCCTTTTGGGTGCCCCAGAGGATGTCTTCTTAGAACCGGAAGGACTTGAAGAGCCAGGATGGCGAACCGGAGCGCGGGTTGCTCTGACATTAACAGTCTCTGCAGCAAGAGGTTGTTCACTGATTCTGATCCCCTTCAATTCATCACCCACGGCATAATCATCGACGAGAATAGCGACAGCAGCATTCTCATGAACGGGTACATCCACTGGTGGAGTACGGCGGACTGGTGGAATCACGGCTTCCAGTCTCTGGGCTAAGGCACGCAGCTCCTCTTGCCCCTGAACAACTCCTTGCATCGTTGTTATGAACTGGGCCATGTTTGCCCTCATCTCAGCCAACTCGGCTTGAACCTGGTCCATACTCCTCTGTTGATTGAGTCTGGTCGCGGTGCGGACGGTGATCAACAATCCTGTCTCAGTCAAGAACCGAAGTGAGAAGTCTTGTCCCCAAAACATGTCTGTAATGCAAGGATGATATGTACATGATATGCGTATGATGCGAATGCTATTTTATCATGAATGATCCTGAAAAGGATATGCGTATGCGAGTTAACTTTTTTTTCATTTTCATGCATTACTATTTTTTGGAAAATAAACATGCTATGATGCAAATGATGGAGCCAAGACTGGCAGTCTGTGCATCTGAGGAACCATCTGAAAACCCAAAGTCATCTGAGGAGCTGGCATCTGAACCCAAGTCTGGAGAACTGAGTCACCATGTGAACGAGTACCCTCAAATTCAGCCCAGGGATCCGAAATAAACGGAACCCTCTGATCAATACCAGGGTCAAACCTCCGGCGTCCAGAAATAACGGTCCATAAATCCGACTCAAGATCATCAACACGGCATTACTGGCAGAAACTGTATCTGTAGAGAACAAACCCTCCCCTCACTGGTAGGTTCTAAGAACAGAAGTTTGTCAGTTTCAGCCCTTCAGTCGAGAATAATACGTTTACCACTGAAGGTTTAGCATTATTACGGGATAAAAGACCTCTGCTGACTCCCTCAACAGGATATCCTAAAGCAAGTTCCCAGTCTCGGGGTCCTCGGATTGAGCAGCGAGAATGCGCCCACCAGAGCTAACATAATCACGTCTCGGAGGAGAGGCCTCGACTGAGTTCTCGGGAAATGGTCACCAGAGTCGACGATTTCTAAAGGAATATTTGTCGTTATGGAACACCCATAGGACAAAATATATCCAACAGAAACCTCGTCTGGAATGTGGGTCTCATGAACGACTTATCATAGCAACATGCCATGCAAGCCTCATGACTATCCACTCTAACACCTATGTGTACACTCAAGCCTGGGTAGTGGGCTTATTTCTCACAAAATATCTCATCCCAACAAACAGACAACCAGCAGATGAATATGAATGAATGCAAACATTAATGCAAACAATGAATGCAAACAGTAAATGCAAATATATACAAATGAATGCAATAAAAAAAACAGCCAATAGCAACCAAAACCCTAACCTAGAGAGCGCTAGGAGAGACTCGCTCAGGGAAGATGGACCAGCGTAGGTCAACTTCTTTGTTACTCCCCAGCAGAGTCGCCAGCTGACGCATCACGCGAAAAACCGGCGGGAAAAGAAAGAAACAACAGAGCCGCCACCGTGCGTTATTTATCCCAAAAGAGGGAAAGGAAACGCTCGAAGTAAACCTAGGAAAGAACATGGTCTCGCGACCAAAGAAGATGGGTTCGGGAGTCGGTTATGCGAAGGGAAGGTGTTAGGCACCCTACGCATCCGTCGTACTCGACGGGATCCACGCACAATAGGAAGGAAAATTGGTTGCTAAACACTGCTCAAACTCACACACACTGGCTGAAAGAGACAAAAGAGACTGACTGAAACCGACTCGGCAGGATGTCGCATCCTGGGCCTACTTAGTCTATCAGGCATAGACATCAGAGTCGAAGTAGTTCGGACTGGGGCAACGACACATGCTCGCTAGGATATCGCATCCTATGCATACGTATCTTCTCGGACGAGAGAAGAATCAGAGCATTCGTAGCTCGGCTGGCACGCACACAAACAAACACAAACACAGGCAAACGTGGAGCCTGAATGCCAATCGCTGGACTTACATCAGCATCCGAACCAACAAACACACACAGGAAACCAACTGCCAATCGCTGGACTTATGTCGGACTCCAACCAGAACACACACAAGGGTGGTTAAGACACAAAGGGTTGAAAAAGAAAAAGGGCGAACAAACAAACTAAAAGGGAGACTAGAGCTCGAGCCTAATAGTTGCCAAACACGCACAACAAAGAAAAAAGGGCGCCCAGAGAGATCAGCTCAATCTCCTGCCTACATACTTCATCTGGTATGAAGATCAGGGCGATGTAGTTCCCCTACGCAGGGATAAAGGATCTAGCCTAACCAGATAACAGAGGGAGACACAACACTAGGGAGACTACGACTCGAGCCTAGATGTTGTCATGCAAAGTCAACCCTAAGTTAAGGTTTCTAGCTAAATGGCACAAGGGCCAACCTATCCTAGACATGACTTGCACAGGAAGCAAGCCACACACACACAACTTGCACAGGAAGCAAGGGTCTCGATTGCAACTAGGGCAAGAGAAAGGGGAGGTCTCAATCGCAACGCGGGCGAGAGAAAAGAAAGTCTCAATCGCAACGAGGGCGAGAGAAGAGAATTAGTGTTAGTCGTTAGTCAAACTCGGCAAGACATCGCGTCTCGTGCCTACGTATCTCATCTGAACATGAGAATCAGAGTTGCCGTAGTTCGGCCACGGAGGGACAAAGGGCTCGATCGCAACGAGGGCGAGAGAAAGGATCGCAACGAGGGCGAAAACAAGCACGGATTAGCTGTTAGTCAAACTCGACAAGACATCGCATCTCGTGCCTACGTATCTCATCTGAACATGAGAATCAGAGTTGCCGTAGTTCGACTACGGAGGGATAAAGGATCTCGATTGCAACTAGGGCAAGAGAAAGGGGAGGATCTCAATCGCAACGAGGGCGAGAGAAAGGAAAAGGCTCGATCGCAACGAGGGCGAGAGAAAGGAGAGATCTCAATCACACAGGGGTGAGAGAAAAGAGTTAGTGTTAGTTGTTAGTCAAACTCGACAAGACATCGCATCTCGTGCCTACGTATCTCATCTGAACATGAGAATCAGAGTTGTCGTAGTTCGGCTACGGAGGGATAAAGGATCTCGATTGCAACTAGGGCAAGAGAAAGGGAAAGTCTCGATCGCAACGAGGGCGAGAGAAAGGATCGCAACGAGGGCGAAAGCAAACAAGGATTAGTTGTTAGTTGTTAGTCAAACTCGGCAAGACATCGCGTCTCGTGCCTACGTATCTCATCTGAACATGAGAATCAGAGTTGCCGTAGTTCGGCAAAACAACTCTAAGCATGGCTCACACAGGAAGCAAGCCACACAGACTTGACTTGCACAGGAAGCAAGTCAAGCACAACCTACCTTGCACAAGGGCAAGTCTAAAGCAAACCTAAAGAGGCAAAGCAAACAGGCAATCACAGGAAGCACACTCTATATGCACACAAGAGGCTCACACAAGGGTTAGGCACTAGGGCCAACTGGAATAGGGTAAGTGTGCTCTTAACCTTGCCATTGAGAGGCTAAGGTGAAGCAGATGAAAGGAGATGAGGGGTGTGCCTCATTGCTTCTATCCCTGATCAGGGAGAGCATTTGACAAGAATGTGTGGGTTCAGAAAGTGGGAACCCTTCTACACATTTAATACTGACTCAACTGTGCAATTGCACAAGATCTTGGGTTTTTATCTGAAATGCATCAACACAGTGGTGTGAGCAAGACAGAAGACACACTGAATAGCAGGGGATAGATTGCTTATCCCTTGGTTCTGCCAATTGCCTCTTCACTTAGGAGGTCTTTGACTCTGTACAAGGACAAGATTTAAACATACACAAACATTGCCTCTTAAGGAGGACTTCAGACAGTTTGCCCGGTCAAATAACAGACCGGGTCTCCAGACTACATGAAGTAAAAGAGATTATACCTCAAGCAAGTTGCTAAAAAGCAAAGCAAATCAAGTTCAGAGAACTTAAGCAACTAAAGTACTTGATTTGAAGAAATTCGAGATGCAGCGTTGTTTGTGTGTTACAGCTTGAAACAGATGATGCCAATGGTCAACAATGATGGATGCTTGAAGCCTTTTAGCTCAGCCATGCTTGGGAAGGTCCAAATCTTGAGTTGCCATGGTTGAGCTTTAGAGAAAACAGAACGAGGAAGAGCTTTACAGGTGTGGTTTGAGGATGTAAAAATGCCTCCAAAGGTTGCTCAAATGATAAAGGAAGCAAAAGTTCCTTGTGGTCTTTGAGGATTTTTCCAAATCGAGCCAAAACGCCAAAATTGCAAGAGAGGAGAGAATGAAGTTTCTGTGTGTTTTCAGGTTGTGGCTAGGGTTGAAAAACTCAGAAAATGAGCTTATATTCCACTGTTTAAGGTTGCTAATCCATGTGGTAATCTTGTTTAGTTTAAAATGAATCAATTGCATTATTCCAAGTTTGTGCATAAGTGGAAATGGAGGTGTGAATGGTCTGGTCGAAATGGGCTTTGTACAGGCTGCACATGACCACTCTCCTTGCTGTTTGTTGTTTGTTCATGCAATGTTAACCTTACTTTGCTTATATGACTCCATTTGCCAAAATTATTAACTTTGCATAAGTGAAAGTGGAGGTGTAAGCTTGCACGATTTTGGGCCTTAAACCAGCTGCTTATAACTAACATAATTGCTGTTTTTGGTTACTTCATGAATTGCTAGCTTGAATTCTCACTTATGAAGACATTTGCCAAATTTTCAAATTATGCACCTTGGTCCAAAATGATGGTGTAATGGTGGTATGAACATGATTTAGGGCTTGGAGCAAGTTTCAAATACTATATAAAGTGAATCCCAATTGGCCAATTGTGTAAAAAGTCAATGAATCAAAAAGTCAACTCTGGGTCAAACTTTGATTTTTAATGAAATAGGTCAAAAAATGCCATTTTGATTGGCAAGGTTTTGGAGGGTGAAATTTATATTTTTGGAAAGAGGATGAAAAATGTGGTTTGTAGGAAAAAACCCCACCAAATTTGGCCTTATGGTTTGAGAGATATGCCTCTTTGAAGTTCACAAATTTTTGAAATTGAATTGATCATATCTTGACAACCATACATGGGATTTGAGAGTTCTTGGACTTTTTGAAAATGGGAGAACAAGATCTTCAACTTTCATGTTGGGCAAAAATTCATTTGAAGCTTGTATCATGATGCAAGTTGAGGATCAAGAAGTTTCCATTTTTGGCAGTTGAAATTACAGGTCCAGTTTCTATTTTGGGAAATTTTCTGATTGGCTTCAAATTCTTCAATGATGTTGATTGCCATGACATATGAGGCCTATTAGGACATGAATAAGCTCTCTCAAACCATTTCCATCCATCAAATCCATAGAATCAACCACAGTTGACCAACTTTGACTTTTCTAGGGTTTTGGGTGACTGAACCACTTCTGATGAATTCCAAACCCTAATCCCTTGAGACCTTGACTTCAAATGATGTCCCAAGATATATGAACTCTTGATTATTGACCATGGTGCCCAAATTCCACAAGAATGGCCACCATTCACTGCTTTGACTGATTGTTGACTTTCTAGGGTTTTTGCCTGGCTATGCATTGACTGATGACCTCTGAGCCTTCAACCCTTGACTTGAACACTTCAAATGGACCTCCAAGTAATGTGAACTTGTTGGACAAACCCTAGGGCTTTTGCTCCTTGAGAAACAACTTTGCTTGCTTGGTGGACTGATCTCCTGATCAGTTTGACTTAATTTCTGCTTGCTTGCTCTTGAGGCAACTGAGGACTATGCAAATGCTATGCAATGGACCATGATATGCTATGACCTAATATGATATGGTATGTACAATGATAGGTGCAAATTTGAGGTGCTACATGGAGGTGTCACCACTGTGGTAGGCTTGGTCATATAAAAGCCTTCTGCTACTGGATTCAAGGTTTCCCTAACCAAGCCTTGCATGTTAAGCCTAAGCATAAAACACATAAGCCCTATGCTTCCATTAAGAAGCAACAATGGTATGCTAGGATAGCACACACTGCTCTAAGGGCCTCTTCCAGAGAAGACTGGTACTTTGACAGTGGATGCTCAAGACACATGACTGGTATGAAAAATCTACTGGTAGATATTCAACCTCACACTACCAGCTATGTGACCTTTGGTGATGGTGCCAAAGGAAAAATAAAAGGTGTGGGCAAACTGGACTGTTCTGGAGTGCCAAAACTGAATAATGTGTTGTTAGTAAGAGGACTAACTGCAAACCTCATCAGCATAAGTCAGCTGTGTGATCAAGGGTTTCATGTTCAGTTTACTAAGGAGCTATGCATTGTGACAAATGGTGACAATCATGAAGTTATGAGAGGAACCAGGTCCAAAGATAACTGCTACCTGTGGGAACCTGAAGTCTCAAACCTTTCCACAACATGCTCCTCAGCCAAGGAAGAACAGGATGTGAAGTTGTGGCATAGACGTCTTGGACATCTTCACTTACGGGGAATGAAGAAGATAATATCCAAGGAAGCTGTCAGAGGAATTCCAAAGCTCCTGATTGATGAAGGAAGAGTCTGTGGAGAATGCCAGGTGGGCAAGCAAACCAAGATGTCACATCCAAAGCTGGGACATCCCACAACCTCCAGAGTTCTGGAACTGTTGCACATGGACCTAATGGGACCTATGCAGGTTGAAAGTCTTGGTGGGAAGAAATATGCATACGTGGTGGTGGATGACCATTCCAGATACACGTGGATAAGCTTCATCAGGGAGAAGTCAGATACATTTGATGTCTTCAAAGACCTGTGTATAAGACTTCAAAGGGAAAAGGACAGTTGTGTGGTCCGGATTAGAAGTGATCATGGTACGGAGTTCAAGAATTCCAAGTTTGATGAGTTTTACTCGTCTGAAGGAATAAGTCATGAGTTCTCCTCACCTATAACTCCTCAGCAGAATGGAATAGTTGAAAGAAAAAATAGAACTATTCAGGAATCTGCCAGAGCAATGATTCATGCAAAGAAGCTCCCCATGCACTTCTGGGCTGAAGCAATGAACACCGCATGCTATGTTCACAATAGAGTCACCTTGAGAAAAGGAACCTCCTCCACTCTATATGAAATATGGAAAGGCAGAAAACCCACTGTGAAGTACTTTCATATCTTTGGAAGTAAATGCTACATTCTCACAGATCGTGAACAGAGAAGGAAGCTAGATCCCAAAAGTGATGAAGGTATATTTTTGGGATACTCCACAAACAGCAGAGCCTACAGAGTGTTCAACTACAGGACCAATGTCCTGATGGAATCCATAAATGTTATTGTGGACGATAAAAAGGAAGGAACCGATGTCATAGAGGATGTTGAAACATTCCTTGACAGTTCAACTGACAGTCCAGTCAAGTCTGAAGAAGTACAGGAACCTCCTCCTGAATGTGAAGTAGATGCAACCACCAAAGTGCCATCTATCAGAATTCAGAAAGACCACCCTAAGGATCTTATCATAGGGGATCCCACCAGTGGTGTAACTACCAGGTCAAGAGGAATAAACTCAAATTCCTGCTTTGTATCCAAGGTTGAACCAAAGAATGTGAAGGAAGCCCTGACTGATGAATACTGGATCACTGCCATGCAAGAGGAACTTGAGCAGTTCAAAAGGAATGAAGTCTGGGAGCTAGTTCCAAGACCTGAAGGGACCAACATCATTGGTACCAAGTGGATCTACAAAAACAAATCTGATGAGAAAGGAGTAATTACTAGGAATAAAGCAAGACTAGTAGCTCAAGGATACACTCAAGTAGAAGGG
Source organism: Lathyrus oleraceus (assembly GCF_024323335.1). Taxonomy (NCBI): domain Eukaryota; kingdom Viridiplantae; phylum Streptophyta; class Magnoliopsida; order Fabales; family Fabaceae; genus Lathyrus; species Lathyrus oleraceus. The sequence continues at coordinate 364,183,802 of NC_066580.1, forward strand.
GTAGATTTTGATGAGACATTTGCTCCTGTGGCTAGACTTGAGTCCATCAGATTGCTGTTGGGGGTAGCATGCATCCTGAAGTTTAAGCTATTCCAAATGGATGTGAAGAGTGCATTCTTGAATGGCTACCTGAATGAAGAAGTCTATGTGGAACAACCTAAAGGGTTCTGTGATCCTAACCAACCTGAGCATGTATACAAGTTGAGGAAAGCCTTGTATGGGTTGAAACAAGCACCTAGAGCATGGTATGAAAGGTTAACCGAATTTCTGACCTCAAATGGATACAGAAAGGGTGGCATAGATAAAACCTTGTTTGTGAAGGATGAAGAAGGCAAAATCATGATAGCTCAAATCTATGTTGATGATATAGTCTTTGGTGGAATGTCAGAACAAATGGTTCAACAATTTGTTCACCAGATGCAGTCTGAGTTTGAAATGAGTCTAGTGGGAGAACTGACCTATTTCCTTGGAATGCAAGTAAACCAAATGGAGGACTCTATGTTTCTCTCCCAAAGCAAGTATGCCAAGAACATAGTTAAGAAGTTTGGTATGGATAATGCTAGGCACAAGAGGACTCCTGCTCCCACTCATCTGAAGTTAACCAAAGATGATGAAGGGCCTAGTGTTGATCAATGCCTGTATAGAAGCATGATAGGTAGTCTGTTGTACCTAACTGCAAGTAGACCTGACATTTCTTATGCAGTTGGAGTGTGTGCCAGATATCAAGCAGAGCCTAAGGTGAGCCACTTGAATCAAGTCAAACGGATCCTCAAGTACATCAATGGGACATGTGACTATGGGATGCTGTACTCACATGGGTCTGAGCCGGTCCTATATGGGTATTGTGATGCAGACTGGGCTGGGAGTGCTGATGACAGAAAAAGCACATCAGGTGGATGCTTCTTCTTAGGAGACAACCTCATATCTTGGTTCAGCAAGAAGCAGAATTGTGTCTCTCTGTCCACTGCAGAGGCTGAATACATAGCAGCTGGAAGCAGTTGTTCCCAACTGGTTTGGATGAAACAGATGCTCACTGAGTACAATGTCACTCAAAATGTCATGACATTGTTCTGTGATAATCTCAGTGCCATCAATATCTCCAAGAATCCCATCCAACACAGCAGGACCAAACATATTGACATTAGGCACCACTTCATCAGAGATCTGGTGGAAGACAAGCTGATCACTTTGGAACATGTAGCCACAGAGCTTCAACTGGCTGACATATTTACAAAGGCTCTGGATGCTGCTCAGTTTGAAAACTTAAGGAGCAAACTGGGAATATGTCTCTCTGAGGCCTTATAGCAACCACTGATGTTTGGGATAAATTGTTTGATATCTCTGCCTATTAAACAATTTGTACTAGGCTATGATTGGTCACCAGATCATAGCTATGCTACCTGCAACAAGGGTGGTTACAGGAGGGCAAGGAGACACCCTACTGTGAGAAGGCCAAGGTATCTGCAGGAGTTCAAGGATGTTGTTCATGCAGGAGTGGTTCTGGATGTCAGAAACAACATCATGGCATCTGATATGGTGGTACCTACTGTAAAGCAAAAGTGGGTGATTACTTGATCAAAGCTGTGAAGCAAGATCAAGTGGATGGTAACTTGGTTGAAACTGTGAAGTAAAACCAAGTCTGTAACTCTGTCGTTAGTCTCTGGTTATGTTGTTGGCTTTGGCAACATTTTTGACAAAAAGGGGGAGTAACCCCTGAACAAACAGAGTGGGTGTCTCTACAACAGACACTCATGGGTCTCTACAACAGACTCTCAGGACGACAGATTCCTCCCCTGCAGCAAGTGTGTGTGAAGTTTTTATTTAACTTCCATGTGTGTGAGTGTGCTGCCACTCTGAGTGTATTAGCTAGTATTATTTCCTGCTAGGTGTGTGATTCCGCTGCTGTGAACTCTGTTATGGGGATCAAAGTGTTTTAGCCAAAAATTTGCCAAAGGGGGAGTTTGTAGGTGTTTAATTGGTTGCATTATATGGTAAAACACTAGATGGTTACTAATGTCTTGACTGATGTCATGACATGTATGTGTGACTACAGTGTAGTTACTGCAGGACTAGCTAACACAGGATTTATTGAATGTCAAACTGGATGCTGTGACATTCATACTTGTCAACAGATACTAAGGAATAGAACAGCAGGTGTTCTGTTAGAATTTAGTATCTATTTCCAGTCTGGTTATCAAGGAAAGACCAGACCTGGCATAAGGCCTACTGACTGAATGTCAAACTGGATGTTATGACATTCATCATTGACAGCAGCTGCTGAAGATTAGACAGAGTGGGGTTCTGCTATACTTCAGCATGTAACTTAGTTTGTTCTTCAAAAGAATAACAGAACTAACTTAAGGCCAATTGTGTAAATGTTAAGTTGGACACTTTGACATTTATTAATGTAAGCTTTCACTGTAGTATGGTCATTTTGATCATGTACAGGTCAGCAAAATTGTACAGTCTGTTTTCTGGAAAAACAGACTCAGCATATGGACCTTGATGTCAAGCTGAATGTCGTGACATTCATGCCTGACAGCATATGCTATATTATAGGTTGTTCAGTTTTCTGTTTCAGCTTTTTCTCAGGCTATTCTTCAGGAAGTCAACAGCTTAGAGAAAAACCAGGAAATCAACAACCAATCTACATTCAATGAACCTAACAAATAGCCTATTTGTTAGTAACCTAAATGTTGAATTTATGGGAACTTGTGTGACCTTAAATTCAGGAGAATATAGGTGCAAAAGCCCAGGATACTGCAATATAAAAGGAAGGCGTTCCTTCATTCAGTTTCAGGGATTTTGAGGCGTGAAGATTTTGTGTGTCCATCATACTTCACTGCTGTATTTTTGTGAGTCTTGTATTAGACGTATCTTGTAAGCCAAGTCATTATCAAGTAGATGATAGCTTTGGCATAGGGTGTTCATTGAGTTGTAAGTGTTGTGTCACTCAAAGCTTTTAAGCGTGAGTGCTGTGTATCTTGATTAAAGCTGTGAAGCACAATCAAGAGTTGTTTGAAGTGTGACTTCAACTTGTCTTTAATATTGTTTAAAGATAGTAATCACTGAGGTGATTGAGGGGGAGTGAGTAGGAACTCTGATCTTAGATTAAGATTGAAATTGCATTGGGTAGGGATTAAGTGATAAGTTGTAAACGGGTGAGTTTAGCTTTGAATTGATACTACTAATAGTGGATTTCCTCCCTGGCTTGGTAGCCCCCAGACGTAGGTCATGTTGGACTGAACTGGGTGAACAATTACGTGTGTTATTTACTGCACTTACTGTTAAGATCTGCATAATCCCTGTCTGTGCAGAATTGGATGTCATAACAACCAGTGTGACATCCAAAGTCTGATAACTAGAATTTCAACTATGTTTAGCTAAGGGAATAGATTAGTAAGAATTCGGGGGTAATATAGTAAATCTAAGGGAATTTTTCGGTTTTAAGAAAGAATTAAAGGAAGGGAATCAGTATGCAGCGCATTAATCGTCAGGGATTCGATAAGTCACCGGTGAATAGTTTAAATGCCAAATATCTCTCAGTAGAAAATGTTTATTTAAAAGACTTTATCTCACACTCTCGTGGTTGTTGATTTGGCCTATAACTTTAAGTCAGAATGTACGCTCTCGCTGTCCCATTTGAAGTCAAAATTACTTTTTGAAAATAAATAAATTCTAATTGTTTTTAAAGTGCTCTCGCTGTTATTAAACCCAATGCCTAATTTTTACTATCCATCTCGAGCCTCACGCTCTCGCGATTGTTGGTTCTCACCTTATTTAATTTCCCACTTTCGTGGCAAAATCGTATTAAATAGCTTTTCACGCTTTTGTGATAAAGTTAATTAAATTCATATTAAAAACTTCAGCATAAAAGGTTATTTGAGAAAAAGGGTTTTCACCGGTTATTATTAAATCCCATCAAATTAAGTTGCTACATACCGATACCGGTAGTTTAGCCGGACATATTAAATAAGGCAATCGCAAGGCATAAACAGATTAACTCAGAGGCAAACATGCTTATAACAATAAATGGGCAACAATAATAATAATTCAATAAAAACCTGGATATCGAAGTACAAAGTATAGCGATTCTTTGGAGCACTTGAGCAGACCTCCACAAGTCGGTAGGCTATGCTTCTTCAATACAGATTACTACTTAAAATTAAACAAAGGTGTAGTAGTTCCCCAAAGTAGGAAACTACTACTATGGCTAACTGAAAAACTAACTGGAAAAGGGAAACTATGAAAAGAATGGCGAATACAATAAGGCAACGAAAACAAGGTTGCTGGAAAGAAAGAAAAAATGTTGAATGCTAAAAACTGGAAATTAAATTGCAGAGCGTCAAATCAAAGTAGGCATCCCCAATTTTTCCTAATTGAGTCCTTTATATAGTGTCCATTAGGTCTTGGTAGTTGAGGAATTCAAGCGACACTTGGTCTTGAGAGAGGAAAACGTGGGAAAAGTTTGTTGGAGGAAATATAGGCACTTTTGGGTTCTTGTTGCTGACTGCTTTAAAGCGCAGTTTATGGTCGTGTGACACTCGTCATGGGCCTGTGACGGTCGTCACAGTCTGGGCCGTGACGAGCGTCATGAATGTGTGGCGATCGTCACATCAGCAAAATCTGCTTCTTCTGCTCTTCTGGTTTTTTTAATGCTTCTTTTACTTGTTTCTTCTTCTTTTTCTTCCTTTTCTTCATTTTTCTCTTTAATGCATGGAGATTTAAATACCTGCAAAAACAACACGAATACTTGCCCAATAATTGGGATATTAATCGAAATGATGTGATTTTTGAGTGTAAATAGAGGCAATTATCTGATGTGTTTTCGCGTTATCAAAATCCCCTAAACTTGAATCTTTGCTTGTCCTCAAGCAAACACAATTTGAAAAATAGAATTTAAACACGGATACATTACCTGTTCGTACGTGGTTGTCAGGTGGATTGTTAGGATGTCTGATATTGAGTGAAACACCAAAGATACTGTGATGACACGAGCTTTCAGCTTGATCATAAATCTCTCCTTTACACAAGCCAGTTCGAATCATGCTATTATAGCTCGACCTAGTGTCTTTGTTTCTATTTCACCCGGTTTCATTCTAGCGCAATTACATTAAGCCCTTTGCCTCTGCACGCACTTAGTGTAGTAGCCGGTTAGTGACTTTGATCCTTTTCTAGCACGGGGGTCTGGTACACTAGTGTGGTACCCCTTTATATATCCCATTTGAAGGTTGTGGGGGATCGAACCGTAGTTCGCCCTACCGAGTCCAGTACCAGGTACCTCTGGACCAACCAACTAGGGTTTTTATTTCTTCTTTTTGCATAACTTTGCAACCTTTTGTAATGGTTCTTTTTTATCAATTTCTTGATAGCGACAGTATGAAGGAGTTTCTTGATTTGTAGGCATCAAACACTTATATTCATCGGCTCTCCACATGGTTTGCGCTTGAGACGGTGCTGACTGCTAGTATAAACTACTAGGGGTTAATCTAGAATGGAGACTTAAGGTGTCGGTATAATGGTTATTCAAACTGATCTCGTAGAAATAAGGGGTCTAGGGTGTCGGGACGATATCAATCTTGTTAGATCTTTCTCGGTTTTCCTGACAAAGCCTCCTCGGGATAACCTATGTACTTGTAGGGTATGCATTTAATCTTAAGGAAAATTTTTGTTATGCCAAAATATGTGTAAATGATTGAAAAAGGACAAGTAAAATTTTTTGTATTGGCTGAAAATATTAGCAATAGAAACAAGTAGAGGAGTGATAAGGATTTCCTCCCACATTTGAAAATTGCATTGTCCTCAATGCGACAGTATACAAAAGTAAAAGGGAAAAGAAACAAAAAATCACTGCTCATCATTACGCGGTTGGCTTCTTCGTGCTCTGGCTTTTGCTCTTGAGATGGTTGGGGCATGCCTCTGTCAAGCTCTTCTTCGACTTCATCTGTACCATTACCAGGATTTCCATCAGTTGGCTCGGGGGCCTCTATATCAAAGGTCTAATTTGTCATTTCTCTTGGATCTGTGCGGTTCCTGTTGGGCATGATGATGCTCTTTACCATCTTGTTTCTGACAACAGGATGATACTTCCCATCATCTCTTGCTTTGATTAGGCGTGAGGCATGACAGTAGTCGATGTCGAGGAATTCTGCTTCCAGGGCTGATAAGTTGGCTAGCCTATCTCCCAGGTTCAAGCCCAATGCTATGGAGGTGATAATTCCCCCACAACAAAACGCCTGGTTGCCTCTCATGCAAGCAGCCTGGATGTTGGCTAGTAGGAACGGAGTAACATTGAACGCAATTTGGGCAAACACATAGTGGAGATGGAAAATTTCCTTAGAGTTTACCTTGTGGTTGCTGACTCTTCCAAAAACTGTGTGCCCCAGGACTCTGTGAAAGTATCTGATGGCTGGGTTGTGGATATATGTTGCGTTAAGTGTATCCTAGCTCGTTGTGTTCATGTGGGTGAGGTTGTGCCAAACTTGGAATGCTATATCAGACTATCCTTCTAGAATGCAGCAGTGGATTCCTTCTCCATGTCGGAAACCCAGCATTCTCGCTATCAAGGTTTGATTAAGGGAATACTCGGTGCCAAACATTGTAAATGTGGCTACACCGGTGAGATATTGGGTAGCGCCAGGTGGAGTGATGTAAGAGTAGGAGCTTAGAAATTCCAGGGTCAGCGCTTCGTAGGTTGGCTGCGGTGTGGTACAGAGTTGCGTCAAGCTGGAGGCAGCTAACATCCATTCACACCCTCCAAAAGTCCTAACTCCGTCAGGCATTCATGATCCACATACCTCGTGGCTTGAACGGAGCATTGATAGAATTTGAGGTAGTTGCTCCTTTGGCGTTCGCCGACTTCTCCGTCGCGGAATGTGACGGTTGATAGGTCGGGAGTGCCTCTTTCTTGACGGGCCATTTGATGAGTTGGATGTAACTACTGGTATTGGTGGGTGAGGTGGAAGGTTTGTGAGTTATGCGCTCGCAGAAAAATAGTGAAGAATTGAATAGATGATGATCAGAATATAGGAGAGCGAATATTGGTGAGGAGAAAAGGGAGAAAGAGCGGAATTCTTGACGGTCGTCACAGGGGTGTGACGGTCGTCACGAGCAACGGATGCGTAGCGACCGTCTACAACGGTTACTTGCTCGTAAAGGCCACTTTCATGTGTGTGACGATCGTTTCAGATTCGTGACGTTCGTCACGTCTGCGAGATGAACGTCACCCTATAGTGACGGTCGTCACACGCTAAATTCAAAAAAATTCTCAACACAGCAGAATAGCAGCATAAATAATAGCTAAGCAATATGAATTTAACAGCTTAAATGCAGAAATAAATAAATAGAAGAAATAAGCTTAATTAAATAAATAGCAATTGAATTAATAAATTGAAATTGGATGTATCATAGAAAAAATGTAGCGATAACATAGCAAATGAAAACAATAGAACAAAAGTAATGCAATAAATAGAAGTGCTCCTCCCCACACAAAACAAAGAAGTGTCCTCATTGCTTAGTGCGACTAGGAGAAATCAGTGGTCAGAAATTTCAGCCACGTTTTTGTCCCAATGCAGCAACAACTTCGTTCAGATAATGAAATTGCTCAACGGCTATATCGGCCTAGGACATCAAAGTTTATGAGCTTTATCTATTCTTTCACAATGGTGATGTCAGCTTGAAAAGTATTCAGACGGGTGATGAGCATGGCATGATTATCAACACAAGATGGAGGAACCGGTTCAGCAATGTTATAATAGTTTGGAGGTGTTTCAGGGTCAGATTCTTCCTTAAGGATAGGGTCATTAACACACTCATATTTGGGCGGTGTAGCGGGAGGTGAAGGTGGATCGATAGGGTGTTCCTCTAAGTCATAGAGCCACTTATCTCGGTTGTGAACACTCGTTTTCTCATGGTTAGGCAAGGTGAAAAGTCGAACCACTTCATTACTGATTAGATAATCAAAGGTATTCGTCCCAATTGTAGCACCTCAAATTTGCCCCCTCATTCAGGCATTCATTTTTAGGTCATTTAACATTTCATATTGCATTTTATCATGTCAATCAGAATTAGATCCAAGAAGCTTGAATATCATCCAAGACACTTTGTGGGTTCTATCTGGGTGATCAGTCAACACAAGGGAATGACTTGAGTTACTTCCAACATGTTCAAATGGGGTCCATTCATCATTCAAAACGCTAATCTTGAAGGAGCAAAAGTCTGCTCCTGAGCTGTCATGCTCGCTAAGCGAGCAGCGTGGTTCGCCCAGCGAGTCTGAACTGTCATGCTTGCTAGGCGAGCAAATTCTTCGCTAGGTGAAGCGCACGCGTTTTAAAAATAATAAAAAATATATAACATAAAAATCTTGTACTTGGACCTCTCTCATTTGAGCCCACCAAGCAACGAAAATCAGGTTATAAATTCTAAAAATTCAGTGGAAAAACCCTGGAAGAGCTAACAAAATTCAGAGCAGCCTCCATAGACACTGAAGAAAAAACTCCTTTGCACAGGATCACCTCTACCAATTCCATCTCATATAAACCCTAAGATTGCTTTACAAACCCAACAGGTTTGCCCTATTTCCATTACTTTATGCTTTCAATTTGAAATTTCTGAATGTATGAGGCATCATGGGTGAATTTGGAAGAGTGGGTATCGTTAGGTTTCACATGTGGGTTTAGATATGCATGAATGTGTAGAACAATGCCTTGAATGTTTGATCACTTAATTTCTGAAATGGGTACCACGGGGTTTGGGGTTACTGAAATCGGACTGTTATTGAGGAAGAACCCAGAATCCGCAGGCATTCGCTAGCAATTCGCTAGGAGAATCTGCAGCGAAGCTTCGCTAAGCGAAGCAGTAGCGATCGTGACAGTAGTTGTTTTTTCTGTTTACTCTCTAATCCGTCTTGTGTTTGTTGGTTTTTCTGTTTCTATTGCATCCGTGCACTGTTTACCTGACGCTGTTGTGGTTATGGTCCTTCTGTTTGGTGCAACTCTTGATTGCACCCCATCTTGTTATTCTAACTTGTTTGTTGAGTTTTTGTGAGGGCTCACATGACTCTTGAAGAGATAGCTTGCTTGGTATTCCACTTTATTTGTAGGATACCATTTGAAGATTTATTCCGATTACTTTGCTGACTTGCTTTCTTTGGTGGTGCTAGCTTGAGAGATCACCGGGTTTCTTGCTTCTTTAGTTGTTATTACTTCGGATTTTTATCCGTGTGGTAGATCTCTTGATCCCTTTATCTATCCCGCATTTTACCGCTTTCTTAGCTGGAAGACCTCGATAGGAGGCGATGTTTTTTGTGTGTTTACTTTTGTGCCCAAAGATCTCCAAGAAGAGGCACCAGTGCTAAAGACCTCCACGAAGAGGCAATTGACGGATAAAAGGGATTAGTAGTCAATCCCCCGTTATTCAGTGTGTCGTTCTTTATGCTCGCACTACGTGTCGATGCTTCAGAACAAAAGCCCAAGATCTTTTGTCCGGTCAGTCAGTGGAGAGGGTTCCACCTTTCTGAATCCCCACTTTTTGTCATGAGCTCACCCTGTCCAGGGTTAAGAGCTATGAGGTCTTATCCTCATTACCCTTTTGATCTGCTCACCCTGACGTTCAGTGTCAGTGTTTAAGAGCCCGTTTGATTACCCTTCCATGGCTTGTTTGTCGAGGTTGATATGACCCCTCTTGAATAAAGCCCTACCCATGTATGTTTGAGCCCCCTTGTTGGCGTGTTTACTTTATGCATGTTTGTTTTGTATGGTGTGATCGTCTCCCCATAGAATTGCTAGGCTTCGCATAGTCTCTCGTTTGCATGTCAATTAAGGTAGCACGGTTCCTTCGTCTAGGACTTCCTTTTTTGCATGAGCATTCCTAAAACACAAACAAACTCATTGATTTTTCTTCTCCTAAGAACAGGTTAACTCCTTCTACTACAGGCGAGTAAGTCTCCAAAGGTCGAGCATCCGGTAGATTGCGTAGTAACGTCGTTCACCTAAAAAAAACACACAAAACAAACAAATAGGCCAGCCAAGCTACGAAGACTCTGATTCTCATATTCAGATGAGATACGTATGTAGTGGATGCGACATCCATGCGAGTCATTTTCTTTTGACCCCTATTTTAGTAAATAATAAATTAGATAAACCCACACCCTTTAGACAAGAACGACAAGAGTGGATCCCGTAGAGTACAACAGATGCGTAGGGGTCCTAATACCTTCCCTTCGCATAATCGACTCCCGAACCCAAGATTTGGTTGCGAGACCTTGTCTTTTCCTTTCCTTTTTCCAGGTTTACTTCGAGCGTTTCCTTTCCCTCCTTTGGGATAAATAACGCACGGTGGCGACTCTTCTGTCATTTTCTTTCTTTTTTTGCCGGTTGTTTCGTTTCGCATTTAGGTTGCGACAGCTGGCGACTCTACTGGGGATCGGGTTCCCTAAGCGAGTCCCTCCTAGCTTTTGTAGGTTCCTTGTTTGTTGGATGTTTATTCTTTTGTATAGTTATTTATTTACCTGCTTTACCTTATTGCATTCATGTACATATGTTTGCTGTATCTGTGGGTTCTGTGGTTTGTTTGTTTTTTGGGGTGGGATGTTCTATGAGAGATAAGCCAACTACCCAGGCTTGAGCGTACACACAGGTGTTAGAGTGAATAGTCATGAGGCTTGCGTAGTATGTTGCTACGTTAAGTCGTTCATGAGACCCACGTCCAGACGAGGTTTCTTTTGGATATATTTTGTCCTATGGGTGTTCCATAACGACAGATGTTCCTTCAGAAATCGTCGACTCTGGTGACCATTTCCCGAGAACTCAGTCGAGGCCTCTCCTCTGAGACGCGTTTATGTTAGCTCTGGTGGGCGCATTCTCGCTGCTCAATCCGAGGACCCCGAGACTGGGAACTTGCTTTAGGATATCCTGTTGAGGGGAGTCAGTGGAGGTCTTTTATCCCGTAATAATGTCAAACCTTCAGTGGTAAACGTATTATTCTCGACTGAAGGGCCGAAGTTGATGAACTTCTGTTCTTAGAACCTACTAGTGAGGGGAGGGCTAAATTCAGGAAACCTTAACCTTCAACCAACCCGGTTTTCTGGAGCAGAGCTTTGATCTTGTCTATATTCTTCAGTGGGTTTCTCTTCAGACAATGCAACCCGACAGATGTTCAAGCAGATACAGCAGTCCTAATTTCCATGTCACTGCATTACATCACATCATTTTGCATTCATATCATTTAACACATGTTTATCCATTTCCAGGGGTTCATATCTTCTTCTTGATTCTAGTCGGGGTTTTCTTCTTACACTGTTTATCAAATGTGAGACTGGAATCAAGGGGTTAGAATACCTTTTAGAATTGATAAACATGTCATTGCATTTGCATACCCATTAGCATGTCTTTCATAACAGGTACCACCACAGTGTTCTCAGTTGTTTGGTATTCCCCTAGCAGGATAGCTGATTCAGGAATTCACTGGTACGGTACCCGCAGAAACAACCAGAGAACAATGGAAAGCCTACAAGCAGAGCTCGCCGAGATGAGGATCCGCATGACCCAATTCATGGATGTGGTTCAAGGGGTGGCTCAGGGACAGCAAGAGCTCAGGCAGATGATGCAGAGGAATCCCACCACTACTCAACTAGAGACGTTGACTGAACCTCCAGCTGGAGAGGTTAATGGACCCAGTGGACCCGGGCCTACCCCGACCCCGCAGGTCAACTCCGGTCAACAGCCCGTCCATGATGATCAGGACGATCAGTTCACCCAGATGCAGGAAGGCTTTGGCATGGGCCATGGCATGGACCCCATGTTTAGAAGATTAGAGGAGAGGCTGAAAGCAGTGGAAGGACAGAATCCTCTGGGAGTAGACGTTGTTGACTTGGGATTGGTCCCAGGCGTGAGGGTGCCACCGAAATTCAAGGTCCCGATATTTGAAAAATACAGTGGCAACTCTTGCCCAAAGACCCATGTGCAAGCCTATTTCCGTAAAATGGTTGCATACTCTGACGATGAGAAATTGCTTATGTACTTTTTCCAGGATAGCCTAGCTGGGGCATCCCTGGAATGGTATATGAGGCTGGACAGAGCCCACATCCACTGCTGGAGGTATTTGGCTAAGGCTTTCATGAAGCAGTATCAGTATAATGCAGACATGGCTCCGGACAGAACTCAACTTCAGAATCTGTCTCTTAAAAGCAATGAATGCTTCAGGGAATACGCTCAACGCTGGAGGGAGACAGCTTCCCGTGTTCAACCTCCTATGTTGGAGAAGGAAATGGCTAACATGTTCATGAACACTCTGCCCGGACCTTACTTGGAGCGCCTGGTGGGTTGCAATACCTCCAACTTTGCTGATGTAGTCTCTACCGGCGAGAGGGTGGAGAACTACTTGAAGACGTGCAAGATCCAGAATGGGGCTGGATCGTCATCAGGTGTGAAGAAGTCGTTCATTCAGGGATAAAAGAGAAGAGAAGGGGATGCAAATGCCATATCTTCTTATCAGGACAGGGGTAACCGGAGGAATAACTTTCAGAACTATCATCAACAACCGTATGTTACGGCTGTGACCATTCCGGCTGCACCACCACTACAACAACAACCACAACGTCAGCAAACTCAGTACCAACAACAACAACCGGGTAACAGACCCTCCTATCAACAGAGGCAAAGGATGATGGACCGACATTTCGACACTCTTCCAATGTCGTACGCTCAGTTGCTTTCTAGTCTTCAATAACTATAACTTGTGCAGTTACGCACTCTGGCTCCTCCTGTTGGTAGGCTTCCAGTGGGTTACGACGCTAACGCTAGGTGTAGCTTCCACTCTGGGGCCCCTGGCCACAATATTGAGAACTACAAAGCTTTTAAGCATGTAGTTCAGGACCTCATAGATTCAAAGGCCATCAACCTTGCACCGGCTCCTAATGTCGTCAACAATCCCATGCCACAACATGGTAGTGCGAATGTTAATATGATGGAAGGGGAAGCCAGATCCGTCAAAGATGTGTTGAAGCTGAAGACTCCGTTGTTGGATATCAAGGGCTACTTGTTGAAGGCCAATGTTTTCCCTGGTTGTGGGAAGGTTTGTGTGGATTGTGCTACTAAGAGTGGAGGTTGTTTGAAGCTGCAGCAGGGTATCTAGGCCTTGCTCGACGAAGGTACCCTCCAGGTTGAAGATTTGTCTGTCCAAGAGTCTGTGGAAGGGGTTGAGGAAGAGGTGTTTGAAGATGCTACTGATGAATTCGCAGATGTTGTTCCTACTGATTCTGTAATCCATGATGGTGTATTTAATTTTTCCAATGTTGTTGCTGATATCCCAAACAATGTGGTTGATTCTGATGTAATTGAACTTGATTCCGATGTTTCGGATGTTTATGTTTCAATGAATGAGATTTCAGAGTATGACTATGATGTTGCTACTATCACTATTTTCTACCCAACTAATCAGATCAATGTACCAAAAGCGCAACCGGTGCCACCAGCGCGACCATCCACTATGACTATCACAACCCCTGGTCCTTTACCTTTCACCAGCGAAAGGGCCATTCCTTGGGATTATGGGGGGAGTGTGTACACGCACGATCATGGGGTAGAACGGCCACTGAAGGTAGAAGAGGGTCAGAAGTCTGAACTTGAAGTTAAAGGTCCCGCAGTGGACAATGTTGGTGGAATCGGGCGATTCACCAGGAGTGGTAGACTGTTCTCACCACCCGTTACTCAAACTGATAGTGCTGATGCTGCAGCAAAAGCCAAAGGCGAGCAAGTCGTGAATGATGGTGCCTCTGCACCCCAGGCTGGTTCTGAGCCCACTTTTGCGAAGGATGTGGACGAGCTTTTGAGAATTATAAAGAAAAGTGACTACAAGGTAGTCGATCAGTTGATTCAGACTCCGTCCAAGATATCTATTCTCTCACTCCTATTGTGTTCAGAGGCGCACAGGGAGGCACTGCTGAAAGTCCTAAATGCTGCATATGTGCCTCAGGAGATCTCAGTGAACCAACTGGAAGGAATCGTTGTAAATGTTCATGCAAGCAACGGGTTAGGTTTTACTGATTTGACTTAACACCAGCTGGACGCAACCATAACAAGGCTTTGCACATCTCGATGGAATGCAAAGACACCGTGTTATCTCATGTTCTGGTGGATACAGGTTGCTCTCTCAATGTGCTACCCAAGAGAGCCCTGTCAAGGTTAGAAGTAGAGGGTTTGGTCCTGAAGCCTTCAGATCTTATTGTGAGAGCCTTTGATGGTTCTAAGAGGTCGGTGTTCAGAGAGGTAGAATTTCCAATTCGGATTGGATCACAAACCTTCAACACCGTCTTCTATGTGATGGATATCAGTCCTTCCTATAGTTGCCTACTGGGTCGTCCTTGGATCCACAACGCTGGGGCAGTCTCTTCAACTTTACATCAGAAGATTAAATTCCCAGTCAATGGAAGGATTATCACCGTCTGTGGTGAGGAGGATATTCTGGTCAGTAACCTGTCTACATTCAAGTATGTAGAAGTAGAAGGTGAATTTCATGAGACCCTATGTAACAGCCCAATTTTAGTAATTAGTTCGTATATTATTATTATTATATTATATTTAATTATTTGGAGTGTTAAGTAATTAATCGGTTGTTAGGTAGTATAATGATCGAGTATATTAATTAATTTGGTGTGTTAATTAATTATTTAGTTGATATAATTAAATAATTGAATTAACTAACTTGGTGTGCATAGTGAGTGGTTTAATTTATTTAAATTTAAATAAGAGATATTTAAATATTAGGTTTTATTAGGCCTAGTAATTAAATTATATGGATATAATGACTTAAGCTCAAATAGGATACTAATATAAATAGTAAGAGGTGAGGAGAGTGAGAATTAGGATTCATTTGATCATTGAAGGCAATAGAGAAAGAGGAGAGGAAAAGTAAAGAGAAGAGATAGGGTTTCCATCAAATTGAAGAGGTAAGGGGGGAATCCTTATTATTATGGGTTAGTATGATTTGGTCAATGGGTAGATGTATGTTTAGGTTAAAATCTCTAATTTGCATAATTTTAGGATTGTTAGGTTTTTATGATTATGCTTGATTGTGGTGATTGATTGTATTAAAACTGCAAATTAACATTATATATTTGGAGTATTGTGTGAGTTATAATTTTCTGAACGTTTGGCTTTTTACGGAATTGAAATCGGAGGTCCGGAAGTCCTCCAACGATGAAAATCGGGGAAAATTCTGCATGCTGTCCGTCACACTCGCGGCCTGTTTTTATGTTTTATTGTCGAAATCGTTTTGGTCATAACTTTTGATCCGTAAGTCCAAATCGAGTGCCGTTTGAAGCGTTGGATAGACAAAACAGAGGGCTATAACTTTGTTTCAGGAATGAAATAATTTTGGGGATTATTTCATGGACGTTATGGGGGTTGAAGAAGATGAAAATTATGTTGGAAAATTTAATAAACAATAATTTTTAGTAATGCCTTCGTGCACGATTTTGATCATAACTTTTAACTCGTAAGTCCGATTTTGGTGGCGTTTGAAGCGTTAGAAAGCTAATGCTCATACCTAAAACATGGTATTGATTGTTATTATGTTTTAATAATATTCACATGCCTACTGTATTGATAAATATATTGGGTTATACGTTTGGTTGATGAATCATTGCATTGTTGTAATATGATTGCGTGTTAATTATGTTGTTATGTCGATGATGTTAAGATGTTGATGAGTTGTTGTTATTTGTTGATATTATTCATGTGGTAACATGAATTGGTTATTGCATGATGAATGGTGTGATGCATAATTATGAATGATATATTGTTATGAATGTGTATATGTGCCATTGGTGGATTTGTGGATGATATGTTGTTATGAATGTGTATATGTACCATTGGTGGATTGTGAATGATATATTGTTATGAATGTGTATATGTACCATTGGTGGATTGTGAATGATATATTGTTATGAATGTGTATATGTAATTGTGGATGATATGTTGTTATGAATGTGTATATGTACCATTGGTGGATAATTCATAGAGTTGAGTTATGGTGATACGTGGAATGTTAAGATGGTAGAGATGATCTTAATTGCATATGTGTTGGTATGTGTGCATTCATTCATAGCATGGTCGACTTCATTGTGGAAGTGGTGAAACTGTGGGTTCACATGAGCACTCATTGATCCTTAATTGGAAATAGGTGTGGTAGATGTAGCACTCATTGATCCTTATTGGAAACAAGTGAGGTAGATGTAGCACTCGTTGATCCTGAATTGGAAATAGGCGAGGTAGATGAGCACTCGTTGATCCTTAATGGAAATAGGCGAGGTAGTAGATGGTACCACATGCATAAAGTCACATGTCTTGCATTGAGTCACGTTAGAGTCAGGTGATAGTTGAATGTTTGCATGGTTGTGATTGTGATGTGTGTATGAGATATGGTAATTGAATTTGGTGATGTTTGGATACTTAACTTGGTGAAATATGTGATTATGTGATAATTGTGATTATGTGTATATTTGAGAATATTGCATTGAATTTTAGTATTAACTTCTTGAGTGTTAATGTATGTTTGAAACATGTGAAATAAATGTTGGTTAATATTATTGACATGATTATCCAAGGTGTGATGAATTCCTTTAATTGTTGATTTAATCATTGTGCCTTATTATGCTATTTCATAATGATTTGAATTCTTACTCTTTCTGTTTGAATGTTACCTTTACATGGGTATCGCGCAGATACTCAGGAGTAGTATCGCTGAAGTAGGAGGACGGTAGCTCGGTCGAGGTTAGCTGGAGAGCTGCGGTACTTCGTTTAGAGACTAAGTAGTGAGTCAATGCTCTAGTCATGTAACACTGGGTAGATTAGTAGTATTTAACTCATATCTGATTTGGATACGTTTTATGTTATTATTTGTGAACATGTTTAATTGAAGAGATTGTTGAGAGATGATCATGGTATGGGACATGGATCATTTTATGAAATACATGAGTATTCTTTATTTTCCGCTGCGAACGCATATGCTTGAATATTCATGATAATTGAGATGTGTTATTTTAAATGACCAGGTGTATTGTTGGTTTTTGAAAGCTTTTAGTTTTTGAAAACGTCGATGTGACACCCTTTTGTTTATATGCGTGCTTATTTACTCTGATTATATGTTAAATATTTTGGGGTAGAAAAAGGGGTGTTACACCCTATGTCAGGCCTTTGAGGCAGTTCAGATCAAGGACGCAGCTCCGGTGGAAGAAGTTAAACCGGGTGCCTCTATCTCGTCCTTCAAGCAGGCACAGGCCTTGGTAGATTCGGGCGTTGCCCCCGGTTGGGGACGTCTGTTGGAGTTACCAATGAAAGAAGACAAGTTCGGGATTGGGTATCAGCCAACTCTGACTTCTACAACTTCAACACTTCAGACTCGTCAGGGGCCGATTACTTTCTCCACCGTTGGCGTCATCCAATATGGCCAGGTCTCTGCGGTCAACGATGAAGATGGGAATAGTGATTGCGACATCGATAACTGGGTGCGTCTGAGGATCCCGGGTGAAGTCATCAACAATTGGTCTTCTGAGGAGATTGTCCAAGTCACTTTTCTGGAGGAGTAATTTTTCTTGTTTATTCATGCATGTCTAAGTCTTACGTTCCGCCCAGGGCGTAATGACTCATTGTAGGGCTCATCTATGCGAATACCTGCATTTTTATCATAAATAAAGGACGTCTTTTTGCATTCAAAATTTTGTTCACTGTTTTTCTATTTTTGTAGTTTTCAAAAAAACAAAAATAAAAAAATATCTGGCAATGTTTTGTTTAGTTTTCACTTTTTTCACACTCATAAGCACATACCATCACTCATGCAGATGCACATCACCGGATCCTATTGATAACGGTTCTGCTATGGCTCGCTTTGACTTTGAAAATCCGATCTTTCAAACTGAAGAAGAGGGTGATGAAGATTGTGAACTCCCCGAAGAACTTGCCAGGCTATTAAAGCAAGAGGAAATGGTCATTCAACCGCATCAAGAGTCTACTGAAGTGATTAATCTTGGCACCGAGGACGTCAAGAAAGAAATCAAGATAGGGGCTGCTTTGGAAGATGATGTGAAGAAGGGGTTGATTGAATTGCTAAAAGAGTATGCTGACATCTTCGCCTGGTCTTATCAGGACATGCCCGGGCTTGACACAGACATCGTGGTACACCGTTTGCCTCTCAAAGAGGATTGTCCTCCGGTCAAGCAGAAGCTCAGAAGAACAAGACCAGAGATGGCTGTCAAGATAAAGGAAGAAGTGCAAAAACAGTTGGATGCAGGGTTTCTAGCAGCCAACAATTATTCGCCATGGGTTGCAAACATCATTTCAGTACCTAAGAAGGATGGAAAGGTACGGATGTGTGTCGACTACCGGGATCTGAACAGAGCTAGTCCTAAAGATGATTTCCCATTACCTCACATCGACGTTTTGGTGGATAACACGACTCAGTTCTCGGTATTCTCCTTCATGGATGGCTTTTCTGACTATAACCAAATTAAGATGGCACCAAAAGACATGGAGAAGACAACTTTCATAACCCCATGGGGCACCTTCTGCTACAAGGTAATGCCGTTTGGTCTGAAAATGCTGGGGCAACATATCAACGAGCTATGGTAACTCTTTTCCATGATATGATTCATCATGAAATCGAGGTTTATGTTGATGATATGATTGCCAAATCTCAGACGGAAGAAGAACATTTGGTGAATCTGCAGAAACTGCTTGAGCGTTTGAGAAAATTCAAGCTGAGGCTTAATCCGAACAAGTGTACTTTCGGGGTGAGATCTGGAAAACTGTTGGGTTTCATTGTTAGCGGAAAAGGGATTGAGGTGGATCCTGACAAAGTAAAAGCGATACAGGAAATGCCTGAGCCAAGAACAAAGAAACAAGTCCGTGGTTTCTTAGGGAGGTTGAACTACATTGCAAGGTTCATCTCTCACCTAACAGCCACGTGTGAGCCAATTTTCAAGTTGCTAAGAAAAGATCAGGCTATCAGGTGGAATGACGATTGTCAAAGGGCTTTTGAAAAGATAAAAGAGTATTTGCAGAATCCCCCTATCCTCATGCCTCTAGTCCCAGGGAGACCGTTGATTATGTACTTGACAGTACTAGACAATTCCATGGGTTGTGTTCTCGGTCAGCACGATGAGACAGGTAGGAAAGAGCATGCCATCTACTACCTGAGTAAGAAATTCACAGACTGCGAGTCGAGATACTCAACGCTTGAAAAGACATGTTGTGCACTTGCATGGGCTGCTAAGCGATTGAGACAATACATGCTGACTCACACAACCTTATTGATCTCAAAGATGGATCCAGTCAAGTATATATTCGAGAAGTCAACTCTCACCGAAAGGGTTGCTCGTTGGCAAATGGTACTGACAGAGTACGACATCCAGTATACATCCCAGAAAGCCATCAAGGGGAGTATTCTGTCAGACTATCTTGCTCAGCAGCCGATTGATGATTATGAGCCGATGAAGTTTGATTTTCCAGATGAAGACATCATGTTCCTCAAGATGAAAGACTGTGAAGAGCCATTTGTTAAGGAAGGACCTAATCCAGACGAAAAGTGGACTTTATTGTTTGATGGGGCTGTCAATGCCAGAGGAAGTGGAATTGGTGTTGTCATTACTACTCCGAAAGGTGCCCACATGCCTTTCACCGCTTGTTTGACTTTTGAGTGCACCAATAATGAAGCTGAGTATGAAGCATGTATCTTGGGTATTGAGCAAGCCATTGATTTGAGAATCAAGACTCTGGACATCTTCGGAGATTCAACTCTAGTGATCAATCAAGTGAATGGTGACTGGAACACCCTCCAGCCCAATCTGGTCCCTTACAGAGATTACACGAGAAGATTATTGACTTTCTTCACAACAGTAAAGCTGTATCATATACCTCGTGATGAGAATCAGATGGCAGATGCTCTTGCCACTCTATCCTCCATGATCAACGTGATTCGGTGGAACCACGCTCCCAGGATTGATGTTAGGCGCCTCGACAGGGCCGCATATGTGTTTGCTGCTGAACTGGTAGTTGACGACAAGCCCTGGTATCACGACATCAAGTGCTTTCTAAAGAATCAAGAGTACCCTGCAGAGGCATCCAACAATGATAGAAAGACTTTGAGAAGATTGGCAGGCAGTTTCTTCTTGAACAAAGACGATGTTCTGTATAAGAGGAACTTCGACATGATTTTGCTCAGATGTGTGGATAGACACGAAGCAGACATGTTAATGCAGGAAGTTCATGAAGGCTCCTTCGGTACTCATGCCGGGGAACATGCAATGACTAAGAAATTGTTAAGAGCAGGTTATTACTGGATGACCATGGAATCTGATTGTTTCAAATATGCTCGGAAGTGTCATAAATGCCAGATTTATGCTGATAAGGTACATGTGCCGCCAAACCCTTTGAATGTGATGTCTTCGCCGTGGCCTTTTGCTATGTGGGGCATTGATATGATTGGAAAGATTGGAAAGATTGAGCCAACCGCCTCCAATGGGCATCGCTTCATCCTTGTTGCCATCGACTATTTCACCAAGTGGGTCGAAGCAGCATCATTTGCGAATGTCACCAGACATGTGGTTGCCCGATTCATTAAGAAAGAAATCATTTGTAGTTATGGCATTCCCGAAAGAATCATTACTGATAATGGTTCTAATCTCAATAACAAAATGATGAAGGAGTTGTGCCAGAAGCAATCCTTCTTCCCTTGTGTATGGTATGGAAGCAGTCCTACCTGTTGAAGTGGAGATTCCTTCTCTAAGAGTCATGTTGGATGTCAAGTTAGACGAAGCTGAATGGATTCAGACAAGGTTCAATGAGTTGAGTCTTATCGAAGAGAAGCGAATGGCAGCCATTTTTCATGGGCACTTGTATCAGAGTCGGATAAAGAGAGCCTTTGATCAGAAAGTGCGTCCTCGATGCTTCCAAGTCAGAGATTTGGTGTTGAAAAGGATCCTTCCTCCTCAGACAGAT
The DNA here is from genome assembly GCF_024323335.1 of Lathyrus oleraceus. NCBI lineage: Eukaryota > Viridiplantae > Streptophyta > Magnoliopsida > Fabales > Fabaceae > Lathyrus > Lathyrus oleraceus. The sequence continues at coordinate 364,204,792 of NC_066580.1, forward strand.
CACAGGGGCAAGTGGACCCCTAACTATGATGGACCGTATATTGTCACCAAGGTTTTTGATGGTGGAGCCTTAATGCTTGCAACTATGGATGGTGAAAACTTCACTTCCCCTGTGAACTCAGACGCAGTTAAAAAAATACTTCGCATAAAATAGACTCGCTGGACAATAAAAAGAATAGTCCAGGCAAAAAATGGGAATCCCGACGAACCAAGAAAATGAAAAGGTTCGGGAAAAAATTAGGGATTAAAAATGAAAAGATTGTACACCCGGTAAGTTGAAAACTTGAAAGGGCAACTTAGGCAAAAATGGGTATCCCGGTGGATTGAAAACCCGAAAGGGCGATCCAGGCAAAAGTTAGGGATTAAGCGAATGACTGCGTTCTGAGTAGTTCTGAATCTCATCCCATGTCGATAACTGGAAACTTTCGAAAGGTAGGAAACATTCCAATCACTCTTTTCAGAAAGTCGATCATCTGGAGGATCTTGAAGACGAGCGAGTCATAGCAGAATTGGAACCCGATAGGAATCCATTTCACATTGCCATTAGATTAATTTCTGTTTTTATCTTTTGTGCGATTACCTCTTTCCAGGGATTGCTTCCTGATGTAAATGCCTATTTAGAGGCCACTCAATCAATAAAGTCATGTTATTTAGTACATCTCTGTGTTCATTTTCATTTTACTGTTTTGTGTGCAAAAATGACATCCGAATTTTTGATAAACATTGCATCATGAAACATAAGAGCTTTATAGGTACGTGCTCAATAAACATTGAAAATTGCTGTAAATTTTAAGTGCTTGGGATCGTTTATTCAGAACAAGTACACTCGGGGCATTTCCTTAAGGTCCCCATCAAATGATCGCGGATGTTTTTCCTCAACAGTTGGAATTTGGTATCTTATCCCTGCAGAGTTGGTCCAAGCATTGGATTCTTAAATCCCCAGCAGTTTCTCATTACTGTACTCCCCCAAGCGGTTGTTTCAGATTATACACTCCCTAGTAGAGTTGATAGTGCCAGATTGTATATCCCCAACGGAGTTGATAGTGCCAGACTGTATCTTCCCAGCAGAAGAAGCTGCTCCTCAGAGTTCGATGCCAGATCGATGATCTCGATGCTAGACCCATGGTCTCTTTCCTTGAAGCAGAATCTCGGTACCGTATCGGTGTTTGCTTCCCCTCCTGAGTCGTCTCTCTCGTAGATTATGGTTGCCAGAACCACTGTCGCTTTCCTCAACAACAAGTTTTCAGTGTCGTTCTCTCCTCAGTCAGAGCCTCGGTATTTTGTTATTTGCCAGAACACCGTGTGGCGGGTCATTTCCCCACAGAGTTCTTTGTGTTGTGCATCTCCAACAGCCTTGCCAGGGTCTAGAAGATGGTGATCATTTCCCCAGCAGAATTCCTTGCCTCGGCTTGGCGTTCTTTCTAACCTAGCATTTTGCATCCCTGCATGTAGAATCATATTGCATTACATCCTCCCAAATCACGTAGCATTTCCATTTTCATGGAGCATTACGCCATTGAAAAATTCAAACATACGCATGTAAAACATAAGACATTCTCGGTATCCCAAGTGATAAACCAGAAGTTGTTTCCAGTACTCAGACTGAAGGTCGTTCATGACTCATCCTTTATTATTCCCAGCAGGGGTGGTTGGCCCACGCTCCGCCTCAATTGTCATTTTCCCTATTTTCTGCCGATGCTGACAGGCATGAAAGTTTTCCGGTATTCAGACCGAAGTGGCATTCAGGCCAGTTTTCCGGTATTCAGACCGAAGTGGCATTCAGGCCAATTTTCCGATGTTCAGATTGAAGAAGTTTCTGACGTTCAGGTCGATGCAACTTGTGGCATTCAGGCCAGGTTTCCGGTATTCAGACCGAAGTGGCATTCAGGCCAATTTTCTGATGTTCAGATCGAAGAAGTTTCCGACGTTCAGGTCGACGCAACTTGTGGCATTCAGGCCAGGTTTCCGGTATTCAGACCGAAGTGGCATTCAGGCCAATTTTCCGATGTTCAGATCGAAGAAGTTTCCGACGTTCAGGTCGACGCAACTTGTGGCATTCGGGCCAGTTTTTCGGGTACTCAGACCGAAGAGGCATTCAGGCCAGTCTCTCGGTATTCATACCGATATTAGTAATCTCATATCTTTCGATGCTCAGATTGAAGTCATTTCCAGTATTCAGACTGATGAGCGGCATTCAGGCCATGGTTATTTCTGTGTTACCATTTATTTTGGTATCCAGGTTAACATTTTTTTTCGGTATTCAGACCGACTCTCACCGTACCAGACGGATTCTTCTTTCAAGACCACCTCTTTGCCGATTCTGACAGGCATCGTTACTTCACTTCACTTTAGTGTAAATTTTCAGGCTTTTATTGTATTCAATCCCTTGATACCTCGAAAGTGCGAAAGTCGCTGCTATCTTCTTTTCAGGCTTTTATTTTCAGGCTTTTATTGTATGTCAATTAGAATTAGATCCAAGAAGCTTGAATATCATCCAAGACACTTTGTGGGTTCTATCTGGGTGATCAGTCAACACAAGGGAATGACTTGAGTTACTTCCAACATGTTCAAATGGGGTCCATTCATCATTCAAAACGCTAATCTTGAAGGAGCAAAAGTCTGCTCCTGAGCTGTCATGCTCGCTAGGCGAGCAGCGTGGTTCGCCTAGCGAGTCTGAACTGTCATGCTCGCTAGGCGAGCAAATTCTTCGCTAGGCGAAGCGCACGCGTTTTAAAATAAAAAATATATATATATAACAGAAAAATCTTGGACTTGGACCTCTCTCATTTGAGCCCACCAAGCCACGAAAATCGGGTTATAAATTCTAAAAATTCAGTGGAAAAACCCTGGAAGAGCTAACAAAATTCAGAGCAGCCTCCATAGACACTGAAGAAAAAACTCCTTTGCACAGGATCACCTCTACCAATTCCATCTCATATAAACCCTAAGATTTCTTTGCAAACCCAACCGGGAAATTCAATTTCATTCGATCTCTCCAATCAGGTTTGCCCTATTTCCATTACTTTATGCTTTCAATTTGAAATTTCTGAATGTATGAGGCATCATGGGTGAATTTGGAAGAGTGGGTATCGTTAGGTTTCATATGTGGGTTTAGATATGCATGAGTGTGTAGAACAATGCCTTGAATGTTTGATCACTTAATTTCTGAAATGGGTACCACGGGGTTTGGGGTTACTGAAATCGGACTGTTATCGAGGAAGAACCCAGAATCCGCAAGCATTCGCTAGCAATTCGCTAGGCGAATCTGCAGTGAAGCTTCGCTAAGCGAAGCAGTAGCGATCGTGACAGTAGTTGTTTTTTCTGTTTACTCTCTAATCCGTCTTGTGTTTGTTGGTTTTTCTGTTTCTATTGCATCCGTACACTATTTACCTGACGGTGTTGTGGTTATGGTCCTTCTGTTTGGTGCAACTCTTGATTGCACCCCGTCTTGTTATTCTAACTTGTTTGTTGAGTTTTTGTAAGGGCTCACATGACTCTTGAAGAGATAGCTTGCTTGGTATTCCACTTTATTTGTAGGATACCATTTGAAGATTTATTCCGATTACTTTGCTGACTTGCTTTCTTTGGTGGTGCTAGCTTGAGAGATCACCGGGTTTCTTGCTTCTTTAGTTGTTATTACTTAGGATTTTTATCCGTGTGGTAGATCTCTTGATCCCTTTATCTTTCCCGCATTTTACCGCTTTCTTAGCTGGAAGACCTCGATAGGAGGCGATGTTTTTTGTGTGTTTACTTTTGTGCCCAAAGACCTCCAAGAAGAGGCACCAGTGCTAAAGACCTCCACGAAGAGGCAATTGACGGATAAAAGGGATTAGTAGTCAATCCCCCTTTATTCAGTCTGTCATTCTTTATGCTCGCACTACGTGTCGATGCTTCAGAACAAAAGCCCAAGATCTTTTGTCCGGTCAGTCAGTGGAGAGGGTTCCACCTTTCTGAATCACCACTTTTTGTCATGAGCTCACCCTGTCTAGGGTTAAGAGCTATGAGGTCTTATCTTCATTACCCTTTTGATCTGCTCACCCTGACGTTCAGTGTCAGTGGTTAAGAGCCCGTTTGATTACCCTTCCATGGCTTGTTTGTCGAGGTTGATATGAGCCCTCTTGACTAAAGCCCTACCCAGGTATGTTTGAGCCCCCTTGTTGGCGTGTTTACTTTATGCATGTTTGTTTTGTATGGTGTGATCGTCTCCCCATAGGATTGCTAGGCTTCGCATAGTCTCTCGTTTGCATGTCAATTAAGGTAGCACGGTCCCTTCGTCTAGGACTTCCTTTTTTGCATGAGCATTCCTAAAACACAAACAAACTCATTGATTTTTCTTCTCCTAAGAACACGTTAACTCCTTCTACTACAGGCGAGTAAGTCTCCGAAGGTCGAGCATCCGGTAGATTGCGTACTAACGTCGTTCACCTAAAATAAAAAACACACAAAACAAACAAATAGGTCAACCGAGCTACGAAGACTCTGATTCTCATATTCAGATGAGATACGTATGCAGTGTAAGAACAAAAATTGTTCTACAACGGATTCCAAGATTTTGATGATAACAAAGGATGAAACCAAAAAAGGCACTCTAACGAAAAGTTTCTAAGTGTGCAGGACTCTAAACAAAAGAAAGGAATCTGATTGCGTTATCAGATTCAGAATCATATAAGATACAAATTACCAGAAGATCAGAAGCATCTGAAGCAGAAACACGCTCAAGAAGTTCCAACTTTGAGCAAAACAGCAGAATATCAGAAGCATCTGAAGAAGGAGTACACTCTAGAAGTTCTGACTCTGAGCAACGGTATATCAATTCCAGAAGCTCTCAGCGTCATTTGAAGACATCATCAGAACTCTAAAAGATCAACATCAGAAGCTCCGAATCAACATAGCAAGATTCCAAGATTCCCAGAGTCGCGTAGTCTGATAATGGATTTCCTAATTCAGAAAGAGTAACGTCTACTTCAAATTAAATGGAAAGAAACTATTATTGGAAAGAAGTTATTCAGGGAGACAAAGTTGTTTTGGCAAGAAACAACAGAAGTTATGGCATTAATTCCTATTCAAGACAAATCATCTGCCATCAATTTCAACGGTCCTTTCACCCCTATTTAAAGGACAGCAAACAGCATTGAGAGAAACCCAACGCACAAAAACGCTTTACTCTCTCTCTCTCTCTCAATCTTTCACGAAGCTTTTGCTTAGAACGTGAAACATTCTTTTGATCTTACTGTTATAATACTTTGCTTATCCTAGAAGTACTCTAGATTACAAACTTTGTTTTATCTAAGTTGTTTTATTTCCTCAAGTGACTCTGCACAGTCTGTATACTTGAGAGGACTAAGAGATCACTCTCTTAGACGTTGGTTGTAAAATATCTTTCAAGATTAGTGGATTAAGTCCTTGTTGAAGGTGAAATCACCTTGGCCGGGTGGACTGGAGTAGCTTTGTGTTATAAGCGAACCAGTATAAATTCCTTGTGTGGTCTTTATTTTGAAAAAGCGCTTATTTTCCAAAACAATTCAAAACCCCCTTTCTTGTTTTTCTCACCTTCAATTGGTATCAGAGCTTCAGCTCTGTTATTGATTTTCTAATCAAACACTTAACAGTGTAGAGAGATCCAGAACGAGAAAAACTATGGCCCACACAAATGAAAGAGACAGTTACAATGCTAAGCCTCATGTCTTTGATGGAGAGAAATTCGACTACTGGAAAGATAGAATTGAAAGTTTCTTTCTGGGTTATGATGCTGACCTCTGGGACATTGTCACAGATGGATACACACCTCCCGTCTCAGAAAATGGAGTTGAAGTTCCCAGAAGTAAGATGTCAGAAGATCAGAAGCGTGTCTTCAAAAATCATCACAAGGCCAGAACCATACTTCTCAATGCTATATCTTACAACGAGTATGAAAAGATCACCAACAGAGAAACAACAAAAGACATCCTTGACTCTCTGAGGATGACTCATGAAGGAAACTCTCAGGTCAAAGAGACAAAGGCTCTGGCGCTTATCCACAAATATGAAGCTTTCAAAATGGAAGATGACGAAGCCATAGAGGTAATGTTCTCTAGATTCCAAACTCTAATTGCAGGTCTCAAAGTTCTAGACAAAGGATACACAACTGCAGACCACGTCAAAAAGATAGTCAGAAGTTTGCCAAAGAAGTGCAGACCCATGGTTACTGCCCTGAAGCTGTCAAAGGATCTGAACAATATCAGTCTTGAAGAACTTGTCAGTTCCCTCAGAAGCCATGAGATAGAACTAGAGGAAGATGAGCCTCGGAAAAAGAACAAGTCTGTAGCATTAAAGTCCAGATCTGAAAGACGCAAATCTGACAGAACCAAAGCTTTCCAGGCAGAAACTGAAGATGCTGATGACTCTGAACCAGAAGATTCTGATGATGAAGAAGAATTGTCCCTCCTAACCAGAAGAGTTAAACAACTCTGGAAAAAGAGGAACAACAACTTCAGAAGACCAAGACCCAGAGGGGATCGATCAAAATCAACCTCAAAAGGTAAAACTAACAAAGATATTACTTGTTATGAATGTAAAGAAACAGGTCACTACAGGAATGAATGCCCCAAGCTAAAGAAAGACAGTTCCAGAAAAGAAAGTTTCAAGAAAAATACCTTCAAGACAAAGAAAGGATTAATGGCTACCTGGGATGATAGCGAATCTGACTCATCAGAATCTGACTCTGATGAACAGGCCAATGTGGCATTCATGGCTACCACATCCAGGAACAGTTCAGATGAAGAATCTGAAGAGGTATTTTCTGAACTCTCTCGATCTGATCTAGAATCATGCTTGTCAGAAACTCTTAGCTCATATCAGAAATTAAAACAAAAGTTTTAAGCAATAAAAGGCTGTCTTGAAGCAAAATTTGAAGAATGTGGCCAACTTGAGATGACAATTCTAAAACGAGAAGATGAAATCAGATCTTTAACATTACAAAGAGATGGAGCAATTAAACATCGTTTAGAACTGGAAGAAGCGTTATCTCAAGCTCCATAGACTTCAAATACGATAATTTATAAATACGAAGAAGCCTTTCAAGAATTTCTGAAAAATGGGATAGGAAGGAGTGTTATGGCATCCATGATTTATGGAGTCAGTCAGAACAATAAGAAGGGAATTGGGTATGATCCTAAAGAAGATAAAACTTCTAATAGTGACCAACTCAAATCTCCAATTTCATATCACTATACACACACACAAGAACAAAAATTTGAAAATGCTAGAAAACCCAAGGTTATAAGAAACTCTGGGAAAACTAATCAGAAAGGACCCAAGAGACTCTGGGTACCAAAAGATAAGATTGTTTATGTTGCAGATATCCTATGCAGCAAAGTTCAAACACCAGTCATGGTACCTGGACTCTGGATGCTCGCGACACATGACGGGAAGAAAGTCTATGTTCCAAAGCCTGGAACTTAAAGACGCTGGATTCGTAGGCTTCGGAGGAGGTCAGAAAGGAAGGATCAGAGGCTCCGGAACTATTGGTAATGGTACTCTTCCCTCTATATCTGATGTTCTTTACGTAGAAGGATTAATGCATAATCTGTTATCCATAAGTCAATTAAGTGATAACGGTTATGACGTGATCTTTAATCAAAAAACATGTAAAGCCATAAATCAAAACAATGGTTCAGTCCTATTCACAGGCAAGAGGAAAAACAATATTTATAAAATTAATCTTTCTGATTTAAAAGAACAAAATGTTAAATGTCTGATGTCTGTTCACGAAGAGCAATGGGTATGGCATAGACGGTTGGGCCACATTAGCATGAGAAAACTATCTCAGCTAAATAAACTCGAGTTAGTCAGAGGCCTACCTAAACTGAAGTTTTCTTCAGATGCTCTATGTGAAGCATGTCAGAAAGGAAAATTTTCAAAAACATCTTTCAAAAAGAAAACTATTGTCACTACCTCTAAGCCTTTGGAACTTCTCCACATTGACTTATTTGGTCCTGTGAAAACAACATCAGTCAATGGAAAGAAGTATGGACTAGTCATTGTTGATGATTACAGTCGCTGGACATGGGTGAAATTCCTAAAGCACAAGATTGAGTCTCACTCTGTATTCACTAGTTTCTGCTCCAAAGTGCAAAAAGAATTTGACTTTAAGATTATCAGAGTCAGAACTGATCATGGTGGGGAATTTGAAAATAAATCCTTTGAGGAATTATTTGACTCTAATGGAATATCCCATGATTTCTCCTGCCCTAGAACTCCACAACAAAATGGAGTTGTAGAGAGGAAGAATAGGACACTCCAAGAGATGGCCAGAACTATGATCAATGAAACTAATGTGGCAAAGCACTTTTGGGCCGAAGCTGTAAATACAGCGTGTTACATTCAGAATAGAATCTCCATAAGACCTATTCTGGATAAGACTCCCTATGAATTGTGTAAAGGAAGGAAACCAAACATTTCATATTTTCATCCATTTAGATGTTCTTGCTTTATTTTAAACACTAAAGAACATCTGAACAAGTTTGATTCCAAAGCACAGAAAGGCATTATGTTAGGATACTCAGAACGATCTAAAGGCTACAGAGTATACAATACAGAAACCAAAATTGTGGAAGAATCAATTCATGTCAGATTTGATGATAAGCTTGACCCTGAAAAGTCAAAGCTAGTTGAAAATTTTGCAGATTTAGAAATCACTCTTGCAGGATCTGATAAAGCTCCAGAAGCAACTGCCACTTAGAACTCTGAGGAAATTAAATCCCCAGAAATCCCAAAGAAAGCTAAAAGTCGTATCAACGTATCTGAAGATTTGATTCTGGGCAACAAAGACGAACCTGTCAGAACCAGATCTACCTTCAGGACCTCTGAAGAGACTCCTTTGGGACTAGTTTCTCTGATCGAGCCTACGTCATGTGATGAAGCACTTCAAGATAACGACTGGGTGTCAGCCATGCAAGAAGAACTAGATTAATTCACAAAGAATGACGTCTGGGATCTTGTTCCCAAGCCCAGAGGCACTCACGTTATTGGAACCAGATGGGTATTCAGAAACAAGCTGAATGAGAAAGGAGAAGTCGTCAGAAACAAAGCTCGACTGGTAGCTCAAGGTTACAGTCAACAAGAAGGTATTGACTACAATGAAACCTTTGCTCCAGTCGCAACGCAGAATTTGAAATGAGCTTAATGCAAGAACTAAAGTTCTTCTTAGGAATTCAAATTAATCAAACTTCAGAAGTCACGTACATTCATCAAAGCAAATACATAAAAGATGTTCTGAAGAAATTTGACGTGGCTGAATGCAACTCTGCAAAAACTCCCATGCATCCAACATGCATTCTTGAAAAGGAAGAAGTAAGCAAAAAGGTTTGTCAGAAGCTCTATCGAGGTATGATAGGCTCTCTTCTCTATCTGACTGCTACTCGACCTGATATTCTCTTTAGTGTCTGTCTCTGTGCCAGATTCCAATCAGATCCTAGAGAAACTCACTTAACAGCAGTTAAGAGAATTCTCAAATATCTGAAAGGAACTCCTAACCTGGGCTTGATGTATGAGAAAACATCAGAGTATAGACTTTCGGGTTACTGTGATGCCGATTATGCAGGAGATAGACTGGAACGAAAAAGCACGTCTGGAAACTGCCAGCTCCTAGGAAATAATCTGATATCCTGGGCCAACAAAAGACAGTCAACTATCGCTCTATCAACTGCAGAAGCAGAATACATCTCAGCATCACTGTGCACAACTCAGATGCTCTGGATGAAGAATCAGTTAGAAGATCTGCTAATCTTCGAGAGTAACATTCCTATCTTCTGTGATAATACTGCTACCATTTGTCTAAGTAAGAATCCCATTCTACACTCCAGAGCTAAGCACATTGAAATAAAACATCATTTTATCAGAGACTATGTTCAGAAAGGGATAGTAACATTGAAGTTCATTGATACAGATCATCAATGGGAAGATATATTTACTAAGCCTTTAGCTGAAGATAGATTTCTTTTTATCTTAGAAAATCTGAACATTCAAAATTGCCCTGAATAAATTGTGCCTCTGAAGATGTAAAATGAGACTCTGACATAAACAAATGAGCTTCTGTCTCTGACTCTGATACTTCTACCAAGTTAAGAAGATATCTGAGTTAGAAATCTCCAGGAACCAATCCTTTGGTATTCCTGAAGATCAGATACATCAAACCACGTGGAGCATTTAGCGTCTAACCTTGGAACTTCTAGACAGCTGTCCAGAAGAAATTCAAAGGGCAGACGTTTGAGATCTCCTCGAGCAGTGTGCATACTGTTGGGATTAGACATTCATTTATGAGCCTTAATCATTTCTCCCTCTAAGCGTGCTAACTTGATTTTTGTGCTAACGCTGTTTTATGTGTCGTTTTGCATGCGTTTTTGTTTAGGGTATTTAAACACTCCTCTCACACTTCACACACTTTTCACTCTCACTCACTTTCTCAAACCAGTTCTCTGAAGCATTTCTGCAAGCAGTTCATCTTCATCTTGTTCTTCTTCAACAATGGATGCTCAACAACAATCAGTTTTCAACTATTCTCAACAAATGGAATCCAGCAACACAGCCCAAAGCACAAGCATTCCCACTCCAATCGTTATAGGCGCAACCATCACTCCAGTATACAAGGAACCCCATGTTCTTGATCGTGAGCCTCATATCAACCTGGAAACTCCCTTTGATAAACTGGATGTGTTGTGTGAATCACTTGTAGATTTCAACAACATGAAAAGGAATGGAGTAGACCTAACTGAAGAACTTCGTCAACAAGGTTGGGAAAACTACTTTCAACGGCTCTATGGCCCTGTTTACCCAAACCTCATCAAAGAATTCTGGAGATTTGCTGACGCTGACGACCATTTCATAGTCTCCTATGTATTGGGAGTCAAGATAGTGATTACTGAGAAGTCAATTGCCTCACTGCTGAACATGGAGAAAGCTGGAGGAAGAAGGATTTACAACATCAATCCTAGGGCAAAATACATTGCTCAAGGAATCAATCCCACCATCTTCAAACTCAACACTGAAGGCAATCCATCAAAGAACAAAGAACTTCATCAGAACCTCAGGGTGTGACTCAAGATCATTCTGGGAACAATTCATCACCGCCCAACATCAAACTCCTCTGACTACATCAATACAGATCAGAAGTGTATTCTGTATTGCATTCACAAGGGTTTGAAGCTCTGCCTCCCTGCACTACTCTTCAAGTATCTCAGAGATTCTGTACGGGAGACCAGAAACAACATGAAACCCAGAACCTACATCCCTCTAGGAAGACTTCTGTCTGATGTTCTGATCGAAAATGGGCTTGTAGATCATCTGGAGAAGAACAAACTCATGGAAGATTTGGCTATAGATACCGGAAGGCCTCTGAACGCCAGAAATCTGAAGAGCATGGGAATTCTGAAGAAGATTCAAGTCAAACCTACGCTGGACACCTCCTGGGACGCTTTAAAAGATCAGAGGAAGCTACCACATGGTCTTGCAAGGTTTTACAAGAATGAACCCAGAGAAGCAATCCTCCACTATATGCAGCGTCTGAAGGATGAAGGAGTAGACATCTCTGACTTCAGACTAGACGATATGCTAGATTCAGAATTAGACTTCGTCAAGTTCAAAAGAGGTCCCTCTGAAAAGAAGTCTTCAAAAGCAAAGAAAGCAAGGCTAGGAGAAACATATGAATCAAGACCTTCAGCGCCTCTGCAAGAAAATTCTGGTATGTCTGCCCCTACTATTCCCTCTGAACCTCTTTTGGCTTCCTCTATTCCTCTCCCAACACCTATCTACACCTCCTCTGAAACCCCACCTTCTACAACCAGAACCTCACAACCTTTACCAAAATTCAATCTTGCCCATACCTCTTTACCACGTTCAGAAGCTGAAGATTTAAATCAAACCACTTCCTCATCCACAGCCCCAGAATCACCTCCCTACTTTACCATTTCCTCCGATACAGAACACTCTGACCCATCCTCTCCAACCCTAGCCCAACTTCAGGCTCAAAACTTTGCCTCTCAACAACCAACACAACCTCCACCTGAAATAACTTCACCACAACCAACCATCACTCTTTCTGTAGTTCAACCCTCTGACCCTCATACCTCTGACACTATCCCTCCAAACCCTTCCGCTGAATCTGAATCTGAATCTGAATCTGAATCTGAATCTGATTCTGAACCTGAACCTGAACCTGAACCTGAACCTCAAACACTAAACCTAAGCCCTCCAACCTCTCCACCTCAAACATCTGAACCTGAACATTCCTTGCCTACCCTAGAGGAAGCCATTATGTTGTTCGCAGGGGCTTCAGTACAAAAGGTCAAGTCTCTGACCATTAACTCTGGCATCAGTGATGATCCTGACTCTGTAAGGACACACTGGAACAGAGTCATTGGCTGGATGACTTCTGAGGCTTTCAAGCTGAAGCACATCTCTGAGCAAGTCAGAAACGACTTCATCAGAGATGCTGAGGCAAGACTACAGGAGAGACTTGCCAGAGAAGCTGAAAAAGAAGCCAGGAGGCAAGAAGAAGAAAGAGCTAGACAAGCAGAAATCCAAAGGGCCAAGGAAGCTGAGGCTAAAGCTCTAGTTGATGCTGCTGCTGCTGCTGCTGAAGCTGAAGCAAAGGCAGCTGCAGAAGCTGAAGCCAGAGCTGCTGAAGAACATAGTGCGCTGACTCAGGGGGAGTCCTCTTCTGTCATTCCCATGGTTCTCAAGGCACTTGAAGAACTTCAGAAAGACCAGAAGGAACTCAGAGCCAAAATGGACAAACAGGACACCGTCAACGACAACATTCAGAACATGCTGGCTCAACTGCTTCAGAGAATGCCTCCTCCTCCCAACCCTTAGGCACTTAGGATTTTTTGTTTGTTGCTTTGTTTTCCTTGTTCTGATGTTTGCTTGTTTGCTTTCTTACCATTATCTCTGCTGTTCTATTATCTGAATATAATGTTTTTTTTTAATTTTTGTTTAAGTCTTTTTGATTCTGACAAAAAGGGGGAGAAATCGAATATAGCTCTGATGAAATATTTCCTAATACCTTAAGCACTCTACAACATATTATTTCTTAAAAATAAATTCATCTTACACCGGACTTAAGAAATTGCAGAAGGTATCGAGAAACTTCATTGCTTGGAAGCTCTGGTAAGAACTTCTGAACTCCCTAACCTATCTCAGGGGGAGCCCACTTCTATCTGATCTGATATGATATTTTTATGTTTCATCTGCTATTTAAGTTTATTTTGTCATCATCAAAAAGGGGGAGATTGTAAGAACAAAAATTATTCTACAACAGATTCCAAGATTTTGATGATAACAAAGGATGAAACCAAAAAAGGCACTCTAACGAAAAGTTTCTAAGTGTGCAGGACTCTAAACAAAAGAAAGGAATCTGATTGCATTATCAGATACAGAATCATATCAGATACAAATTACCAGAAGATCAGAAGCATCTGAAGCAGAAACACGCTCAAGAAGTTCCAACTCTGAGCAAAACAGCAGAATATCATAAGCATCTGAAGAAGGAGTACACTCTAGAAGTTCTGACTCTGAACAACGGTATATCAATTCCAGAAGCTCTCAGCGTCATCTGAAGACATCATCAGAACTCTAAAAGATCAACATCAGAAGCTCTGAATCAACATAGCAAGATTCCAAGATTCCCAGAGTCACGTAGTCTGATAATGGATTTCCTAATTCAGAAAGAGTAACGTCTACTTCAAATTAAATGGAAAGAAACTATTATTGGAAAGAAGTTATTCAGGGAGACAAAGTTGTTTTGGCAAGAAACAACAGAAGTTATGGCATTAATACCTATTCAAGACAAATTATCTACCATCAATTTCAACGGTCCTTTCACCCCTATTTAAAGGACAGCAAACAGCATTGAGAGAAACCCAACGTACAAAAACGCTTTACTCTCTCTCTCTCTCTCTCTCTCAATCTTTCACGAAGCTTTTGCTTAGAACGTGAAACATTCTTTTGATCTTACTGTTGTAATACTTTGTTTATCCTAGAAGCACTCTAGATTACAAACTTTGTTTTATCTAAGTTGTTTTATTTCCTCAAGTGACTCTGCGCAGTCTGTATACTTGAGAGGACTAAGAGATCACTCTCTTAGACGTTGGTTGTAAACTATCTTTCAAGATTAGTGGATTAAGTCCTTGTTGAAGGCGAAATCACCTTGGCCAGGTGGACTGGAGTAGCTTTGTGTTATAAGCGAACCAGTATAAATTCCTTGTGTGGTCTTTATTTTGAAAAAGCGCTTATTTTCCAAAAGAATTCAAACCCCCCTTTCTTGTTTTTCTCACCTTCATGCAGTGGATGCGACATCCGTGCGAGTCATTTTCTTTTGACCCCTCTTTTAGTAAATAATACATTAGATAAACCCACACCCTTTAGACAAGAACAACAAGAGTGGATCCCGTAGAGTACTACTGATGGGTAGGGATGCTAATACCTTCCCTTCGCATAATCGACTCCCGAACCCAAGATTTGGTTGCGAGATCTTGTCTTTTCCTTTCCTTTTTCCAGGTTTACTTCGAGCGTTTCCTTTCCCTCCTTTGGGATAAATAACGCACGGTGGCGACTCTTCTGTAATTTTCTTTCTTTTTTTGCCGGTTGTTTCGTTTCGCATTTAGGTTGCGACACCAATGTTACCTATGATTCTGCGGTTAAAGCAAAAGTCGATATCCATTGGGCGGATGTTTCCAAAAGGTATAAGCTCATAAAGTGGGCGTACAAGTCCTATAGCGTCTGCTATCATGGTAACTAGGCCTCCTATGATTAGTGGGGTACGGTTATTCTTAGCAAGGTGGACAAATCTTTCCATCATGAATGATACTATATTGACGTGTCGACCTTGATCGACACATAGCAGGATGAAGAGTTCATCTCGGGACACTAATGTGTTATTCTCTTCCTTACCAAATAAGGTGTGGGCTAGTATTTTATGAAAATAGTGGATAGCGGGGTTATGGATCTTTTGTGAGTGCATCTCATTCGGGTTTGGGTTGGATTCTCCGGATATGTAACCCCAGAAGTCATCGAGATTAATGTCATCAATAAGGTCCTCCTGGCGGGTAGTAAACACGAAAGGGCCGATAGGGAATCCTAAATAACCTAAAGGATATTAACCCTTTGTTAAGTCCGTAACCATGTTCAGGAATGTACACAAGGGAACTCAGGAATTTTAAGGTTACCTCACGGTACGTGACAAACCGTCTCTTAATGGCTGCGTTCTCCCACCCCAGTTGGTTAAACATATATAGGATGCTATCTCGGATGCCTAATTTATCAATGGTCGGTCCATCATAATATATGGTCAATGCCATATTCTTCCTGGCTAGATAATCATACTGCCTGCGTTGAACTCGGCCTCTTAAAACTGTCTCTGGTTGTTGCATGATGAATGTAATTAACTAACTAATTAGTAATTTTCCTGTTAGTCAGTATCCAATATATCTAAGTTAGTTACTAGAAACAACAAGAGTGACTACAACGAATCAAGAAGGGGGAGCAAACAAAAATAACGAAGAAAAATTAAAGAAAGGAGAAACTAGATAGTAAGAAAAATAACGAAAAGAAGTAAGGTGGGTTATCTCCCACTAAGAACTTTGTTTAATGTCAGAAGTTCGACAGTAGTGTCGTGTTGTACTAGGTTTGGGGTTGAGCGGACAACTCTATGAGTCTGAGACTATTCGAATAGTCTCTGTTTTCTATATTATGATAATGCTTTAGGCGCTGCCTGTTTACTATGAAAGGGTCACTATTTCTACCTTTTATTTCTATCGCACCACTAGTGAGAACCTTGGTGATCTCGAAAGGACCAGACCACCGAGAAATGAGTTTTCCTGGAAAGAGTTTAAGTCTTGAGTTAAATAGCAGCACTACGTCGCCGACTTTAAACTCCTTCCTAGAGATGCGTTTGTCATGCCATCTTTTGGTTCGTTCTTTGTAGATCCTGGCATTCTCGTAAGCGTCCAATCAGAGCTCTTCTAATTCGTGGATGTCCAGAATCCGTTTCTCCCCTGCGGAAGTGTAGTTGATGTTAAGGGTTTTAATTGTCCAATACGCTTTGTGTTCCAGTTCTACATGGAGGTGGCATGATTTACCTTAAACTAGTTTGAAGGGTGTGGTTCCTATCGGGGTTTTGTAAGCCGTCCGGTAGGCCCACAAAGCTTCGTTTAGCTTGGATGACCAGTCCTTTCTGGATATTCCTACGGTTTTCTCAAGAATTTGTTTTATTTCTCGATTCGAGACTTCAACTTGTCCGCTAGTTTGTGGATGATACGGTGTTGCTACGCGGTGTCGTACTCCGTATTTCAGAAGGAGTTTTCCAAATATATTCGATATGAAGTGGGAGCCACCGTCACTAACTACTAGTCTCGGCACACCGAATCTGGAAAAGATAATATTTTTGAATAACTTGATTACTACTCGTGTGTCATTTGTTGGAGAGGGTACAACCTCGATCCATTTTGAGACATAGTCGACAGCAACGAGTATGTATTTATTACCAAAAGAAGCTGGGAATGGTCCCATGAAGTCAATCCCCCATACGTCAAAGACTTCGACTTCTAAGATTCCTGTTTGTGGCATTTCATTGCGTCTTGAGATGTTGCTAGTGCGTTGGCACCAGTCGCATTTTATAACCGCATTATGGACGTCTTTCCATAGGGTAGGCCAAAATAGGTCGGATTGCAGGATCTTAGTACAGGTCTTTGAGGTACTTGCATGCCCTCCATATGGGGTGGAATGGCAATTAGAGATTATATCATCGATTTCATCTTCCGGAACACATCGACAGAAAATACCGTCGGTCCCTCTTTTGAAAAGAAGGGGTTCATCCCAGTAATCATGTTTTAGTTTATGAAAGAGCTTTTTCTTTTGTTGATAAGATAGGTCCGGCAGAAGTACTCCGACAGCTAGGTAGTTGACGAAGTCAGCGTACCATGACAGAGTTGCATTCGCGTGTACTTCTTCCACGGATTCTTCTATTTCTGTATCGCTTAATGTCAGTTCAGACATATCACTTTCCGTTTGGGCTATGAGTCGTTCGTATGGGAAATCGTCATTAATTGGGGTTTGTTCAGGCTTGTTCCCTTCGATACGAGATAAGTGGTCTGCTACTACGTTCTCAGTACCTTTCTTATCTTTTATTTCTAAATCAAATTCTTGTAAGAGCAGGATCCATCTTAAAAGTCTTGGTTTGGCATCCTTCTTACTTAACAAATATCTAATAGCAGCATGGTCGGTATAGATGATAATTTTCGCCCCCACCAGGTAAGAACGGAATTTGTCCAATGCGAACACGATAGCTAGAAGTTCTTTCTCAGTGGTGGCGTAGTTCATTTGGGCAGGATAAAGTGTTCTACTCGCATAGTAAATAGCATGAAGCTTCTTATCCTTCCTTTGTCCTAGTATTGTGCCCACTGCGTAATCATTCGCATCGCACATGATTTCAAATGGTAATCTCCAGTTAGGTGGTTGCATTATGGGTGCGGTGATTAAAGATGTTTTCAGTTGGTTGAACGCTGCTAAGCATTTTTCATCAAATATGAAGTCAGCGTCCTTCATTAATAATATTGTAAGTGGTTTGGTTATTTTTGAGAAATCTTTAATAAAACGTCGGTAGAAACCGGTGTGTCCTAGAAAGCTTCTTATTTCTCGAACGGTTTTCGGAGGTTGAAGGTTCTCTATAATTTCGATTTTAGCTTTGTCCACTTCAATTCCTCTGTCAGATACCACGTGACCTAATACAATTCCTTGTTGAACCATAAAATGGCATTTCTCCTAGTTTAGAACGAGGTTTACTTTCACGCATCTTTCGAGTACCATTTCGAGGTTAGATAGACATCCTTCAAAACTCTGACCGCAAACAGAAAAATCTTCCATGAAGACTTCCATGATGTCATCTATAAAATCTGCGAAGATTGCCATCATGCATCTTTGAAATGTTACGGGAGCGTTACATAGGCCAAATGACATTCGTCGGTAGGCGAATGTACCGTAAGGGCATGTGAAGGTAGTCTTTTCTTGGTCGTCAGGATGGATTGGGATTTGAAAGAATCATGAATAACCGTCTAGATAGCAGAAGTGAGAATGCTTAGCCTGTCGTTCAAGCATTTGATCTATGAAAGGTAGAGGGAAATGATCTTTACGAGTGGCTTTATTCAGTTTTCTATAGTCAATACACATTCTACTTTCGGTCACAACTCTTTGTGTTATGGATTCGCCCTTCTCGTTCTTAACAACTATAACACCTCCTTTTTTGGGTACTACATGAACGGGGCTAACCCATTGACCATTTGAGATTGGGTATATGATTCCTGCGTCTAGAAGTTTCTTTACTTCATCCTTGACTACGGTACTTAGAATTGGGTTGATCCTTCTCTGGTGCTCTCTAGAGGTTTTACAGTCTTCCTCCAGCATAATATGATGCATACAGATCGAAGGACTTATTCCTTTTAGATCGGTGATGTTATATCCTAACGTTGTTGGATACTTTCTTAGGACATCTAATAATTTCTCGGTTTCCATCGGTCCTAAGTCAGCATTGACTATTACTGGTCTTTTCAGTTTAATGTCTAGGAATTCGTATCTTAGGTTCTTTGGTAGTGTTTTTAATTCCAAGTCAGGTTTCTTTGGGCATGGCATGTGGTCGGGTGTAAGTGCTAAGCATTCGCTTAGACTTTAGTTTTGGTATGGTTCATGCCAATTATTGTCTTCAAGGATTGGAGGGATTTGGATTTTCATTATTTCAGAATACATGGTTTCTTCCATCTCCATCTCTCTCACGCATTCGTCTATGACATCAAGCAGATAGCAGGTGTCGTCTATAGCTGGCGCTTGTAAGAATTGGGTTAAGATGAATTTAACCTTTTCCTCTCCAACTTCGAATGTCAGCTTACCTCTCTTTACGTCTATGATGGCTCCGGCGATAGCCAAGAATGGCCTTCCTATAATGATAGGTGTACTGGCATCTTCTTTAATGTCCATGATTATGAAGTCGGTAGGAATGTAAAATTGACCTACACGAACTGGGACATTCTCAAGTATACCGACAGGATATTTAATCGAGCAGTCAGCTAATCGAACGGACATCTTTTTCGGTCTTAACTCTCCCATACTGAGCCTTCTACAAATGGTTAGGGGCATTACGCTAATGTTGGCTCCTAGATCGCATAGAGCTTTGTCTATGACGAACTTTCCAATGACACATGGTATGGAGAAACTACCCGGGTCTTTTAGTTTGGGAGGCATGTTATTTTGGATTATGGCGCTACACTCGGCAGTAAGTGTAACTGTTTCGTCATCCACAATCTTTTTTTTATTGGATAGGATTTCCTTAAGAAATTTGGCACAGGAGGGCATTTCTGTGATGGCTTCTGTAAAGGGTATCGTAATGTTTAATTGCTTCAGAAGCTCAACAAATTTCCTAAATTGATTCGCAGTTTTAGAACTTTTGAGTCTTTGAGGATACGGAATGGGTGGTTTATAAGGTGGTGGAGGCACATAAGGTTTATCTTTCTCTTCGGCCTCCTGGGTATTATCTTCTGTTTCCTTTGGTTCATTTACCTGCTCAGTTGAGGTTTTATCTGGTTTTTGGTACATGGCAGGGTTTTGGAGTATCGGATCTACGGGTCCATCTACTTCTTTTCCACTTCTGAGTATAACGGAATTTGCATGTCCCTTAGGATTAGGTTGCGGCTGTCTAGGAAATGTTCCAGCTGGAGCGGTTGTAGATGCTTGATGTTGAGCCACTTGTGAAATCTGTGTTTCAAGCATTTTATTGTGGGTGGCTAAGTGTAATACCCCAAAATTTACCCTTCATTTTTCATGAAAGCATGGGATTATGTTTTACATTTCATCGGCATCATATTAGGTCATACTCATTGCATACTGCATTAGTGACATGGAAATCAGATTTTGATTGATCACTCCTTAACAGAAAGGAGCCCACACAAAGCAAGATTGAGAATTGGACTTCATTCTCTAAGTATACAAGTCTCAAGGGTCTCAGGGGGCTCCAGGTATCTTATTTTGTTCCTCAGTTCCTTAGTGAAGGATTCAGAGCTATCAGAGTGTTCATCTGGATTTAATCAGGAAATTAGGGTTTCATGGCTACCTGCAACAGGAAATGTTTGGTTGGAAGTAGAGGGTCTCATCCATGCCATGATTGGAGAGGCATCTTGGCCTAGGAAGACTCACAATTATCTCAGAAAGATCCATTCGCAAGTAGTCTAATCAGTTCCTGATCAATTTTGCCCTAAATTAGGGTTTGGTATAAAATCAGTTTATTTCTGATTCTTTGGGTGAAACTCTTTTCCATGGCCCTCCATATGTCCACAAGGGTCTACATACAAAAAAAATCAGCTCTTTATTTGAGCTAGAGGTGCTTCAATTGATCATTGGAATCGGGAATCAGACAGTTTGGGAAAAGTCAACCGTGGGGCCAGAAAAGTCAACTCCTGACATTTTTAGAGTGGAATCTCAAAATTCATGCCTAGGGGAGCCTACATGTGAAATTTTATCAAGGTTGGATCATGGATTCATCATTTAATCGGGAATTGAAAAAGTTACTTAATTTGGAAATGGTTGACTTTCCATTTAGGGCAAGTTTTCATGGTTGTTGCACTCACTTTAAGCCCATTTTCCATCAAGATAAAAGCTCAATTTGAAACATTCTCCAACATGAAAGTTGTTCCTCTTGTTCCATGCTTTCTAGAGATATAAAGTTTTCTCCATTTGGATAAAAATTGAGAAAGTTATGCTTAGTCAAAGTGAGACATATTTTTAGGACACTTAGAAAAACTTCTAAGTCTCAAAATCTTCAAAGTTTGTCAAGACTTCTTGGCCAGTTTACTTGCACTTCAAGGCATCATCTAAAAATACTTTCTTCACAACAATTGTACTTTGCCATGTCATCTTTCACCTACTTTTGGAATCATCTCATTTGGATCCATGGTTTGAGAGATGCATTCACTTAAAGTGGGCACCATGACTTGATTTTCTAGGCAGATTTTGGGCCAAGCTGGCCCAACCATTTTGGCATGGTGAGACCTGAACTTGAGGCCCATTTTTCACCTTCTTCCATTCATCATTTCCACTTGTGCTCAACATGAAAGATGCTATACTCCATGAGGTCTTGCTACTGTTTGCAATATTTCATCATTTGGTGACTTGATCATCAAGTTACATGGCCACAAAGTCACCACCTTGGAATATTTTCTTGCTTGCCAAACCAGCCATGCTGCATGCTGCACAAACCAAGTCACGCTTTTTTTACCTCATGTGGCCATGCATTGGATATTCATTCACTTAAGTTTGGCCCAAAATAACATAAACCTCATGTGTCCATTCCTAATACACCTCACTTTGCATTTTTTGCCCATAAACCAAAACATGGATTTCTAAGTCCGTTAGAACATTTGATCACCCTATTTAAAAGCTGCAAACCCTAAACCTAAAAAGGCATTGGAATTTCGTGGCAAGCAAGGCAAGGTCAGGTTCCATTCTTCTCATCAAGCTCTCAAGTTGAACATTCTTGAAGCATCAAGGCAGCCTCATATTCTTCCATACTCTCCACAATCAAGAGGCAGTTGTGTAGGTGTTTAATTGGCTGCATTATATGGTAAAACACTAGCTGGATTCTAATGTCTTGACTGATGTCATGACATGGTGTGTATGTGTGACTGCATTGTAGGTTAGAATATCTAATTGTACTCTGATGTCTTGACTGATGTCATGACACACTTGAGTAGTTACTGCAGGATTAGCTAATACAGGATTTATTGAATATCAAACTGGATGTTGTGACATTCATTCCTGTCAGCAGATACTAAGGAATAGAACAGCTTGTGTTCTGTTAGAACTTAGTATTTACTTCCAGTCGGGTTATCAAGGAAATACCAGACCTGGCATAAGGCCTACTGACTGAATGTCAAACTGGATGTTATGACATTCATCATTGACAGCATATACTGAACAATAGACAGAGTGGTGTTCTGGTTCACTTCAGTATGTTTCATAGTTTGTTCTTCAAGAGGATAACAGAACTAACTTTAGGCCAAATGTGTAAATGTCAAATTGGATACTTTGACATTTATTAATGTAAGCTGTTACTGTAGAATGGTCATTTTGGTCATGTACAGGTCAGCAAAATTGTACAGTCTGTTTTCTGGAAAAACAGACTTAGCATATGATCCTTGATGTCAAGCTGAATGTCGTGACATTCATTCCTGACAGCATATGCTATATTGTAGGTTGTTCAGTTTTCTGTTTCAGCTTTTTCTCAGGCTATTCTTCAGGGATTCAACAGCTGAGAGAAAATCCAGGAAATCAACAACAAAGCTACATTTAATGAACCTAACAAATAGCCTATTTGTTAGTAACCTAGATGTGGAATTTAGGGGAACTCGCGTGACCTTAAATTCAGGAGAATACAAGTGCAAAGGCCCAAGTACTGCAATATAAAAGGAAGTCGTTCCTTCATTCAGAACTAGGGATTTTGAGGCGTGAAGATTTAGTGTGTCCAGCATACTTCACTGCTGTATTTTTGTGAGTCTTGTATTAGACATATCTTGTAAGCCAAGCCATTATCACGTAGATGATTGCTTCGGCATAGGGTGTTCATTGAGTTGTAAGTGTTGTGTCGCTCAAAGCTTTTAAGCGTGAGTGCTGTGTATCTTGATTAAAGCTGTAAAGCACAATCAAGAGTTGTTTGAAGTGTGACTTCAAAGTTGTCTTTAATATTGATTAAAGGTAGTAATCACTGAGGTGATTGAGGGGGAGTGAGTAGGAACTCTGATCTTAGTGTAAGATTGAAATTGCATTGGGTAGGGATTAAGTGACAAGTTGTAAACGGGTGAGTTTAGCTTTGAATTAATACTACTGATAGTGGATTTCCTCCCTGGCTTGGTAGCCCCCAGATGTAGGTCATGTTGGACTGAACTGGGTAAACAATTACTTGTGTTATTTACTGCACTTACTTTTAAGTTCTGCATAATTCTTGTCTGTGCAGAATTGGATGTCATAACAACCCGTGTGACATCTAAAGTCTGATAACTAGAATTTCAATTGGCATCAGAGCAGGCACCCTGCCTGTGAATTTCTGGGTGAGATCTAGGGAAGTTACTTTCTAGTACCATGGACAATGATATAGGACACTCAAATAGACCACCCATGTTGGATGGCTCTAATTATGATGACTGGAAGCCTCGTATGATAGCCTTCTTAAGGTCTCTAGATAGCAAAGTCTGGAGAGCTGTCAACAAAGGATGGGAACATCCAACGAAGACAGGTGAAGATGGAGTCAGTGTGCAGATTCCTGAAGAAGAGTGGGACAAGGAGCAAGAGGCATTAGCTCTTGGAAATTCCAAGGCCTTGAATGCATTGTTAAATGGAATCAGCAAGAACATCTTCAGGCTGGTGCACCACTGTGAACTAGCTAAGGAAGTTTGGGATACCCTCAAGGTAACTCATGAAGGTACTTCCAAGGTGAAGATGTCCAAACTTCAGATGCTGACCACCAAGTTTGAAAATCTGAGGATGAAAGAGGATGAGACTATTCATGACTTTCACATGAATATTCTTGAAATTGCAAACACCTCTGGTGGACTAGGTGAGAAAATGGCTGAAGAGAAACTTGTAAGAAAGATTCTCAGGTCCTTGCCTAAGAGATTTGCTATGAAGGTCACAGCCATAGAGGAGGCACAGGACATCTGCAAGATGAAGGTGGATGAGCTCATTGGTTCTCTCCAAACCTTTGAAATGGGCTTGTGTGAGAATGCTGAAAAGAAGAACAAAAGCGTAGCTTTTGTATCTAATGCTGAAGAAGAGTCAGAAGCAGGATATACTGAAGGTGATGAAAGTATATCAGAAGCCTTAGCCATGCTTGGGAGACAGTTCAACAAGTTCGTGAAGAAGATTGATCAAAGAGGGAGACCTAATGTCAAGAACATCCCTTCTGACATCAGGAAAAGATCAACTTCTGAAGAAAAGTTCAACCAAGGCAAGGGAATCCAGTGTCATGGTTGTGAAGGGTATGGACACGTCAGAGCTGAGTGTCCTACTTATCTCAAGATGCAAAAGAAGGGGCTAACTATCACATGGTCTGAAGGAGATTATGAAAGTGAATCTGAAGGAGAATCTGCCAAACATGTCACTGCACTAACCAGTGTTTGTGCCTCTGATGATGACTCAAGTGCAGATGAACTGACTTTTGATGAACTTGCTGCAGCCTATAAGAAGTTGTGTACCACCAGTGCAGAAGTCCGTGCACAAGGAGAAAAGCAGAAGAAACTCATCAAGGAACTGGAAGATGAGAGACAGAAGCATATGACAGCCATAGAGGGTCTAAATGGTGAGATAGCCTTGCTGACCTCCAAGCTGAATCAGATGACTAAATCCATCAGAATGATGAACAAGGGAACTGACACCTTGGAAGAGATTCTAAAGGTGGGACAGCAGTCTGGAACCAAATCTGGCCTAGGATTTGGGAAAAGATCCTCAGCTGAACACAAACGCCCAAAGGCTAAAGTTCAGAAGTTCAAGCGGAAGTCAAAGTCAATGTCTCAACATCGGGGAACTAGGATGAATAATCATCAGAAGAGGAAATACCAGGAGTGGAGGTGTCACCACTGTGGTAGGCTTGGACATATAAAAGCCTTCTGTTACTGGCTTCATGGTTTCCCTAACCAAGCCTCGCATGTCAGGCCGAAGCATAAGACATATAAGCGCTATGTCCCCATCAAGAAGCAACAATGGTATGCTAGGTTAGCACACACAGCTCTAAGGGCTTCTACCAGAGAAGACTGGTACTTTGACAGTGGATGCTCAAGACATATGACTGGTATGGAAAATCTACTTGTGGATATTCAACCTCACAC
Source organism: Lathyrus oleraceus (assembly GCF_024323335.1). NCBI lineage: Eukaryota > Viridiplantae > Streptophyta > Magnoliopsida > Fabales > Fabaceae > Lathyrus > Lathyrus oleraceus. Next base: position 364,229,681 of record NC_066580.1, read on the forward strand.
TACCAGCTATGTGACCTTTGGTGATGGTGCCAAAGGAAAAATAAAAGGTGTGGGTAAGCTGGACTGCTCTGGAGTTCCAAAACTGAATAATGTGCTGTTAGTAAGAGGACTAACTGCAAACCTCATCAGCATAAGCCAGCTGTGTGATCAAGGGTTCCATGTTCAGTTTACTAAGGAGCTATGCATTGTGACAAATGGTGACAATCAAGAAGTTATGAGAGGAACCAGGTCCAAAGATAACTGTTATCTGTGGGAACCTAAAGTCTCTAACTTTTCCACAATATGCTCCTCAGCCAAGGAAGAACAGGAGGTGAAGCTGTGGCATAGACGTCTTAGACATCTCCACTTACGGGGAATGAAAAAGATTATATCCAAGGAAGCAGTCAGAGGAATTCCAAAGTTGCTTATTGATGAAGGAAGAGTCTGTGGAGAATGCCAGGTGGGCAAGCAAACCAAGATGTCACATCCGAAGATGGGACATCCTACAACCTCCAGAGTTCTGGAACTGTTGCACATGGACTTAATGGGACCTATGTAGGTTGAAAGTCTTGGTGGGAAGAGATATGCTTACGTGGTGGTTGATGACCATTCCAGATACACGTGGATAAGCTTCATCAGAGAAAAGTCAGATACATTTGATGTCTTCAAAGACCTGTGCATAAGACTTCAAAGGGAAAAGGACAGCTGTGTGGTCCGGATCAGGAGTGATCATGGTACGGAGTTCAAGAATTCCAAGTTTGATGAGTTTTGCTCGTCTGAAGGAATAAGTCATGAGTTCTCCTCCCCTATAACTCCCCAGCAGAATGGGATAGTTGAAAGAAAAAATAGAACTATTCAAGAATCTGCCAGAGCAATGATTCATGCAAAGAAGCTCCCCATGCACTTTTGGGCTGAAGCAATGAATACCGCGTGCTATGTTCACAACAGAGTTACCTTGAGAAAAGGAACCTCCTCCACTCTATATGAAATATGGAAAGGCAGAAAACCCACAGTGAAGTACTTTCATATCTTTGGAAGTAAATGCTACATTCTCACAGATCGTGAACAGAGAAGGAAGCTGGATCCCAAAAGTGATGAGGGTATATTTCTAGGATACTCCACTAACAGCAGAGCCTACAGAGTGTTCAACTACAAGACCAATGTCCTGATGGAATCCATAAATGTTATTGTGGATGATAAAGAGGAAGGAATCGATGTCATAGAGGATGTTGAAACATTCCTTGACAGTTCAACTAACATTCCAGTCAAGTCTGAAGAAGTACAGGAACCTCCTCCTGAAAGTGAAGTAGATGCAACCACCAAAATGCCATCTATCAGAATTCAGAAAGACCACCCTAAGGATCTTATCATAGGGGATCCTAATAGTGGTGTGACTACCAGGTCACGGGGAATAAGCTCAAATTCCTGCTTTGTATCCAAGGTTGAACCAAAGAATGTGAAAGAAGCCCTGACTGACGAATACTGGATCAATGCCATGCAAGAGGAACTTGAGCAGTTCAAAAGGAATGAAGTATGGGAGCTAGTTCCAAGACCTGAAGGGACCAACATCATTGGTACCAAGTGGATCTACAAAAATTAAATTTGATGAGAAAGGAGTAATTACTAGGAATAAAGCAAGACTAGTAGCTCAAGGATACACTCAAGTTGAAGGGGTTGATTTTGCTGAGACATTTGCTCCTGTGGCTAGGCTTGAGTCCATCAGATTGCTATTAGGGGTAGCATGCATTCTGAAGTTTAAACTATTCCAAATGGATGTAAAGAGTGCATTCTTAAATGGCTACTTGAATGAAGAAGTCTATGTGGAACAACCTAAAGGGTTTTGTGATCCTAACCAACCTAAGCATGTATACAAGTTGAGGAAAGCCTTGTATGGGTTGAAACAAGCACCTAGAGCATGGTATGATAGGTTGACCGAATTTCTGACCTCAAATGGATACAGAAAAGGTGGAATAGATAAAACCTTGTTTGTGAAGGATGAAGACGGAAAAATCATGATTGCTCAAATCTATGTGGATGATATAGTCTTTGGTGGTATGTCAGAACAAATGGTAACACATTTTGTTCAACAAATGCAATCTGAGTTTGAAATGAGTCTGGTTGGGGAACTAACCTACTTTCTTAGAATGCAAGTCAACCAAATGGAGGACTCTATGTTTCTCTCCCAAAGCAAGTATGCCAAAAACATCGTTAAGAAGTTTGGTATGGATAATGCTAGGCACAAAAGGACTCCTGCTCCTACTCATCTGAAGTTAACCAAAGATGATGGAGGGCCCAGTGTTGATCAATGCTTGTATAGAAGCATGATAGGCAGTCTACTATATCTAACTGAAAGTAGACCTGACATTTCTTATGCAGTTGGAGTGTGTGCGAGATACCAAGCAGAGCCTAAGGTGAGCCACTTGAATCAAGTCAAAAGGATTCTCAAGTACATCAATGGGACTTGTGACTATGGGATGCTGTACTCACATGGGTCTGAGCCCGTCCTATTTGGGTACTGTGATGCTGACTGGGCTGGAAGTGCTGGTGACAGAAAAAGCACATCAGGAGGATGTTTCTTCTTGGGAGACAATCTCATATCTTGGTTCAGCAAGAAGCAGAACTGTGTATCCCTGTCCACTGCAGAGGCTGAATACATAGCTGCTGGAAGCAGTTGCTCCCAACTGGTGTGGATGAAACAGATGCTCACTGAGTACAACGTCACTCAAAATGTCATGACATTATTCTGTGATAATCTCAGTGCCATCAATATTTCCAAGAATCCCATCCAACACAGCAGGACCAAACATATTGATATTAGACATCACTTCATCAGAGATCTGGTGGAAGACAAGGTGATCACTTTGGAACATGTAGCCACTGAACTGCAACTGGCTGACATATTTACAAAGGCTCTAGATGCTACTCAGTTTGAAAATTTAAGGGGCAAACTGGGAATATGTCTCTCTGAGACCTTATAGCAACCAATGATGTTTGGAATATATTTATTGGAACTATGCTCTGATTGGTCAACAGATCATAGCTATACCACTTACAAAAAGTGTGGCAACAAGAGGGTAAGGAGACACCCTAACGTGAGAAGGCCTATGCACCTGCAGGAATTCAAGGACGCTGTTCATGCAGGAGTGGTTCTGGATGTCAGAAACAAAGTCATGGCATCTGATATGGCTGTACCAACAGTAAAGCAAAAGTGGGTTATTACTTGATCAAAGTTATGAAGCAAGATCAAGTGGGTGCCAACTTGGTTGAAACTGTGAAGTAAAACCAAGTCTGTAAGTCTGTCATTTATTTCTGTTGTTGGCTTTGGCAACATTTCTGACAAAAAGGGGGAGTTAATAACAGTGGTGATACCCCAAACAACAGATTGGTCTGTTAAAAACAGACGTTCATGACAGATTCGAAGATTCCTTCCCCTGCAGCTGATGTGTGTTGAAGTTTTTATTTAATTTCTGTATGTGTGCTGTTATGAGAAGTTTTACTTAACTTCCATGTGTGTGAGTGTGCTGCCGCTCTGAGTGTATTAGCTAGGTTTATTTCCTGCTAGATGTGTGATTCCGCTGCTATGAACTCTGTTATGGGGATCAAAGTGTTTTAGCCAAAAATTTGCCAAAGGGGGAGTTTGTAGGTGTTTAATTGGCTGCATTATATGGTAAAACACTAGCTAGATTCTAATGTCTTGACGGATGTCATGACATGGTGTGTATGTGTGACTGCATTGTAGGTTAGAATATCTAACTGTACTCTGATGTCTTGACTGATGTCATGACACACTTGAGTAGTTACTGCAGGATTAGCTAATACAGGATTTATTGAATGTCAAACTGGATGTTGTGACATTCATTCCTGTCAGCAGATACTAAGGAATAGAACAGCTTGTGTTCTGTTAGAACTTAGTATTTATTTCCAGTCTGGTTATCAAGGAAATACCAGACCTGGCATAAGGCCTACTGACTGAATGTCAAACTGGATGTTATGACATTCATCATTGACAGCAGATACTGAACAATAGACAGAATGGTGTTCTGGTTCACTTCAGTATGTTTCTTAGTTTGTTCTTCAAGAGGATAACAGAACTAACTTTAGGCCAAATGTGTAAATGTCAAATTGGATACTTTGACATTTATTAATGTAAGCTGTTACTGTAGAATGGTCATTTTGGTCATGTACAGGTCAGCAAAATTGTACAGTCTGTTTTCTGGAAAAACAGACTTAGCATATGATCCTTGATGTCAAGCTGAATGTCGTGACATTCATTCCTGACAGCATATGTTATATTGTAGGTTGTTCAGTTTTCTGTTTCAGCTTTTTCTCAGGCTATTCTTCAGGGATTCAACAGCTGAGAGAAAATCCAGAAAATCAACAACCAAGCTACATTTAATGAACCTAACAAATAGCCTATTTGTTAGTAACCTAGATGTGGAATTTAGGGGAACTCGCGTGACCTTAAATTCAGGAGAATACAAGTGCAAAGGCCCAAGTACTGCAATATAAAAGGAAGTCGTTCCTTCATTCAGAACTAGGGATTTTGAGGCGTGAAGATTTAGTGTGTCCAGCATACTTCACTGCTGTATTTTTGTGAGTCTTGTATTAGACATATCTTGTAAGCCAAGCCATTATCACGTAGATGATTTCTTTGGCATAGGGTGTTCATTGAGTTGTAAGTGTTGTGTCGCTCAAAGCTTTTAAGCGTGAGTGATGTGTATCTTGATTAAAGCTGTAAAGCACAATCAAGAGTTGTTTGAAGTGTGACTTCAAAGTTGTCTTTAATATTGATTAAAGGTAGTAATCACTGAGGTGATTGAGGGGGAGTGAGTAGGAACTCTGATCTTAGTGTAAGATTGAAATTGCATTGGGTAGGGATTAAGTGACAAGTTGTAAACGGGTGAGTTTAGCTTTGAATTAATACTACTAATAGTGGATTTCCTCCCTGGCTTGGTAGCCCCCAGATGTAGGTCATGTTGGACTGAACTGGGTAAACAATTACTTGTGTTATTTACTGCACTTACTTTTAAGTTCTGCATAATTCTTGTCTGTGCAGAATTGGATGTCATAACAACCCGTGTGACATCTAAAGTCTGATAACTAGAATTTCAAGTTGACCAAGCTTCCACTAGGTAACCCTCTTGCTCCATCTTCCATGGACATGTATTAATATATCTAAGCTTATTATCATTACCTTTCACCATGCTATTTTTATGCTTGCTTACCATGCTCATCATGTTTACCATGCCAATCATGTACTTGTGAAGCCCTCAACACGAGGCAATGTCTATGTTATTGATTTGTGCTGCTGAATTTTTGCCCTAGCCCGTGCCCATGTTGTCACCTTGTTGACAACATTGCTCCATGATTAAGTTATTAAGTCATCATTTTACTCAAACAAAGTCACCATGTTAATCTACACATTTCGTACTTGATATTTGGTTTTTATTTCATGGCATTTTGTGCATTATGGTGGTTGTATTTCGTTGTGGAAGATTGAAGAAACTCACTGCATATTTTTGTGTTTCTGCATGCATGGCATTAGGGTTTGGTTGGAGGAAGAAGATGACCGCGTGTCATCTTATGAACCCTTGGATCGCTTGCTTTTGTTTTAATCCTGGCTGTCCATTCCATTTTTGTCCTGTAGTGACTTAAAGTACCCTTGACCAATTGATATAATGTTCACATGATTTTTTAAAAATAAAACATTCATTTAGTTGCCACGCTGGGTTTAATTCGTTTTGGATTGGGCCTTCCACTTTTCGCTTTTCACACCTCCACGTTTCAGGGCCCATTAGCACTACTCCATTCCCATTTTTATTTTCTTTTTAATTCTTATTTTTTATTCTGTTTTGATTTTAATTATTTTAAAATATTTTATTTGTTCATAAAAATTCCCAAAAATATTTTCCACATTTCTTAATGGCTTATTTAATTTTATTTAATTTTTATTTTAATATTTATTTAATGTTAATATTTTATTTTAATTATTCTTTCCAAATGGTTCATTTTAACACACATTTATTTCTTGATTTTATTTTCATGACTTCGAATTATTTTTAACTTTTGATTTTTGGGATGAAGGTTGACCACTATCCCATGGTCAAGCTGACCTTTTCTTGGAATTTTATTTCCCATTTTCAATTTATTTTGGATTTATTTTTGACCTAGTTTGGTTGGTTGACTTTTATTTTGACCTCTATTTTATTTCAATTAATTTATGCACCAATTTTCATTATTTTAAAACTATTTTTGGGGGATGATGATGTCCTGACCCCACCTTACTTAGGTTAAGTTTTCATAATTTTCTTGATTAATTTGCTATTTATTTGATATTTTTTAAGTTGACTTGAATTTTCAGTTGACTTCTTTATGATCGATGTTCGACTTAGGGATTGCTTATGGCAATTGAAGAGATCTTTTGATCTTCCTTTGTTCGTCTCATATGCCATGTATTAGAGGCCTTTTACCTTGATTTTATTTGGTCCTTACCTCATTTCCTGATTAAATTATTTAGTGAACCCTTGTGTGCATCTTTTCTTCTGTCTGATTCATCTGTTATCTGTTACATTTGTTTCTCGCATTCATGCTTTCTATTGCTTGATTTTTTAACATGTTCATACTCCCATGCATTGTTTAATGCTCCATTATTTGATTCTTTGATTCGATTATATATTGTTTACTTATCTGATTTGATTGATAACTGTTGCCTACTTGTATGATGTATGACGCATATATTCTTATTGTTTGATTGCCATGAACAATCCCCATTCATAACAAATGTACCCCTCTCCCATGAAGTGTATAATATTTATTTCTTTCATTCTTTATTCATCTGTTAATACAAGAATTAAAATGAACATCCGATAATCATTTCAAAGCAAGATCAAAAGCTCGATCCAACGTCGAGTAATCATTTTCAAAACTTAACAGAACCAGCATGTATTCATCCACTTCTCTTGTAAGTCGATTGCTTCATGCATCGCCATCTACCTGTAAGTCGATTGCCTCAGGCATCACCATCTACCCTTATCTATGGCTCCTCTTCTCGCTCCATTCGTCGACTCTTGTTCCGTTTAGGTAGAACCCTTTGTATGATAACATAGGTAGAATTCCCTTATTCTTTGCATGCTAACATTAGGTAGATGTTCCCATTTGTAAATCCTAACACATAGGTCCACATTGCATGACAACTCTAGGGTAGAGCTTCCCCACTTTTTAGACCTTCCGTGCGTCTCTGATCTTGTGGCATGTCAATCCGTTCTATTGCAAAGAGGTAACTGCCTAAGACTCAATTTAGCGAGCTGCTACACCTACTGCTAGGACGTTGAACATATTGCCCATTTTCCTTTGACACAGCCGGTGTCCTCCTTTGTAAGTCCATGTTCAGATGGCAATCCTTAACCCCTAGTTAGTCGAACTACGACAACTCTGATTCTCATGTTCAGATGAGATACGTAGGCACGAGATGCGATGTCTTGCCGAGTTTTGACTGACGACTAAGAACTAATCCTCGCTTGCTTTCGCCCTTGCTGCGATTCTTTTCTCTCGCCCTCGTTGCGATCGAGACCTTCCCTTTCTCTTGCCCTAGTTGCAATCGAGACCCCTATTCCCGTAGTTAGCTGAACTACGTTTTTCTCTGATTCTCATTCCAGATGAGATACGTAGGCATAAGACGCGATGTCTTAGCGAGCACACTTCTCTTTCACCCATAGATAGCCAAGCTACGAAGACTCTGATTCTCATACTCAAATGAGATACGTAGGCAGTGGATGCAACATCCTTGCGAGTTATTTTCATTTTCTTTTAACCCTCTTTTATCAGATAGTACATTAGATATACCTACACCCTTTAGACTAGAACAACAAGAGTGGATCCCGTAGAGTACTACGGATGTGTAGGGGTTGCGAGACCTTGTCTTTTCCTTCTCTTCAGGTTTTCTTCGATCGTTTCCTTTCCCTCCTTTGGGAGAAATAACGAACGGTGGCGACTCTTCTGTTTTCTTTTTTTCGTCGATTGTTTTTCGTGTTGCGACACTAAGGCGTCTACTTTATTCGCTAGTTGTTTAAGTTGCTCGCTAGTATGTATGTTTTGGTTCAAGAAGTCCTTGTTTATTTGAGCTTGAGTGGCTATGAAGCTTTCCATCATCTACTCGAGATTTGACTTCCTAGGCATGTTAGGAGCATTATTGGTTGGTTTTTGATATCCAGGCGGAACAGCTGGTGTTTGGCCAGGTGCATAAAGGGCATTGTTATTCTTATACGAGGAATTGGGATGGTTTTTCCAACCAGGGTTGTAAGTATTTGAATAGGGATTTCCTTGTGTGTAGTTCACTTGATCAGTTGGGACTCCTGCTAAAATTTGACATTCTTGTGCAGTGTGTCTAGGATTTCCACAAAGCTCACAGTTTGGAGTTATAGTAGCCACGGTGGTTGCGGGTGGTATGGTCAAGTTATCTAATTTTTGGACAAAGGCATCTACCTTTGCATGAACATGGTCAAGGCTACTAATTTCGTACATTCCACCCTTAGTCTGGGACTTTTCCACTGGAGTTCGTTCACCTCCCCATTGGCGATGGTTTTGGGCCATGTTTTCAATGAGTTGATAGGCTTCAGTGTATGGCTTATCCATAAGTGCACCGCCCGCGGCAGCGTCTATTGTAAGTCTTGTGTTATACAGAAGCCCGTTATAAAAAGTGTGAATGATCACCCAGTCTTCTAGGTCGTGATGTGGACATATCCTCATCATGTCCTTGTATCTCTCCCACGCTTCATAGAGAGATTCCATATCTTTTTGCCTGAATTCGTTGATTTGAGCTCTCAGCATAGCAGTTTTGCTCGGCAGGAAGTATCGGGATAAGAAGACGTTCTTCAGCTCCTCCTATGTTGTAACGGAGTTGGAGGGCAAGGATTGCAACCAAGCCCAAGCTCTGTCTCTTAGAGAAAAGGGAAAAAGGCGCAGTCTTATTGCATCTTGAGATACACCATTCGCTTTTACAGTATCCGCGTACTGCACAAACTTGGTCAGGTGCTCATTAGGATCTTCTGTTGGATTTCCAACAAATTGATGTTGTTGGACGGCTGATAAGAGTGAGGGTTTCAGCTCGAACTCGTTTCGATTAATAGCGGGGCAGCAATGTTGTTGTGAGGTTCTTGTTGAGATGGGGTAGCGTAGAATTTGAGAGGGTGATTATGTGGTACTTCGTCAGCCATGTTTGGTTTTTCTTCTGATTTAAGAGGAAATGAGATATCGGGAATACCGTATTTTTGTTGATATTCGTGTATTCGGCATCTCACGTATAGGAAACGCTCTAATTCAGGGATTGGTGGTGCTAAGTTATCGCCTTGTGAGCGAGTACTTGGCATACAATCAGGGAAAGACAAGGAGAGAAGATTAGTTTTCGTTTTTTTTTACCTTAGTCTATACCGTGCAACGGAAGAATCACACTATTTGACTAAAACAGGTCCCCGGCAACGGTGCCAAAAACTTGATGCTTGTCGTGGCTATATATAAAATATAGTATGTCGGGTACTTGACTGCAAGTGCATAGTCTATTCACTATAGTTTTAAAAGATATCGATCCCACAGGGACCTATGGTCAAACTAGTGTTGCTAACGTCACTATGTTTAGCTAAGGGAATAGATTAGTAAGAGTTCGGGGGTAATATAGTAAATCTAAGGGAAATTTTCGGTTTTACGAAAGAATTAAAGGAAGGGAATCAGTATGCAGCGCATTAATCGTCAGGGATTCGATAAGTCACCGGTGAATAGTTTAAATACCAAATATCTCACAGTAGAAAATGTTTATTTAAAAGACTTTATCTCACACTCTCGTGGTTGTTGATTTGGCTTATAACTTTAAGTCAGAATGTACGCTCTCGCTGTCCCATTTGAAGTCAAAATTACTTTTTGAAAATAAATAAATTCTAATTGTTTTTAAAGTGCTCTCGCTGTTTTTAAACCCAATGCCTAATTTTTACTATCCAGCTCGAGCCTCACGCTCTCGCGATTGTTGGTTCTCACCTTAGTTAATTTCCCACTCTCGTGGCAAAATCGTATTAAATAGCTTTTCACGCTTTTGTGATAAAGTTAGTTAAATTCATATTAAAAACTTCAGCCTAAAAGGTTATTTGAGAAAAAGGGTTTTCACCGGTTATTATTAAATCCCATCAAATTAAGTTGCTACATATCGATACCGGTAGTTTAGCCGGACATATTAAATAAGGCAATCACAAGGCATAAATAGATTAACTCAGTGGAAAACATGCTTATAACAATAATAATAGTTCAATAAAAACCTGGATATCGAAGTACAGAGTATAACGATTCTTTGGAGCACTTGAGCAGTCCTCCACAAGTCGGTAGGCTTTGCTTCTTCAATACAGATTACTACTTAAAATTAAACAAAGGTGTAGTAGTTCCCCAGTGTAGGAAACTACTACTATGGCGAACTGAAAAACTAACTGGAAAAGGGAAACTATGAAAAGAATGGCGAATACAATAAGGCAACGGAAACAAGGTTGCTGGAAAGAAAGAAAAAATGTTGAATGCTAAAAACTGGAAATTAAATTGCAGAGCGTCAAATCAAAGTAGGCGTCCCCAATTTTTCCTAATTGAGTCCTTTATATAGTGTCCATTAGGTCTTGGTAGTTGAGGAATTCAAGGGACACTTGGTCTTGAGAGAGAAAAACGTGGGAAAAGTTTGTTGGAGGAAATATAGGCACTTTTGGGTGCTTGTTGCTGACTGCTTCAAAGTGCAGTTTGTGGCCGTGTGACGCTCGTCATGGGCCTGTGACGGTCGTCACAGTCTGGGCCGTGACGAACGTCATGAATGTGTGGCGATCGTCGCATCAGCAAAATCTGCTTCTTCTGCTCTTCTGGTTTTTTCTATGCTTTTTTTACTTGTTTCTTCTTCTTTTTCTTCCTTTTCTTCATTTTGCTCTTTAATGCATGGAGATTTAAATACCTGCAAAAGTAACACGAATACTTGCGCAATAATCGGGATATTAATCGAAATGGTGTGATTTCTGAGTGTAAATAGAGGCAATTATCTGATGTGTTTTCGCGTTATCATGCAACGGGCCTTTTTCTTGGAAGTTTGATTTGTGGTTGATTCGAAGCATCAATGGATTTCGACCGTGACTTCCTTTTTCTAGAAGTGAGGTCAAGAACAGGCGACAGGTCATCTTCGTCAGAATCTATGATGATGGGGGCAACATCAGGTTTTTGGATTCTTAGGGGACTCACCAGAGGTTTTCAAGCAACCTGAGCCAAGAATTAAATGTTATATCATCAATGTATAACAAGGATAAAGGAACAAGGAAAGAGAGGTACCTTTGCAGGCTTGCTACTTCCTTCGGCCTTCAAGTCGATGGGTCTTTTGTTGGTGTGTTTTTTTGGGGGGATCTTGATAGCTAGACAAAAATAATAAGAAATGGTCAGCATTAGCCAAAAGCAAATAGCCTGTCAAAGGAAATATACTTCGAGGGAAGCCCCATGTATCACACCTTCATATATGTCCGATTCGATTCGGACATCTTCGATTCCTATATGAAGATGCCCTTTGAAACTGCCTAAAGTGTGCTTAGTCGCGACCACCCGCTGAGCCTTTTTCTGAGATTGTTGTCGGAGGATTTTAATAGAGTCTCCACAAGGAATTAAGCCAAAGTTATAATAACCAAAAGGGGCCAGACAACAGAAGGTTCCCTTTGTCCCCCAAATTCTTCAGTTGAGCCACTCCATTGCTCAATGATTCGTAAAGGCTTGCCAGAATCATCTCACTTAAGTAGACGTCATGCCCCACATGCAGTTGGTTAGCCAGGGTGAGATATTTTTTGGCAACTTGTAATGATTTCGAGCAGAATACGGAGTGTGACAGCCACAAATCCAAAAAATCTATATGCTCTACGTTGGAGACAATTTCAGTGTCTTTATTATGGTAGTGGGCTATGTGTGTTGAATACGCCGCTCTTGTAGTAAAAAAGGAAATAGTATCCATGGAATCAACATCAGGATCGTAGGTGTGGCCAGTGGGTTTTAACCCTGTGATAGCGGCCATGTCGAAGAGAGTGGGTGTGACCATTCCGCAAGGAAGATGAAAGGTATATTGTGTGTTGTCCTAGAAGTACAGCGAAGAAATTAACATAGGGTTACTATAATCCAAATCTAATTTCGACAGCATAATAAGGTCATATATCCCTATATCTTTCCAAGCCTTAACTTTTTGTTTCTCTATCTTGTTTAACCAATTGGAGTAATAAGTGGGATCTTTAAAAGTTGGGGTGGCACAGAAGGCTCTAAAACCATTGTTCATAAACCTCAAATCTATAGTGTCTTCAGCCTGAGTGTTTTCGGTAGAGGAAATCCTAGGGTTTCTAGCATGTCCTATGGGTTTGCATTTATGGTAAGATGGAAAAAATTCTCTAAGTTTGCTGGTAGTAGCGTCTAAATCTGCTAAAGGTCCAGATAAGGCATGAGTTTTATCAGAGACAGAAACAAGAACGAGTACCTGAGAAGCATAAATCCTACACTGTTCCTCTGTCTGAGGTTATGGTAGGTACTGACGATTGCCAACTGCAAGTGGAGCGGATAGCATAGCAAATGGCGGAAGTTCAGAGATCTTCTTCGGGGCTTTGGACCTGTTGGCGGTAGTTTTGAAAGAGACTCTTGTTCCTTTGAGAGCTTTGTTTGAAGCGTCCATTGTTAAGGTATGGAGACAAAATCTGGGTTTCAGTTAGAAGATATTGGGAGAAAGGAGGGTTTCAATGTTTGAAGATTCAGAGAATGTGAGAAAGTTTTGAAATGGGTAAGTAATTGGGTTTTATAGGCCTGCAGGAAGACGTTTCAAATCAACATTAATGGTGGACAAGTTAATAGGACACGTGTATCACTTTGGCAGTGTAGTGAAAATGGCAATTAATGTTATAGCCCATGATTTCCTAGAATCTAGGAAACGTGATGAGTAAAAAAGATTCGGTTGTGGGCTAAAAAGACACGGGTAGGAAAAACAATGATGACGTTGACGTCACCAGACAAGTGGAGGAACTAAAAAGTTTTTTGCCAATATTGAGACACCTGGCACAGTATCAGTCATTGAGGCGTCGAAGTACGGTCTTAAAAAATGTATTTCTCTCTCGTGTGTCCAAAATGACATTTTTTGGGGGCAATCTGTTAGCTCAAAATTTTGACGCCCACCCCAAATTACCAAAATTGGAAAATATGCACAGTTGGTTTCGACCAGCTAGGGGTAGATCGGCTTAGCTGATTGGATAAAGATCAAGCTCATAGCTGAAATTTTGGAGCAGTTCCTTCAGGAGTGGTTAGAAAACGGTTTTCGATCAGAGATTTAAAATTTAAATAAAGGAGAGAAGATCACCTTCTTTAGAAACCGCAAGGATACGCGTGGAGCAGAGTGAGTTAATGCACGCATGTAGCGCCACGTGTATCGACGTGATTGAAGGACCATCAAAGAAATTATTTTAATCCAGTATAAATATAGGGTCTTAGTGTTAGAAAAGTGTGTGTCAAATTGTGTACAAAATCTGCAAATTTACTAAGTATTCGTGTGAAGAAGAACTTTAAAACACAGAATGTACGTTGTCTACAACATTGTTTAAGCATTTCAAAGCATTATAAGTTTGTCTTTACTTTCTCTTCAGAAACACTCTTCCTTGTTCATTCCTTTCAAGCACTTTATTTTTACTTTGTCATTTGCAAATTTAAAGATCCTTTAATTCCTTTCCTTACCTTAAACTTTTACCTTACAGTCTTAAGATTCCAGTGCTTACAAACTTTTTTGATTATTTTCAAGCCTTTTACAATTCCCGTCATTTACTTCATTTTTCTTTACTAGTTCTAAATGCTAATTTAAGACTTTTCTTTTCGTTCAAGTCACTCTTTTGTCCTTAGTTTTCATTAAAAATCTGATCTGGCATTTAGTTTGATCATTTATTACTATTACGTTTACGAGACACTTAGCACATGTCCTAGGATCAATCTGATCGATCCTGTGAGTGACCAAGTTTAGAAATTTGGAAGATCAGCGGTTGTTTACCAATTCTCAAGGTAAACAACTAGTTGGTTCATCATATAAGATTCTCACTTAGTCCTTCTTAACATTCTCAGTCCAATCTCATTCCTTAAGCTCATCTATGATCATGTCCCTGTTGATCACCACTTGCTTGTTCACTAGATCGAACAACATGTATCCTCTAGTCGAATGATATCCTATTAGGATCATCTAACTTGACTTGTCATCAAGTTTTCTTCTCAATTGATCTGGCACATGTCTATGTGATATAGATCCAAACACCTTCAGATGACTCAAGCTAGGCTTGACACCAGACCAACATTCTTATGGCGTGATTCCTTCTAGCTTCTTAGTTGGACATCTGTTTAGGATATATGTTGCAGTCGACATAGCTTCTCCCCATAATTCTTTGGGTAGATGCTTGTCTTTCAACATACTTATAACCATATTTATGATGGTTCTATTCTTCCTTTCTGCAAATCCATTCTGTTATGGAGTGTAGGGTGGCACCACCTCATGCATAATCCCTTCTTTCATACATAATGCGTCGAAGTCTTTCGACACATATTCTCCACCACCGTCAGTCCTTAAAATCTTAATATTTCGATCACTTTGTCTTTCGACCATAGATTTAAACTTGGAAAATACCTCGATCACTTCACTTTTCTTCTTGATCAGGTAAGCCCATAGTTTTAGACTAAAATTATCTATGAATGTAACAAAGTATTTATTACCTCACACCGAGTCCACCTAGATAAGACCACATACATCAGAGTATATGACTTCAAGGATTTCCTTCGACCTGCTTCCTGCATCCTTATTGAAGTTATTCTTGTGTTGTTTCGCCTGCACATTTTCTTCATACACTTCATTTGGAACAACATGTATCCTCTAGTCGAATGATATCCTATCAGGATCATCTAACTTGACTTGTCATCAAGTTTTCTTCTCAATTGATCTGGAACATGTCTATGTGATATAGATCCAAACACCTTCAGATGACTCAAGCTAGGCTTGACACCAGACCAACATTATTATGGCGTGATTCTTTCTAGCTTCTTCGTTAGACATCTGTTTAGGATATATGTTGCAGTCGACACAGCTTCTCCCCATAATTCTTTGGGTAGATGCTTGTCTTTCAACATACTTATAACCATATTCATGATGGTTCTATTCTTCCTTTCTGCAACTCCATTCTGTTGTGGAGTGTAGGGTGGCACCACCTCATGCATAATCCCTTCTTTCATACATAATGCATTAAAGTCTTTCGACACATATTCTCCACCACCATCAGTCCTCAAAATCTTAATATTTCGACCGCTTTGTCTTTCGACCATAGATTTAAACTTGGCAAATACCTCGATCACTTCACTTTTCTTCTTGATTAGGTAAGCCCATAGTTTTAGACTAAAATTATCTATGAATGTAACAAAGTATTTGTTACCTCCAACCGAGTCCACCTAGATAGGACCACATACATCAGAGTATATGACTTCAAGGATTTCCTTCGACCTGCTTCCAGCATCCTTATTGAAGTTATTCTTGTGTTGTTTTGCCTGCACATATTCTTCATACACTTCGTTTGGAATGTCAATTTCTAGTAATCCTGAAACCATATTTCTTCTCTTCAAATCTCTGATGTCTTTGAAATTAATATGGCCAAGTCTATAATGGCATATTCATTCATCTCTGATGGTTGCTGTTGCAAGGCACTTATGCTCCATCATATTAAGCTCAACCTTGAAGGTTATATTCTAAGACATTGGAGCCTTCAAGATCAACCTTCCATTTGAGTCGAGAACACTCATCATCTTATCTTCGATCCATACCTTATAGTTCTATTCGGCTAACTACCATATGCTGAGAAAATTTATCTTCATGCCTAGTATGTACAACACATTTGAAATTACTGACCTCTTACCATATTTCCTCATAATTAGAACATCACCAACACCTTCAGCTGCTAGAGTGTTGTCATTTGCAAATTTCACCATATTCTTCATTGAGGGCTTTATGTTGACAAACCAATCTTTCCTTCCAGACATGAGTGATGAGAATTCTGAGTCCAAGTACCATTGGTCCTTGAATCTATCTCCATCTCTCGTTGTAACCACCAGCAACATCTTTTCTTCTTCATGTTTAGCCAGCTTTGCATAAGTTTCTTGATACTTTTGCTTTTCAGAATAATCACTAGAATAATGACCATGCTTCTGACAATTGTAACACTGAATGTGACTCTTGTCTGGCTTTTGACCACCTCCTCTTCCTCTACCTACACCACCACCTCTTTGGTTGCCTTGGTTCTAGGGTTTACTCAGATTCGACCAGTTTCCTTCTTGCTAATTTTTACCAGTCGAATTGTTGTAGCCTCCTCTGCCTTTATTTCTATTCCAGCTTCCTTTGCCTTTCCTTTCTTTTGTTGATTGCGCTTGCAAAGCCATATCACTCTTTGACTTTCCTTCAGCTCTTCCAACCATTCTTTGTTCATGCTATTCAAGCGTCCCTTGAGCTCTTCCTTTGTCAGTTTTGACAAATCTTTTGACTCTTCTATGGCTACTACCACGTGGTCGAACTTTGGAGCTAACAAACTCAAGATCTTTCAAACAACAGATCTTGATGTCAACACTTCTCCATATACCTTGATTTGATTCACCAGTTTTGTAACCTTAGTGAAGAAATTACTTATGCTTTCATTGTCTTCCATCTAAAGCAATTCATACGTCCTTTTGTAAGTTTGTAACCTCACCTCTTTCACCTTCTCCCCACCTCTAAACGACTTCTCCAGAATTTCCCATGCTTCTTTCACTAACTCTAGATCATTAAATTTTTTAAAGTTATCTGAATCAACACATTGATGGATTATAAAGAGAGCTTTATAATCTTTCTTTTTCAATTCTTTATGTGCAACCCTTTCTTGATCCGTCGCATTTTCTGCAAGCGTTGTTACTCCTTCCTCACAAGATCCTAGAGATCTTGAAAACAGAACATAACTTTTATCTGCTTGCACCAATTCTTATGATTTTTGTTCTTGAGAATCGGAAGATTTACTGGAAAATGCCCATTTGGATGATTCACTGCCATCATGATTTTCTTCCCACGAATCGCTTCAACCGGAGCTCTTGATACCAGATGTTGGAAATCCACCACAACCTATGGAGAATTTCTATTAATATTGATGAAAAATATTGTTATCACCCACACAATGACAATGAAAAAGAAAAGAACAATTGAGAAAGAAAAGAAAGAACGATGGAGAAGAGGAATATTTTCTACAGAGTTTTCTCTCTGCCCATAACCTGTGGAAAACTTCTTTATTCACTTTTCAATTGAAAAATTATGTGAATACAATGTTATGAATACAACATTACAAGAATAAGGGTTACTCCTTATATTTATAGATTTAGGTTAACTTGCACCCCAAGCCAAAGCCCAAAACTATAAAATCCCAAAATAGTTAACACTATTAAACTTAGGCCTAATTTGAAATCATGTGTGAAGCAACATGTTTTGACACTTCGGCACACTAATATAACTCAACACACTAGGTGATTTGACACTTTCTTACTTCTGCCGAGCAACTTCCTTTAACACAAGGAATTACAATTCAACAGGAATCATGCTTACTGCGTGCAAGATCAGAGATTGGAAACGCACCAATTGTAAAGAATGATCCAAAACTTTATGGTCTAATTTATCATAATGTTTCCATATTGAAGAGGTAAAACTGTAAATTTTATCTTTTAAGATTCAAAACAATGTCCATTGCAATTTAGGATTTGGAAATTGTGTTCTTAAGATTTCACAAACATGAATATGTTACAACAATCTTACTGATTATTTTAAATGTTTTAAAAATCGAACACATCAAACCGGTGAAACCTACAAATCATGGTTCAATTGCTTTAAATTATGGTTCAATTGCCTTAAACTGTTTGAATCGGGACAAAACCATGATCGGCTGCTAAAATAATTGAATTGTGGTAAAGACGAGAGGTTCAATGGTTTCTACCATCCAGTTCAGTTTAGTTATTAAAACACGTTTAAGAAAGAAAGACATTAGTAGTAATTACTTACAGCATGATGTTTATGAATTGACATTTATGTTTCAAATTTCTATGTGACTGTTCAATTATCAAGAGCTATGAATTAATGGAAGAGAGACTCAAAGTGTATGTATACAGACAATGAGCTAGACCTATAACCAACATTTATTGGGTATGAACAGAGTAGAGAGGTTAATGTATTAAACTTAGGCAAGGTTCAACCCACTGATAAATAAGAAAAATGACATTACATGATTTTTGTTGTTTGTTCAAAATATTCATCTTAGATATCTATTATAATGTTGTCAAATTCTAATGTCTTATAAGTTTGATTGATATCTTTTATTCTTGCAAATCAATGAAATTGAACCATTATGTCAAAAAAAGGTTGATCTATATAAACAATGTGCTGAAAGAAGGGTGAAATCATTGATGTCAAATTCTTATATTATATTCCTCCTAACTATTTCTTTAATTACTTCAAATGATATTTTACCTTTTGTTAGAAATTTCAATATGTTGCATCACTCACTATAATATTTGAGAGAGAGATACATGATAACAACAATTCAATTTTATTATATCAACAATCATATTGTTTTTTTTTTCATTTTTACTTGTGAAAAATTTTTGCAAGATAAAGAGATAAGAAATGAAGTTCAAGATAATGAATTCAAATTGGGTTCATCAATGCCTTTAGATACAATCAAGGAGAAGACTACTTAGTTTGAGGTAGAAGCTACATCATTGAATAGGTATCTTCAATTAACTGTTGTGGTCCGTGTTTGGTAAATAGAAGATCTTTGAATCTGATTTTTTTCCAAGATACCAAACCATGAAATTTTTGGAGTGCATAGTTTCTATTATTGTTGTTTCATGGCCCATAGTTTAAAATAGCTCAGTTACATCAATCTAATTTGGTCTTTATGCAGACTCTAATTTTATAGACATTGTTGTTGGTGTTTGGTGTGATACAAAATCTGTTGTTACTAGTCCAATAACGGGTAGATATAATGCTAATGCGTTTGGTGGAGATGCCTCCATTGAATTGGATAATCGTTGTAGGCATGCATTTGTTGTTGTTGGTGACCTAATTTTTATTTATGGTGGTTTAAGTGTTGGTAAGTAATAAAAATAATCTATTTGTTTGAGTCATGTGGTAGTTTGATCATTGCAATTTATAAGGTCAGGCTGTTGTTTGACGATAATTTAGCTACTATGCTCCTTTTGATTTTCATTTAGACTTAAATGGTATACTATTGGGAATTGATTCATGATATGACATAAACTTTGGTGGTGTTTTTTAATACTATCTTTGGGAGCTCATCATGGTCATGGCAGACTTCAAAGCTCAAATTCTTGGGAGGAATCTAGGAAGGTATATATATGATGCACCACTTTGTTGAAATTCTTAAAGCGTCTTTATTAGCAAACCACACACTAAATGATCTTTTGAGTTGTAGGGAATCGATAGGAGGATTATATTACCAAAGCTATTTGGATGATAATACGCTTTTGGGTCGTGTTATTGGTGGAGGTGGTGTGTTTGTGTTACATTGCATTTTACTTCCTCAAAAAAGTTGAATGGAAAATACTCTTGATAATGTTTAGTCTAATTTTAGCTCAATAAAGTTGACTATTTCTGTCAGGGATGAAGTATTATCTATAAAGTGACATGCAATATACTTTAGTAATAACAAGAGTAGAAGACACATCCTGTAGAACATAGAATGTGGCCTTAAACATACAGTGCGCCCTCAAATGTGCCCCCTTAAATTTATGATATTCTTAGAATGCTAATGCATATACACAAATATATATTTATGTCAATATTCTTTTTAATTAGGCCATCAAGTAGTAAATCAAAATTGAGATTGGAAAAATCTCAGCACCTATGTTTCCTTTTGTTTTTAACTAGAATTGTGAAAATATTTATTTTTACATCATGTTGGTGTAGGGGGAGAAGAATTCTAAAAAGACAAGCGGGTATTAGGTCTTATTGATTGTTGCAGTTGACAGTTCATAGGGTCTACCTTCAACCAACAGACGCTACTTTAGCCATGAAACAAACATGGGGCCTTTAATAGAAGAGCAAAGGGTTGAAAATGGTGTCGGTATTGTCAAACATGCTTCGTAACGCATTTAAAATTCTCAAATTCAAGGTTCTATTTTCTAACCTTCTACTTTATTTTGGTTTTCTTTTTTATATTTCAATACAAATGAACATTGACTCATATTGTAATGTAAATTGATAGGTGAGGATTTAAAAATTAAGCTTGAAGAGGGAATGAAAGAGGTGAGCTTGGATTCTCAAGTGTTGCACCCTCTGTAGAGGGAATGAAATTAAGAGACTATATTTGGCGTGGACATGAGATCCTACATCTGTTGTTGTAATGACAGAGGTGAGCTTGGATTCTCAACAATGTTGCACCCTTTATAGCAGCAAAAATGATTAAAGGGAGAGAAAAGATGGGAAGTAAATTGGGAGATGATAAAGAGAGATGGAGATGAAAATCATGAGAGACTGTGAGATTGGTAGGTAGGGGTTGTAGAGGATGGTGCGCAATGAGACTTTGTTTTCCTTTTTAGTTCTTAGTTACTAAACTCCTTTAGTAATGGATTCAGATTCAGATTCTTAGTTACTAAATTATGAATAATTACCATGTAGGTGTCGCAGTGAAGAATCGGAGACCGAGCTATTGATTAAACTTGACTCATGAATCAAAATATCACCATCGAACTTTAATTTATCCAAGGGAAGGGGAAAAGATTCAAAATAACCCAATATGTATATGAAAAGATAGAAGATTAAACTTAAGCTAAGCAAAAAAGGGGGAGATTCTAAGGTACGAGGGTGTGTTTTGAAAAGGGAATGTATTAGCACCCTAATCATCTGTAGTACTCTACAGGAACCTTTTAAATATATGTGTTTAGTTTAAAATTGTTTGCTATTTGTAAGACCCCAACTTTGACCCTAAGATCCCTCATGATATCCCATCATATGCATTAGCTTTGGGATCACACATTGACCTCCTCCTTACCCCTCATTCATTGGGTTTGCATTGGGAGTGGTCACCAAGCACATTTTATTGTATCATAGTTTATTTTTCATTATTTGCTAACCAAAATGCCAAAAATATGTCAGTGTATAGTTTGTTGCTTTTGTAGGTAGTTGTAAGTACCTAATTTTGACCCTAAGATCCCTCATGGCATCATATCATTGCTCAATGCATTGTCTCAAGGATCATAGCATGTTTGGCTCCTTAACCCTAGGGTTGGGACTTGTGTGAGTGGTTTGAGACCACCAAGTATGCTTGTATTTTATATTATTGCTTTTCTTATTTTGATTACTAACCAAAAGCACAAAAATATGTCACTAATTTTTTTTTGTTTTGAAGCTCGAGTGATCATGTGCTCCCATGCTCCTAGGAGGCTCTTAAGCTCAATGAAATGGCTAGTTGAAGATGAGGAAACGCATGAAAATGGTCCACAAAGCTCCTAATCATCATATATTTCTCCTAAGTATCTCAATTTTCCAATTTAATCAAGATAACCCAAAGGGCTTGAGGATTGTTTCTCAAAGAAACCCTAATTCAACTATGATTTGACTGTGCCTTGCTCATGAAGCAACCTCAACCTATGATAAAATTTAATCAAGGGAAGTTCTTTCATTCATTATTTTATGCATTTATGAGCCTATGTGAGGTTCCTCAATCATTCATTCATCAAGATTGGAAGTTTGGCCTTGAAAAGTTGACTAGTCAAGTCATCTGACTAAACTGAGGATCACTGAGATGCAACTTTTAATGTGTTTGTCAAATGAAGATGACCCCAAGATAAAACAATTTCTTAAGAACCATATGAACAACTTTAATGTTCATCAAAAATCAATTTAAAACTTGTAACATCATTATTCATTTCAAAACATTATAGGTCATTTTGACTGAAACCCTAATTTTGGGTCAACTTCCCAAGGACCTAACTTCCTTAATTTTTATGATTTTGAGGTGAGACAAAATGCATTGGAAATATTAAGATGTCTACTTCAAATGTTATGTTGGACAAAATTTCATAATCCTAGAATACGTACATGTGATAATACAAAACATTATAGGTCACTTTGGACCTAAGTCATTGAATTTGAAAAATATCCAACTTTAAGTGCCCATAACTTTCTCATGAAAACTCCAAATGATGCAAAATTTGTGTCTAAATTGATCATCTTGAAACTATCTATAAATTTTATGTTGGACATTTTTTTCATTTGAGGTTTGCATCATTGAAATATAGGGGCTTGAAGATGCTTGTTTTAGTGAAAATTTTCAAAAGTGACTTAAACATGTTTTGTACCTAACCTTTCACATCCAGTTTTCATTAAGTTCCAAACTCCAAATAAATTTTTGCCCAACATGACTTTTGTTCCTTATTTCAAGGGCTTTCCAACCATTACTCACATTACTTTTTGTGATTTTCCATGTGTGAGTTTTGAAGAGCTTTCTATTTAGGTCCATTTTTGCATTTCATGTTATAACTTCATATGCAAGCAAATGCCAATCCAATTGTACGTCCAATTCAATTCCATCTAAGTTCAGCATGGCTTATAACACATTATTGGGCCTTACATGCGCCTGTACAGGCCCATGGAAGGAGGATTCAAATCTCATGCACACGAGGGAACCATGCTTCTCATCACATTTCAGCTATAAATAAGTGTGCATTCTCATTTAAATGGCAACTAAGTGGAGATCTGAATTGCTGCTGAATTGAAATCCAAACCCTCACTAAAGGAATTTTTAGTTTTCTATTTCTCTTTCAAGCTTGAATTTCAACATCATTAGTTGATCTTCAAAGCTCAATTCCTTAACCTAGCATCACCATCACACTTCCAGGACAAAAGTAGACCAAGAGCTTGGAGAATTCGTGTTGTTTGAAGCTTCATTTCAGAGGTAGAACACCAAACTTTGTTGATTTAGATCTTGCAATATAATGTGAATCTCTTTGGTTTGTGTGGTTTTCTGAAGTCCTCATGCTTGAGGCAGGCCAGTGGTGGTCTTAATTTTGCAAATCGTGCCATTTCAGTTCATGCACCATGATCTTCAAGCTCATGTTTCTCTCTAAATAGGAGCTGTGAGGATGATCCATGGTTACAGGGGTGATGTACATCACCCCAGCTTCATTTTGATACCTTCATTTTTCATTTTCATTGCCATTTATTTTCCTGCGCGTGGTGGTCGGAGATGGTTAGATTGCCGGAGAAGATGGTGGTTTCCACCACCATCCCCACGTGTTTGCTTCAGAAGCCATTGGATCATGCATAAACGTTTTAATCTTGACCTTTCTTTATGTTGACTCATTTAAATGCAAGGTGTAACGCGCTTGACTTAGGTCTATCATGTATCTGCGCCTTAGAGCCATACGATCATTGCCACATCAATTAATGAGATGATCTGATGGCGCTGAATTTTTTTATTTTTCTTATTTTCTTTTAATTTCAGTTAATTCCTTTTATTTTCAAAAATTCATAAATATTTTATTTGAAGTCACAAAAACATGAGACCAATGCCAAAAAAATTCTTGAAAATTCTAGTTTCATATTTTATTTTTAATTATTTTTGTGATTTCATTTAATATTTTTTGTGAACTATTTGGTTTTTAATAGTTTTAATTCATTTTAAAATACTTTTTGATATTTGAAAAATCCAAAAATATTTTCATAACACCTATGGATCATGACAAGTCAATGAAAAATAGTCTCATCAATTTCTTAATTGATTTGAAATTTATTTGAGATTTTAATTCATATTGTGTTATTTTTCATTATTTTAAATTATTTTTAAATAGTTTCTGATTACAAAAATTGTTGCAAAAATTTGTCAAAGTTTGTTTGACCATGTTAGACCTATGTGAATTTAATTGGACTTGTTGAAGTTGATTTGAATTGAATTTGAGGTTTGACCATATTTGGTTTAGTTTATTTTGCATTTATTTTTAATTCAAAAATACCAAAAAAATATGGTTGACTTGTTGACTTGTGATCTTCACTTCTCTTCTGTTTGACATTAATTGATGATGATTTGGTTCACTTTTGACCAATTGAGCTTGGTACTTGAATTCTCTTTCCATCTATTTCATCTTCATCCCTTTCTTTTTCATAATTTGGCCAATGAGTTAATGTCCTATGGTTGGTCTTGACAAATGAGAGGTTTAACCTTCTTTGATCCAAACCAAGCTCAATTTGATCCAAGATCAAGTGAGTTGTTTTGTGTCCAAGATAGGTTGCTTCTTGGTCAAGCAAAAAACCTAAAGCCCATACAAGGCCCTTCCCCTTTTGTTTTGGCATGGCAAGTTTGTGGAGCTTGGCTTACTAGTCATGATCTCTAACTTGTGTTTATTTGCCTATAGTTTTATTGACCGACCTCAGATAGGTTTGACTACTACATTAGTCCACTTACGATTGCTTAACATAGCGCTACACTGTCTTATGACAAACTAACATAACTTCACTAATTACTAACTTTAATTTGAGCATTTAATATCTTGCAATTTACTTTAATGCAATTTACTTCTTGCTAATTTATTCATATTGCTTTTTATTTTGCTCACTTGAGCACATATTTTATGTTTATGTCATTTTCCTTTTGCTCATTTGAGCTCATTCTTGTATATAAATATATTGTTGTCTTGTGTTGGTTTTACTTTCGTTTTGTGTGAACCTAATGCAAAAAGGAGAAAGGACTTAGAATTAGGACATACCCATGCTTAAAGGAGTTCAAGAGCAACTAGGCCTCATGCCTTTAGAATGCTAAACTTGTTGAAGAGCAACTAGGCCTCATGCCTTTAGAATGATAAATTTAAAAGTTGACTTCAAAGGACTTCCTTTCCAAAACTTATTCTTTGTCCATTCCTCTTATTGTGTTGTGAACTTTTTGATGTTTGCTCTTGTGTGATAGGGATTCCATCTTGAGATAGTAAAAAGGATCATTGTCATGAGTAGCCAAGTTAAGAGAGACAAGCCAAATGGAGATCCTAGGAGCTTGAATCTAATTTGTGTGATTACTTGTTTGTTTGCTAAGTCCAAAGGAAAGGAGCATCTTGAATCATCTCTATGATTTCAAGAAGAGGAACTCCAAGGGTTTTATCTTCTCCCTCTTATCTTTGTATGCTTTAGGACTAACCCTTCTCTTCTTCCCCTCACTCTAACCCAAGCCAAAATCTTTTCTTGCAAACTTTGACATTGTTTTCAAACTAGAAACCTAGGCCTTATGCCTTTGAATTTTCAAAACCATTTTTTATAAACACTCATTTTGAGTACGTAAAACCTTCCCATTTCATAACCAACCCCATTACCCAGATCTCTGACATTTTTATTAGTTTTTGATTTGATAAAACTTCTTACTTGGCTTTTGTTCGCTTTTTAGCCTTTCCTTTGGACAAATAAAAGTGCGGTGGAGACTCGAATTATATGTTGACTTTTAGTTTAGTCAATAAACCTAAAGGTAACGAAAACCCTGCTACAGTAGTGTGTGTGATTACCCATGCTCCATCAAACTCATATTTAGGGTTTGAGACCCTCAATGTAAGGATACTAATAAATATATGGTTCACATTGACTCTAGACATTATATATTGATACCCATGGTATTAACATATCATTTTAATCAAGAATTCATCAAGAGTTTGAAGCTTGTTAGCCTTGGGAGCCCTAATTCAACTGGGTATCTTATGTGACTTCCTTAACAAGTTTCTTCAACATTTGATCAAATATTTCAAGGTATACTTCATATTAAATCATCTTATATATATATGATCCTCCAATAGTCCCAAATATCAAGATAATGTCAAGTTTGCAAATTGGTTCATGGTGGTTGACCAGAGAAAGTCAACTGATCAAAACTGGGGTTCCCTAGACCATATCTCCTATAATTTTTGTCATACAAAAATGATTCCAAGAGAAACGTTACTACTTATGACATTCCAAACAACTTTGATGTTGAAGTCAGGAGCTAGTTGTCGCAACCCGAAAAATACGGTGGTGCGAAAAAACAACCGGCGAGAAAGAAATGACAGAAAAGTCGCCACCGTGCGTTATTTATCCCAAAGGAGGGAAAGGAAACGCTCGAAGTAAACCTGGAGAAAGGAAAGGAAAAGACAAGGTCTCGCAACCAAATCTTGGGTTCGGGAGTCGATTATGCGAAGGGAAGGTATTAGCACCCCTACGCATCCGTAGTACTCTACGGGATCCACTTTTGTTGTTTCTTGTCTAAAGGGTGTGTGTTTATCTAATGTACTATTTACTAAAAGAAAGGGTCAAAGAAATGACTCGCGCGGATGTCGCACCCACTGCATACGTATCTCATCTGAATATGAGAATCAGAGTCTTCGTAGCTCGGCTACCTAAGGGTTAAGGATAAGTGTGCTCGCTAAGACATCGCGTCTTATGCCTACGTATCTCATCGGGAATGAGAATCAGAGAAAAATGTAGTTCAGCTAACTACGGGAATAAGGGTCTCGATTGCAACTAGGGCAAGAGAAAGGGAAAGTCTCGATCGCAACGAGGGCGAGAGAGAGGATCGCAACAAGGGCGAAAGAAAACAAGGATTAGTTGTTAGTCGTTAGTCAAACTCGGCAAGACATCGCATCTTGTGCCTACGTATCTCATCTGAACATGAGAATCAGAGTTGTCGTAGTTCGGCTACATAGGGACGCCAAACAAAACACACGCAGGAAACCGACTGCCAATCGCTGGACTTATGTCAGACTCCACACAAACAGGCAAACATGGAAACCGAATGCCAATCGCTGGACTTACATCGGACTCCGAACCAACAAACACACACAGGAAACCAACTGCCAATCGCTGGACTTATGTCAGACTCCTACACACACAAAGGGTTTAACCGGACGCTGAATCGTCAGAAGCAACAACAAAGTTGAACAAACAAGCTAACAGGGAGTCTGGTACTCGAGCCTGCTAGCTGTCAAGCAAACACACACAAAGAAAAGGAAAAGAGTGCCCGGAGAGATCTCGCACGATCTCCTGCCTACGTACCTCATCTGGTATGAGAATCAGGGCGACGTAGTTCCCCTACATAGGGCTTGCCATCTGAACATGGACTTACAAAGGAGGACACCAGTTGTGTCAAAGGAGAGTGGGCGATGTGTTCACGTCCTAGCAGTAGGTGTCGCAGCTCGCTGAATCGAGTCTTAGGCAGTTACCTCTTTACAATAGGACGAACTACATGCCACAAGATCGGAGACGCTCGGAAAGGTCTAGAAGTGGGGAAGCTCTGCCCTAGAGTTGTCATGCAATATGTACTTAAGTGTTAGGATTTACAAATGGGAATATCTACCTAATGTTATCATACAAAAGAATAAGGGAAACCTAACTATGTTATCATACAAAAGGATATGGGAATCCTACCTATGTTATCATACAAAGGGTTCTATCTAATGGGTGCTACCTAAACGGAACGAGAATCGACGAATGGAGCAGGGAGAAGTGTTAGGGATGAGGGTAGATGGCGATGCATGAAGCAATCGACTTACAAGGTTGATGGCGATGCATGAAGCAATCGACTTACAAGGTTGATGGCGATGCATAAAGCAATCGACTTACAAAAGGGTGGATGAATACGTGCTGGTTCTGTCAGGTTTTGAAAAATGATTACTCGACGTTGGATCGAGGTTTTGATCTTGTTTTGAAATGGTTATCGGATGTTCATTTTAATTCTCTTATTAACAGATGAATAAATAATGAAAGAATAAATATTATACATTTCATGGGAGAGGGATACATTTGTTATGAATGGGGGTTGACATGGCAATCAAGCAATATAAGTATATGCCTCATACACCATACAAGTAGGCCACAGTTAATCAAGTAAGATATAAACAAGTATATAATCAAATCAAATAATCAAAGAATGAAATGAATTAGCATTAAATAATGTATGAGAAGTATAAACATGTTAATCAATCAAACAAATAGAAACATGGATGAAAGAAACAAGTATAAAAAAATATCAAATTAAACAGACAAGTGAAACTATGCACACAAAGAATCAATGAATAATTTAATCGGGAAATGATGCAAGGATCAAACAAAATTGAGGTTAAAGGCCTCTAGTACATGGCATATGAGATGGACAAGGGAGGATCAAACGATCTCTTCAATTTCCTTAAGCAATCCCTAAGTCAAACATCAATCATACAAAAGTCAACCGAAAAGTCAAGTCAAACTTAAAAATTATCAAACAAATAGTAAATTAATCACAAAAAATATGAAAAATTAAATTAAGTTAGGTGGGGTCAGGACATCATCATCCCCCAAAAAGGATTTCAAAAATAATGAAAATTGGTTATTGAATTAATTGAATCAAAGCAAAGGTCAAACCAAAAGTCAAACAACAAGACTAGGTTATAAATAAATCAAAAATAAATTGAAAATGGGAAATAAAAAATCAATAAAAAGTCAAGTTGACCATGAGACATTGGTCAACCATCATCCCAAAAATCAGAATCTAAAAATAATTTTAAGTTATGGAAATAAAATAACTAAAAAAAGGTGTGTTAGAATGGCCTATTTGACACAAATAATTAAAATAAAATACTTGCATTAAATAAAAACGAAAATAAAAATAAAAATAAATTAAATGAAACATTTAAGAATGTAAAAAAATATTTTTGATATTTTTTATAAATGAATAAAATAATTTATTAATTTAAAATGAAAACAATAAAAATGAATTGAAAAATGAAACAAATGAATTGGCATTGGGCTTTGAATGGGGTGTGAATAGCACAAGGGGCGCTAAGGCCCAGTCCGTGGGGAAAGCTTCAGCGTGACAGCCAACATCATGAAATGCTGTACATTTATTTTGAAGAAACTCACGTGAACATGTCAACCGGTCAAAGGAATTTAAGTCACATAAGACAAAAGTTGGAACGGATGGCCCAGATCAAAAGCATACACACGAATTCGGCGGCTCCCACGCGGCCACGCATCACGTTCTCATGCAGTAACAAAACAACAACATCCATGCAAGAAAAAAAAACGCGAAATGCAGCATGCCAATGTCCTACTTCTAACTAACATAACTCGAGCCACAGTGCTCCAAACGAGCCGATATAAAAAGCAAACTTCAAGTATCAAATGAGAGGAACATCATGGCGTTTTGTTTTAGTGAAAATGATGGCTCTAACATAAAGAAATATGTACAGCAAGGTGTACACATGAGCATGGATACCAACAGAAAAATATGACTCAACTTCAAGTTCAACAAGCAATGCTTCATGAGGATGTTTTCATGGACAAATATGGTACAACAACAACATGATTGTGAACATGGTATAATGGCAAACAAGCATGGTAGTAGCATGAAAAAACAGTAGTGAGCATAAGCATAATGGTGAGGATAATAAGCTATACATGTCCATGGAAGAAAAAAGTAGAAGCTTACCTAGTGGAGAAAAATGGAAGAAAGTGTGTTGCTCCTAGTGCTGCAATCTTTGAAAAAAAGAGGCTGACTTGTGTTGCTCTTACTTGCTTGCTCACTCTTGCTTTGCTTCAGAAATGCAGCCACCCTCTTCAGATTAGGGTTTCAAGGTTTATATATGTTGGTTTCAAAAAATCCTTAATGGGCTTTAGTTCACTTGGATTTGATTATGTGCACTTGAAACAAAGTTGGCAATGTGGGGTGGTATTAGGAAATGACTTATTTGGCAAAACTTAAGTGAGTTGTCAACCAAAGTACATGGCCAAATGAGGAAATGCAAGGGCTGGTCGAATTTGTGGTCTGGCAACCAAAAACAGCTTTTCACACAGTGGAAAATACTCAGAAAACTGAGTTTTCGCACGAGCGGTCGACCATAGGTCGGCTCAAATATGCTATGCGTCGACCATAGGTCGGCTCCAGTATGCTATGCGTCAACCATAGGTCGGCTCAAGCATGCTATGCGCTGACCCGTGGTCCATGCGCTGACCCTTATGGTCGACTCAAAGCCTGCAACAATTTTTTTTTTTTTTTTTTTTTAGAAAGAAAAGGAGGGCAAATTTTGAGATGTTACAGCTGCCCCTATTCAATCCACTGTGAACCTGTCGATATGAATAGCCTCGGCTTTCTGACGATTAGGGTGAAGAGTGATTGAATAACAAGAACAAACGAACAATTTGCACTCCGCTGGGAAAATAATTAACAATGCCTGTCAGAATCGGCAAAGAAGCAATCTCAAAAAAAGAATTCGTCTGGTACGGTGAAAATCGGCCTGAGTACCAAAACAGAAAGTTAACCTGGATACCAAAATAAATGGTAACACAGGAATACCCATGGCCTGAACGTCGCACATTAGTCTGAACACTAAGCATCGGAATATGAGAGTATCAATGTTGGTCTGATCACCGGAAATCTGGTCTGAACACCACTTCGATCTGGAAATCAGAAAACTGGCCTGAATGCCACAAGTACTTCGACTTGATCGTCGGAAACTTCTTCGATCTGAAAATCGGAAAAAACTGGCCTGAATGCCATAAGTACTTCGACCTGATTGTCGGAAACTTCTTCGATCTGAACATCGGAAACTGGCCTGAATGCCATAAGTACTTCGACCTGATTGTCGGAAACTTCTTCGATCTGAACATCGGAAACTGGCCTGAATGCCACTTCGGTCTGGATACCGGAAACTGGCCTGAATGCCACAAGTTGCATCGACCTGAATTTCGGAAACTTCTTCGATCTGAATATCGGAAACTGGCCTGAATGCCATAAGTGCTTCGACCTGATTGTCGGAAACTTCTTCGATCTGAAAATCGAAAAAAACTGGCCTGAACGCCACTTCGGTCTGGATACCGGAAACTGGCCTGAATGCCACTTCGGTCTGAATACCGGAAAAAACTGGCCTGAATGCCACTTCGGTCTGGATACCGGAAACTTCATGCCTGTCAGCATCGGCAGAAATAGGGAAAATGATAATTGAGGCGGCACGTGGGCCAACGACCCATGCTGGGGATAATAAGTCATGAACAACCTTCAGTCTGAGCACTGGAAACAAACTTCTGGCTTGTCACTTGGGATGCCGGGAATGTTTTATGCTTACATGCGTATGTTTGAATTTTTCAATGGCGTAATGCTCCATGAGAATGGAAATGCTACGCGATTTGGGAGGATGCAATGCAATATGATTCTACATGCAAGGATGCGAAATGCTGGGGAAAATGCCAAGCCGAAGCAAGGAATCCTGTTGGGGAAATGATCACAATCTTCTGGACCCTGGCACTACTGTTGGAGATGCACAGCATAATGAACTATGTGGGGAAATGACCGGCCGCGCGGTGTTCTGGCAATGGCGAGATACCGAGACTCTGACTGGGGAGAGAACGGCGCTGGAAACCTGTTGTTGGGGGAAGCGATAGTTGTTCTAGAAACCAATATCTACGAGAGATGACTCAGCAGGGGGAGACAAACACCGATACGGTACCGAGGTTATGCTTCCAGGAAAGAGATCATCGATCTGGGATTGAAAACATCAATCTGGCATCGAACTCCGAGGAGCAGCTGCTTCTGCTGGGAAGATACAGTCTGGTACTGTCAACTCCGTTGGGGAGTGTAGTCTGGCACTGTCAACTCTACTGGGGATATACGGTCTGGCACTGTCAACTCAACTAGGGATATATAGTCTGGCACTGTTAACTCCGCTGGGGATTGAAGAATCCAACACTCTGATCAGCTCTGCAAGGATAAGACACCGGATTCGTTTGTTGGTGACTTCACTGGGGAAGATATTCACGGTCATCTGCAGGGGATTTTAAGGAAATGCCCCGAGGGTATCTGTTCTGAATAGACGATCCAAAGCACTTAAAATTTACAGCAATTTTAAATGTTTATTAAGCATGTACCTGTAAAGCCCTTATGTGTCATGATGCAATGTTTATCAAAAATTCGGACGTCATTTTTGCAAACAAAACAGTAAAATGAAAATGAAAACAGAGATATACTCAGTAACATGATTTTATTGATTGAATGGCCTCTGAATAGGCATTTACATCAGGAAGCAATCCCTGGAAAGAGGTAATCGCACAAAAGATAAAAACAGAAATTAATCTAATGGCAATGTGAAATGGATTTCTATTGGGTTCCAATTCTGCTATGACTTGCCCGTCTTCAAGTCTTCCAGATGATCAGCCTTCTGAAAAGGTGATTAGATTGTTTTCTTCCTTTTGAAAGTTTCCAGTCATCGACATGAGATGAGATTCAGAACTAACTCAGAACGCAGTCATTCGCTTAATCCCTAACTTTTGCCTGGATTGCCCTTTTCGGGTTTTCAATCCACCGGGATACCCATTTTTGCCTAAGTTGCCTTTTCAGGTTTTCAACTTATCGGGTGTACGATCTTTTCATTTCTAATCCCTAATTTTTTTCCGAACCTTTTCATTTTCTTAGTTCGTCGGGATGCCCATTTTTTCCTGGACTATTCTTTTTTACTGTCCAGCGGGTCTATCTTATGTGAAGTATTTTTTAACTGCGTCGGAGTTTACCGGGGAAGTGAAGTCTTCACCATCCATCGTTGCGAGCATTAAGGCCCCACCATCAAAAACCTTGGTGACAATATAAGGTCCCTCATAGTTAGGAGTCCACTTGCCCCTGTGATCCGTCTGAGGAGGAAGGATCCTTTTCAACACCAAATCTCCGACTTGGAAACATCGAGGGCGCACTTTCTGGTCAAAGGCTCTCTTCATCCGACTCTGATACAACTGCCCATGACAAATGGCTGCCATTCGCTTCTTTTCTATAAGACTCAACTCATTGAACCTTGTCCAAATCCATTCAGCTTCGTCTAGCTTGACATCCAACAGGACTCTTAGAGAAGGAATCTCCACTTCAACAGGTAGAACTGCTTCCATACCATACACAAGGGAGTAAGGGGTCGCCCCGGTCGACGTACGTACTGAAGTGCGGTACCCATGCAAGGCGAAGGGTAACATCTCATGCCAATCTCTGTACGTGACGACCATCTTCTGCACAATCTTCTTTATGTTCTTATTTGCTGCCTCAACAGCACCGTTCATCTTAGGACGATAAGGGGAAGAATTGTGATGCTGAATGTTGAAGTTCTGACACAACTCCTTCATCATTTTGTTATTGAGATTGGAACCATTATCAGTAATGATTCTCTCGGGAATCCCATAGCGACAAATGATTTCTTTCTTGATGAAACGGGCCACCACATGTCTGGTGACATTCGCGAATGACGCTGCTTCGACCCACTTGGTGAAATAGTCGATTGCAACAAGGATGAAGCGATGCCCATTGGAAGCAGTCGGCTCAATCTTTCCAATCATGTCAATGCCCCACATAGCAAACGGCCACGGCTAAGACATCACATTCAGAGGATTCGGCGGTACATGCACCTTATCAGCATAAATCTGGCATTTATGACACTTCCGAGCATACTTGAAACAATCAGATTCCATGGTCATCCAGTAATAACCCGCTCTTAACAATTTCTTAGCCATTACATGTCCGCCGGCGTGAGTACCGAAGGAGCCCTCATGAACTTCTCGCATCAACATGTCAGTTTCGTGTCTGTCCACGCATCTGAGCAAAACCATGTCGAAGTTCCTCTTATACAGCACATCGTCTTTGTTCAAGAGGAAACTGCCTGCCAATCTTCTTAAAGTCTTTCTGCCATTGTTGGATGCCCCTGCAGGGTACTCTTGATTCTTCAAAAAGCATTTGATGTCGTGATACCAGGGCTTGTCATCGACTATTAGTTCAGCGGCAAACACATACGCGTCCCTATCAAGGCGCATAACATCGATCCTAGGAGCGTGGTTCCACCGAACCACCTTGATCATGGAGGATAGAGTAGCAAGAGCATCTGCCATCTGGTTCTCATCACGAGGTATATGATACAGCTTCACAGTTGTGAAGAAAGTCAACAGTCTTCTCGTGTAATCTCTATAGGGGACCAGAGTGGGCTGGAGAGTATTCCAATCACCATTTACTTGATTGATCACTAGAGCTGAATCTCCGAAGATGTCCAGAGTCTTGATTCTCAAATCAATGGCTTGCTCAATACCCAAGATACAGGCCTCGTACTCAGCTTCATTATTGGTGCATTCGAAGGTCAGATGAGCGGTGAAAGGCATGTGGGCACCTTTCGGAGTAGTAATGACAGCGCCAATTCCACTTCCTTTGGCGTTGACGGCCCCATCAAACGTTAAAATCCATTTTTCATCTGGATCAGGTCCCTCCCCAACAACTGGCTCTTCACAGTCTTTGATCTTGAGGAACATGATGTCTTCATCTGGAAAATCAAACTTCATCGGCTCGTAGTCTTCAATCGGTTGTTGAGCAAGATAGTCTGACAGAATACTCCCTTTGATGGCTTTCTGGGATGTATATTGGATGTCATACTCTGTCAATACCATTTGCCAACGAGCAACCCTTCCGGTGAGAGCTGGCTTCTCAAATATGTACTTGACTGGATCCATCTTGGAGATCAGTAAGGTTGTGTGAGTCAGCATGTATTGTCTCAATCGCTTAGCAGCCTATGCAAGTGCACAACATGTCTTCTCAAGCATTGAGTATCTCGACTCGCAGTCTGTGAATTTTTTACTCAGGTAGTAGATGGCATGCTCTTTTCTACCTGTCTCGTCGTGTTGACCGAGAACACAACCCATGGAATTGTCGAGTACTGTCAAGTACATAATCAGCGGTCTCCCTGAGATTGGAGGCATAAGGATAGGAGGATTCTGCAAATACTCTTTTATCTTTTCAAAAGCCCTTTGACAATCGTCGTTCCACCTGATAGCCTGATCTTTCCTCAGCAATTTGAAAATTGGCTCACACGTGGCTGTTAGATGAGAGATGAACCTTGCAATGTAGTTCAACCTCCCTAAGAAACCACGGACTTGCTTCTCTGTTCTTGGCTCAGGCATTTCCTGTATTGCTTTCACTTTGTCAGGATCCACCTCAATCCCTTTTCCGCTAACAATAAAACCCAGCAATTTTCCAGATCTCACCCCGAAAGTGCACTTGTTCAGATTAAGCCTCAGCTTGAATTTCCTTAAACGCTCAAACAGCTTCTGCAGATTCACCAGATGCTCTTCTTCTGTCTGAGATTTGGCAATCATATCGTCCACATAAACCTCGATTTCATGATGAATCATGTCATGGAACAGAGTCACCATAGCTCGTAGATATGTTGCCCCAGCGTTTTTCAGACCAAACGGCATCACCTTGTAGCAGAAGGTGCCCCATGGGGTTATGAAAGTTGTCTTCTCCATGTCTTCTGGTGCCATCTTGATTTGGTTATAGCCAGAAAAGCCATCCATGAAGGAGAATACCGAGAACTGAGCTGTGTTATCCACCAAAACGTCAATGTGAGGTAATGGGAAATCATCTTTAGGGCTAGCTCTGTTCAGATCCCGGTAGTCGACACACATCCGTACCTTTCCATCCTTCTTAGGCACTGGAACGATGTTTGCGACCCATGGCGGATAATTGGTAACCGCTAGGAACCCTGCATCCAACTGTTTCTGCACTTCTTCCTTTATCTTTACAGCCATCTCTGGTCTTGTTCTTCTGAGCTTCTGCTTGACCGGAGGACAACCTTCTTTGAGAGGCAAGCGATGTACCACGATGTCTGTGTCAAGCCCTGGCATATCCTGATAAGACCAAGCGAAGACGTCAACATACTCTTGCAACAGTTCAATCAACCCCTTCTTCACATCATCTTCCAAAGCAGCCCCTATCTTGATTTCTCTCTTGGCGTCCTCGGTGCCAAGATTAATCACTTCAGTAGCCTCTTGATGTGGTTGAATGACCCTTTCCTCTTGCTTTAACAGCCTGGCAAGTTCTTCAGGGAGTTCACAGTCTTCATCACCCTCTTCTTCAGCTTGGAAGATTGGATTTTCGAAGTCGAAGCGAGCCATAGCAGAACTGTTATCAATAGGATCCGGTGATGTGCATCTGCATGAGTGATGGTATGTGCTTATGAGTGTGAACAGTGAGTGAAAACTAAACAAAACATTGCCAAATATTTTTATACTTTTGAAATTTTGAAAACTGTAAAAATAGAAAAACAATGAACAAGATTTTGAATGCAAAAGACGTCCTTCATTTATGATAAACAATGCAGGTATTCACATAGATGAGCCCTACAATGAGTCATTACGCCCTGGGCGGAACGCAAGACTTGGACATGCATGAATAAACAAAGAAAAATTACTCCTCTAGAAGAGTGACTTGGACAATTTCCTCGGAAGACCAATTGTTGATGACTTCACCCGGGATCCTCGGACGCACCCAGTTGTCGATGTCGCAATCACTATCCCCATTTTCATCATTGATCGCAGAGATCTGGCCATATTGGATGACGCCAGCACTGGAGAAAGTAATCGGCCCCTGACGAGTCTGAGGTGCTGAAGTTGTAGAAGTCAGCGCTGGTTGATACCAAATCCCGAACTTGTCGTCTTTCATTGGTAACTCCAACAGACGTCCCCAACCGGGAGCAACACCTGAATCCACCAAGGCTAGCGCCTGCTTGAAAGATGAGATAGGGGCTCCTGCTTTAGCCCCTTCCACCGGAGCTGCGTCCTTGATCTGAACTGACTCAAAGGCCTGACAGAGAGTCTCTTGAATTTCACCTTCCACCTCTACATACTTGAATGTAGACAGATTACTGACCAGGATGTCCTCCTCACCACAGACAGTGATAATTCTTCCATTGACCGGGAACTTAATCTTCTGGTGTAGAGTTGAAGAGACTGCCCCAGCATTGTGGATCCAAGGACGACCCAGAAGGCAACTGTACGTGGGACTGATATCCATCACATAGAATACGGTGTTGAAGGTTTGTGATCCAATCTGAATTGGCAATTCTACCTCTCCAAACACCGACCTCTTAGAACCATCGAAGGCTCTCACCATGAGATCGGAAGGTTTCAAGATCAAACCTTCTACTTCTAACCTTGACAGGGCTCTCTTGGGTAGCACATTGAGAGAGGAACTTGTATCCACCAGAACGTGAGATAACATGGTGTCTTTGCATTCCATTGAGATATGCAAAGCCTTGTTATGATTGCGTCCAGCTGGTGTTAAGTCAGAATCAGTAAAGCCCAGCCCGTTGCTTGCATGAACATTTGCAATGATCCCTTCTAGCTGGTTTACTGAGATCTCCTGAGGCACATATGCAGCATTAAGGACCTTCAGAAGTGCCTCCCTGTGTGCCTCTGAACACAACAGGAGTGAGAGAATGGATATCTTAGACGGCGTCTGAATCAACTGATCGACTACTTTGTAGTCGCTTTTCTTTATGATTCTCAGAAGCTCATCCACATCCTTCGCAAAAGTGGGCTCAGAACCAGCCTGGGGTGCAGACGTACCCTCATTTACAACTTGCTTGCCTTTGGCCTTAACCGCGGCATCAGTGCTCTCAGTTTGGGTAACCGGTGGTGAGAACAATCTACCACTCCTGGTGAATCACCCGATTCCACCAACATTATCCACTGCGGGACCTTCAACTTCGAGTTCAGACTTTTGACCCTCTTCTACCTTCAAAGGTCGTTCCACCCCATGATCGTGTGTGTATACACTCCCTCCATAATGCCACGGAATGGCCCTTTCACTGGTGAAAGGTAAAAGACCAGGGGTTGTGATTGTCATAGCGGTCGGTCGCACTGGTGGCACTGGTTGCGCTTCTGGCACACTGATCTGATTAGTCGGGTAAAAGATGGTGATAGTAGCGACATCATAGTCATACTCGGGAATTTCATTCATTGAAACAAAAACATCCGGAACACCGGAATCAAGTTCAGTTACATCAAGATCAGACACATTGTTTGGTATATCAGCAACAACATTTGAAAAATTAAATACATCAATGGGAAATACACAATCAACAGGAACAACATCTGTGAATTCTTCAACAGCATCTTCAAATACCTCTTCAACTACCCCTTCAGCAAACTCTTTGACAGACAAGTCTTCAACTTGGAGGATACCATTGTCAAGCAAGACCTGGATACCCTGCTGCAGCTTCAAGCAATCCTTACCCTGTGTAGCGCAATCCAAACAACCTTTCCCACAACCGGGGAAAACATCAACCTTCAGCAAGCATTCCTTAATTTCCAACAACGGAGTCTTCAACTTCGACACATCCTTAACGGACTTGGCTTCTTCTTCCAGCATATTAACGTTTGCACCACCATGCTGTGGCATGGGATTGTTGACGACATTAGGAGTCGGTGCAAGGCTAATAGCCTTTGAATCAATGAGGTCCTGAACTACGTGCTTAAAAGCTTTGCAGTTCTCGATATTGTGGCCAGGTGCCCCAGAGTGGAAGCTACACCTAGCATTGGCATCGTAACCCACCAGAAGTCTACCAACCGGAGGAGCCAGAGTGCGTAGCTGCACAAGTTGTAGCTGTTGAAGACTAGCAAGCAGTTGAGCGCACGACATTGGAAGAGTGTCGAAACTCCGGTCCATCATCCTCTGCCTCTGTTGATAGGCGGGTCTGTTACCTGGTTGTTGTTGTTGTTGATACTGAGCTTGCTGACGTTGTGGTTGCTGTTGTTGTGGTGCTGCAGCTGGAATGGTCACAGCCGCAACATACGGTCGCTGATGATAGTTTTGAAAATTATTCCTTTGGTTATTCCTATTTTGATATGAAGACACAGAATTCACACCCCCTTCCCTCTGCTTCTGTCCTCCCATGAACGGCTTCTTTACTCCTGATGAAGATCCACCTCCATTGTGGCTCTTGTAGGTCTTCAGGTAATTTTCTACCCTCTCTCCGGTAGAGACCACGTCAGCAAAGTTGGAGGCATTGCAACCCACCAGACGCTCCAGGTAAGGTCCAGGCAACGTATTCATGAACATGTTGGCCATTTCCTTTTCCAACATGGGAGGTTGAACACGGGAAGCTGTCTCCCTCCAGCGTTGAGCGTACTCCCTGAAGCACTCATTGCTTTTTAGAGACAGGTTCTGGAGTTGAGTTCTATCCGGGGCCATGTCTGCATTATACTGGTATTGCTTCACAAAAGCCTCCGCCAAATCCCTCCAGCAACGGATATGGGCTCTATCCAACCTCATGTACCATTCCAGGGATGCCCCAGCTAGGCTGTCCTGGAAGAAGTACATGAGTAGCTTCTCGTCATCAGAGTATGCAACCATCTTTCGGAAGTAGGCTTGCACGTGAGTCTTCGGGCAAGAGCTACCATTGTACTTGTCGAAGATTGGGACTTTGAACTTTGGTGGGACCCTCACGCCTGGGACCAATCCCAAGTCAGAAACATCTACCCCCAGGGGGTTTTGTCCTTCCACCACCTTCAGCCTCTCCTCTAATCTCCTGAACATGGGATCCATGCCATGGCCCATGCCAAAGTCTTCCGGCAGCAAGAACTGACCATCTTGATCATCGTGGATGGGTTGTTGATCAAGGTTGTTATGTGGGATCGGGACAGGCCCCGGTCCATTAACCTCTGCATTTGGAGGATCAGTCACGACCTCTGGTTGAGTAGTTGCGGGATTCCTTTGTATCATTTGTCTAATCTCCTGCTGTCCCTGAGCTACTCCCTGAACCACATCCATGAATTGGTTCATGCGGACCCTCATCTCAGCAAGTTCTGCTTGTAGACCCTCCATAGCTTTCTGCTGGTTTCTGCGGGTTCCGTACCGGTGGATTCCTGAATCAGCTATCCTGCTAGTGGAACACCAAATAATATGAGAACACCGCGGCGACACCTGTTATGCAAGAATATGCAAATGAATATGTTAATGCAATGACATGTTTATCACTTCCAAAAAGGTATTCTACCCCCTTGATTCCGGTCTCACGAGAAGATCGAGCCATAGATAAACTTCGGAGATCAAGATGCAATAGAGAGAAGGTCTTCATACAAATGAGTTCAAGGAAAGGGGCCTTAGCCGAAAATACATCAAAAGAGGATCTCCACAACAAGCCTGTGGATCATCACTACACAACAACAAAGCAATAAGTAAAGGGAGGAGCAATAATCAGGACTCAGCCTCCTGTGTACAAACCATGAGGACTGCTCCTCACTTCAGCCAGCAATGCTATCGTGTCAGGATGATCTGGGAATTCTATCAAACGCCGGATAAGCAGATTCCTTTGGTGAATAACTCCATCCAACTCGTTGATGTGCTCTCTGTAGTAATTCCCATCATCTTCTCCGAACACCTCTTCAAGTCTGGATTTCTTCAAACCTGCCAACACCTTAAGTTCTTCAATCTGCCCTCGAGCCTCATTGAGTTGATCGGTGACGTAACCATTGGTAGAACGGGCGCACAGAAGCTCATTGTTCTTCTCCTTCAGCAAAGTCTTCAATTTCTCCATCTGTCCAGTCAGTTCGGTCACCATCTCCTCCTCCTTTTCCTTCCGAGAAGTTGAAAATGCATCCCATCGCTCTTGCCACCCTGCCAATTTACCATGAGCATCCATTAATTGTTGCTTGACTCGCTTCAACTCAGAACTGGATGATCCCAAGGCCTTGTCTGTCTTCCTGAAGAAGTCCACCTCCACAGCTAATTTCCCTTCTGCTTCCTCTTGCAATCTGACGGCTTCCCCCTTCTGATATTCTGCCTCATGGAATTGATGCATATAGTCTTGCAACTTCACACTTAACTCCGAGTTTTCAATTTGAAGCTCCTCCATGGCTTTCTTCAATTTGTCATACTCCTCTCGGCTCACCATTGTTGACTGTGCAGGAGTAGGTGGATACAGAGGTTCTTCTATAGGAAACGGCAGACCCAACTCTTCGACTCTTCCTTGAAGCCACTCTCCATACTGAGGGTAAGTTCTACAATCTCCTTTTCCAAGCACAGTTCTTCCTCTCTTGATCACCTTGAGCCAGGCCTCAGCTGCCTTACGGGATACAGTCAAATCAGGCGAAGAATGGAAAAACAGAGATTCTTCCACATCCTTTTCCAAAGGCAGAGTTCTTAAAGCATATCCAAACTGTCTAACCGCTAGAGAAGGATTATAGTTGATTCCTCCTCTTCTTCCTACCAACGGTACATTTGGGAAGTTCCCACAACTGTGAATAATATCCGCCCGAAGCAAGCTCCGGTCAGACCACCAAGAAATATCTTCAGCTCTCAACCCCATCAATCTCTTCGACCAACTCAACGAGTCCTCGACATCAACGAACGCTCCTGACTTGGGTAGGTGAGAACTGAACCACTTATAAAACAAAGGCGCACAACAATTCAACAATCCTCCTTTTCTATTCTCATTCCTGTGATGCACCGAATGAAAGAAATCTCCCAACAAGGTCGGCACTGGATTACCCAACACAAAAAGGCGTATTGCGTCTACGTCCACAAATTTGGCAACATTAGGGAACAGGACAACCCCATACACACAAAGAGCCAACACAGCATTGAAACCCCTCTGGTCACCATCTTCAAGCTTCTTCTTAGCTTCTCCCAGCAAGAAACTCAAATGAAAACCACTGACTCCTCCCTTCTGACACATATTAGCCTTCAAGACTGATTTCCCCAAATATGTGGCTGAAGCAACCATGCTGAGATCGGGCAGAAGCTCAGAACTGTAGAACAACAACTGTGACTTGATAGGAACCCTGAGAAAACTGGCAATCTCCTCCAAAGTAGGGACCAAAATATAATCCGGGAATGTGAAACACCTCAATGGAGGGTCATAGAACTGCAGCAGTGTGAATAGAGCATCATGTTGATCCTTGGAAAGAACCGTGACGAAACTTAGGATCAAACCGTAATCCTTTCGGAATCCTTCTAGAGAATCAGGATCCATTAACTTCATCAGTTGTTGAATAGACTCCAAACAAACCACTGGAAACTTGTAAGCGACGTGTCTCTTTCTGCCAATATCCATCTCAGGAGAACCAGA
This sequence comes from Lathyrus oleraceus, assembly GCF_024323335.1. Lineage (NCBI taxonomy): Eukaryota > Viridiplantae > Streptophyta > Magnoliopsida > Fabales > Fabaceae > Lathyrus > Lathyrus oleraceus. The sequence goes on from NC_066580.1 coordinate 364,271,621, forward strand.
AAACCCCGAACGGAATCAAGAAGAAGATGTAAACCCCCTAGAAATGGATAAACATGTGTTAAATGATATGAATGCAGAATGATGCGATGCAATGCAGTGACATGGAAATCAAGACTGCTGTATCCGCTTGAGCAACTGTCGGGTTGCACTGTCTGAAGAGAAAACCCACTGAAGAATAAGATCAAAACTCTGCTCCAAAAAACCGGGTTGGTTGGAGGTTAAGGTTTTCCTGAATTTAGCCCGCCCCTCACTGGTAGGTTCTAAGAACAGAAGTTTGTCAGCTTCATCCCTTCAGTCGAGAATAATACGTTTACCACTGAAGGTTTGGCATTATTACGGGATAAAAGACCTCCGCTGACTCCCCTCAACAGGATATCCTAAAGCAAGTTCCTAGTCTCGGGGTCCTCGGATTGAGCAGCGAGAATGCGCCCACCAGAGCTAACATAAACGCGTCTCGGAGGAGAGGCCTCGACTGAGTTCTCGGGAAATGGTCACCAGAGTCGACGATTTCTAAAGGAATATCTGTCGTTATGGAACACCCATAGGACAAAATATATCCAACAGAAACCTCGTCTGGAATGTGGGTCTCATGAACGACTTAACGTAGCAACATACCACGCAAGCCTCATGACTATCCACTCTAACACCTATGTGTACACTCAAGCCTGGGTAGTGGGCTTATCTCTCATAGAACAGTACCAACCCAACAAACAAACAACCCACAGAACCCATAGATACAACAAACATATGTACATGAATGCAATAAGGTAAAGCAGGTAAATGCTGAAAATAAATAACTGTACAAAAGAATAAACACCCAACAAACAAGAAACCTACAAAAGCTAGGAGGGACTCGCTTAGGGAAACCAGAGATTCTGGGTATGTCCCCAGCAGAGTCGCCAGCTGTCGCAACCCGAAAAATACGGTGGTGCGAAAAAACAACCGGCGAGAAAGAAATGACAGAAAAGTCGCCACCGTGTGTTATTTATCCCAAAGGAGGGAAAGGAAACGCTCGAAGTAAACCTGGAGAAAGGAAAGGAAAAGACAAGGTCTCGCAACCAAATCTTGGGTTCGGGAGTCGATTATGCGAAGGGAAGGTATTAGCACCCCTACGCATCCGTAGTACTCTACGGGATCCACTTTTGTTGTTTCTTGTCTAAAGGGTGTGTGTTTATCTAATGTACTATTTACTAAAAGAAAGGGTCAAAGCAATGACTCGCGCGGATGTCGCACCCACTGCATACGTATCTCATCTGAATATGAGAATCAGAGTCTTTGTAGCTCGGCTACCTAAGGGTTAAGGATAAGTGTGCTCGCTAAGACATCGCGTCTTATGCCTACGTATCTCATCGGGAATGAGAATCAGAGAAAAACGTAGTTCAGCTAACTACGGGAATAAGGGTCTCGATTGCAACTAGGGCAAGAGAAAGGGAAAGTCTCGATCGCAACGAGGGCGAGAGAGAGGATCGCAACAAGGGCGAAAGAAAACAAGGATTAGTTGTTAGTCGTTAGTCAAACTCGGCAAGACATCGCATCTTGTGCCTACGTATCTCATCTGAACATGAGAATCAGAGTTGTTGTAGTTCGGCTACATAGGGACGCCAAACAAAACACACGCAGGAAACCGACTGCCAATCGCTGGACTTATGTCAGACTCCACACAAACAGGCAAACATGGAAACCGAATGCCAATCGCTGGACTTACATTGGACTCCGAACCAACAAACACACACAGGAAACCAACTGCCAATCGCTGGACTTATGTCAGACTCCTACACACACAAAGGGTTTAACCGGACGCTGAATCGTCAGAAGCAACAACAAAGTTGAACAAACAAGCTAACAGGGAGTCTGGTACTCGAGCCTGCTAGCTGTCAAGCAAACACACACAAAGAAAAGGAAAAGAGTGCCCGGAGAGATCTCGCACGATCTCCTGCCTACGTACCTCATCTGGTATGAGAATCAGGGCGACGTAGTTCCCCTACATAGGGCTTGCCATCTGAACATGGACTTACAAAGGAGGACACCAGTTGTGTCAAAGGAGAGTGGGCGATGTGTTCACGTCCTAGCAGTAGGTGTCGCAGCTCGCTGAATCGAGTCTTAGGCAGTTACCTCTTTACAATAGGACGAACTACATGCCACAAGATCGGAGACGCTCGGAAAGGTCTAGAAGTGGGGAAGCTCTGCCCTAGAGTTGTCATGCAATATGTACTTAAGTGTTAGGATTTACAAATGGGAATATCTACCTAATGTTATCATACAAAAGAATAAGGGAAACCTAACTATGTTATCATACAAAAGGATATGGGAATCCTACCTATGTTATCATACAAAGGGTTCTATCTAATGGGTGCTACCTAAACGGAACGAGAATCGACGAATGGAGCAGGGAGAAGTGTTAGGGATGAGGGTAGATGGCGATGCATGAAGCAATCGACTTACAAGGTTGATGGCGATGCATGAAGCAATCGACTTACAAGGTTGATGGCGATGCATAAAGCAATCGACTTACAAAAGGGTGGATGAATACGTGCTGGTTCTGTTAGGTTTTGAAAAATGATTACTCGACGTTGGATCGAGGTTTTGATCTTGTTTTGAAATGGTTATCGGATGTTCATTTTAATTCTCTTATTAACAGATGAATAAATAATGAAAGAATAAATATTATACATTTCATGGGAGAGGGATACATTTGTTATGAATGGGGGTTGACATGGCAATCAAGCAATATAAGTATATGCCTCATACACCATACAAGTAGGCCACAGTTAATCAAGTAAGATATAAACAAGTATATAATCAAATCAAATAATCAAAGAATGAAATGAATTAGCATTAAATAATGTATGAGAAGTATAAACATGTTAATCAATCAAACAAATAGAAACATGGATGAAAGAAACAAGTATAAAAAAATATCAAATTAAACAGACAAGTGAAACTATGCACACAAAGAATCAATGAATAATTTAATCGGGAAATGATGCAAGGATCAAACAAAATTGAGGTTAAAGGCCTCTAGTACATGGCATATGAGATGGACAAGGGAGGATCAAACGATCTCTTCAATTTCCTTAAGCAATCCCTAAGTCAAACATCAATCATACAAAAGTCAACCGAAAAGTCAAGTCAAACTTAAAAATTATCAAACAAATAGTAAATTAATCACAAAAAATATGAAAAATTAAATTAAGTTAGGTGGGGTCAGGACATCATCATCCCCCAAAAAGGATTTCAAAAATAATGAAAATTGGTTATTGAATTAATTGAATCAAAGCAAAGGTCAAACCAAAAGTCAAACAACAAGACTAGGTTAGAAATAAATCAAAAATAAATTGAAAATGGGAAATAAAAAATCAATAAAAAGTCAAGTTGACCATGAGACATTGGTCAACCATCATCCCAAAAATCAGAATCTAAAAATAATTTTAAGTTATGGAAATAAAATAACTAAAAAAAGGTGTGTTAGAATGGCCTATTTGACACAAATAATTAAAATAAAATACTTGCATTAAATAAAAACGAAAATAAAAATTAAAATAAATTAAATGAAACATTTAAGAATGTAAAAAAATATTTTTGATATTTTTTATAAATGAATAAAATAATTTATTAATTTAAAATGAAAACAATAAAAATGAATTGAAAAATGAAACAAATGAATTGGCATTGGGCTTTGAATGGGGTGTGAATAGCACAAGGGGCGCTAAGGCCCAGTCCGTGGGGAAAGCTTCAGCGTGACAGCCAACATCATGAAATGCTGTACATTTATTTTGAAGAAACTCACGTGAACATGTCAACCGGTCAAAGGAATTTAAGTCACATAAGACAAAAGTTGGAACGGATGGCCCAGATCAAAAGCATACACACGAATTCGGCGGCTCCCACGCGGCCACGCATCACGTTCTCATGCAGTAACAAAACAACAACATCCATGCAAGAAAAAAAACGCGAAATGCAGCATGCCAATGTCCTACTTCTAACTAACATAACTCGAGCCACAGTGCTCCAAACGAGCCGATATAAAAAGCAAACTTCAAGTATCAAATGAGAGGAACATCATGGCGTTTTGTTTTAGTGAAAATGATGGCTCTAACATAAAGAAATATGTACAGCAAGGTGTACACATGAGCATGGATACCAACAGAAAAATATGACTCAACTTCAAGTTCAACAAGCAATGCTTCATGAGGATGTTTTCATGGACAAATATGGTACAACAACAACATGATTGTGAACATGGTATAATGGCAAACAAGCATGGTAGTAGCATGAAAAAACAGTAGTGAGCATAAGCATAATGGTGAGGATAATAAGCTATACATGTCCATGGAAGAAAAAAGTAGAAGCTTACCTAGTGGAGAAAAATGGAAGAAAGTGTGTTGCTCCTAGTGCTGCAATCTTTGAAAAAAAGAGGCTGACTTGTGTTGCTCTTACTTGCTTGCTCACTCTTGCTTTGCTTCAGAAATGCAGCCACCCTCTTCAGATTAGGGTTTCAAGGTTTATATATGTTGGTTTCAAAAAATCCTTAATGGGCTTTAGTTCACTTGGATTTGATTATGTGCACTTGAAACAAAGTTGGCAATGTGGGGTGGTATTAGGAAATGACTTATTTGGCAAAACTTAAGTGAGTTGTCAACCAAAGTACATGGCCAAATGAGGAAATGCAAGGGCTGGTCGAATTTGTGGTCTGGCAACCAAAAACAGCTTTTCACACAGTGGAAAATACTCAGAAAACTGAGTTTTCGCACGAGCGGTCGACCATAGGTCGGCTCAAATATGCTATGCGTCGACCATAGGTCGGCTCCAGTATGCTATGCGTCAACCATAGGTCGGCTCAAGCATGCTATGCGCTGACCCGTGGTCCATGCGCTGACCCTTATGGTCGACTCAAAGCCTGCAACAATTTTTTTTTTTTTTTTTTAGAAAGAAAAGGAGGGCAAATTTTGAGATGTTACAGCTGCCCCTATTCAATCCACTGTGAACCTGTCGATATGAATAGCCTCGGCTTTCTGACGATTAGGGTGAAGAGTGATTGAATAACAAGAACAAACGAACAATTTGCACTCCGCTGGGAAAATAATTAACAATGCCTGTCAGAATCGGCAAAGAAGCAATCTCAAAAGAAGAATTCGTCTGGTACGGTGAAAATCGGCCTGAGTACCAAAACAGAAAGTTAACCTGGATACCAAAATAAATGGTAACACAGGAATACCCATGGCCTGAACGTCGCACATTAGTCTAAACACTAAGCATCGGAATATGAGAGTATCAATGTTGGTCTGATCACCGGAAATCTGGTCTGAACACCACTTCGATCTGGAAATCAGAAAACTGGCCTGAATGCCACAAGTACTTCGACTTGATCGTCGGAAACTTCTTCGATCTGAAAATCGGAAAAAACTGGCATGAATTCCATAAGTACTTCGACCTGATTGTCGGAAACTTCTTCGATCTGAACATCGGAAACTGGCCTGAATGCCATAAGTACTTCGACCTGATTGTCGGAAACTTCTTCGATCTGAACATCGGAAACTGGCCTGAATGCCACTTCGGTCTGGATACCGGAAACTGGCCTGAATGCCACAAGTTGCATCGACCTGAATTTCGGAAACTTCTTCGATCTGAATATCGGAAACTGGCCTGAATGCCATAAGTGCTTCGACCTGATTGTCGGAAACTTCTTCGATCTGAAAATCGAAAAAAACTGGCTTGAACGCCACTTCGGTCTGGATACCGGAAACTGGCCTGAATGCCACTTCGGTCTGAATACCGGAAAAAACTGGCCTGAATGCCACTTCGGTCTGGATACCGGAAACTTCATGCCTGTCAGCATCGGCAGAAATAGGGAAAATGATAATTGAGGCGGCACGTGGGCCAACGACCCATGCTGGGGATAATAAGTCATGAACAACCTTCAGTCTGAGCACTAGAAACAAACTTCTGGCTTGTCACTTGGGATGCCGGGAATGTTTTATGCTTACATGCGTATGTTTGAATTTTTCAATGGCGTAATGCTCCATGAGAATGGAAATGCTACGCGATTTGGGAGGATGCAATGCAATATGATTCTACATGCAAGGATGCGAAATGCTGGGGAAAATGCCAAGCCGAAGCAAGGAATCCTGTTGGGGAAATGATCACAATCTTCTGGACCCTGGCACTACTGTTGGAGATGCACAGCATAATGAACTATGTGGGGAAATGACCGGCCGCGCGGTGTTCTGGCAATGGCGAGATACCGAGACTCTGACTGGGGAGAGAACGGCGCTGGAAACCTGTTGTTGGGGGAAGCGATAGTTGTTCTAGAAACCAATATCTACGAGAGATGACTCAGCAGGGGGAGACAAACACCGATACGGTACCGAGGTTATGCTTCCAGGAAAGAGATCATCGATCTGGGATTGAAAACATCAATCTGGCATCGAACTCCGAGGAGCAGCTGCTTCTGCTGGGAAGATACAGTCTGGTACTGTCAACTCCGTTGGGGAGTGTAGTCTGGCACTGTCAACTCTACTGGGGATATACGGTCTGGCACTGTCAACTCAACTAGGGATATATAGTCTGGCACTGTTAACTCCGCTGGGGATTGAAGAATCCAACACTCTGATCAGCTCTGCAAGGATAAGACACCGGATTCGTTTGTTGGTGACTTCACTGGGGAAGATATTCACGGTCATCTGCAGGGGATTTTAAGGAAATGCCCCGAGGGTATCTGTTCTGAATAGACGATCCAAAGCACTTAAAATTTACAGCAATTTTAAATGTTTATTAAGCATGTACCTGTAAAGCCCTTATGTGTCATGATGCAATGTTTATCAAAAATTCGGACGTCATTTTTGCAAACAAAACAGTAAAATGAAAATGAAAACAGAGATATACTCAGTAACATGATTTTATTGATTGAATGGCCTCTGAATAGGCATTTACATCAGGAAGCAATCCCTGGAAAGAGGTAATCGCACAAAAGATAAAAACAGAAATTAATCTAATGGCAATGTGAAATGGATTTCTATTGGGTTCCAATTCTGCTATGACTTGCCCGTCTTCAAGTCTTCCAGATGATCAGCCTTCTGAAAAGGTGATTAGATTGTTTTCTTCCTTTTGAAAGTTTCCAGTCGTCGACATGAGATGAGATTCAGAACTAACTCAGAACGCAGTCATTCGCTTAATCCCTAACTTTTGCCTGGATTGCCCTTTTCGGGTTTTCAATCCACCGGGATACCCATTTTTGCCTAAGTTGCCTTTTCAGGTTTTCAACTTATCGGGTGTACGATCTTTTCATTTCTAATCCCTAATTTTTTTCCGAACCTTTTCATTTTCTTAGTTCGTCGGGATGCCCATTTTTTCCTGGACTATTCTTTTTTACTGTCCAGCGGGTCTATCTTATGTGAAGTATTTTTTAACTGCGTCGGAGTTTACCGGGGAAGTGAAGTCTTCACCATCCATCGTTGCGAGCATTAAGGCCCCACCATCAAAAACCTTGGTGACAATATAAGGTCCCTCATAGTTAGGAGTCCACTTGCCCCTGTGATCCGTCTGAGGAGGAAGGATCCTTTTCAACACCAAATCTCCGACTTGGAAACATCGAGGGCGCACTTTCTGGTCAAAGGCTCTCTTCATCTGACTCTGATACAACTGCCCATTACAAATGGCTGCCATTCGCTTCTTTTCTATAAGACTCAACTCATTGAACCTTGTCCGAATCCATTCAGCTTCGTCTAGCTTGACATCCAACAGGACTCTTAGAGAAGGAATCTCCACTTCAACAGGTAGAACTGCTTCCATACCATACACAAGGGAATAAGGGGTCGCCCCGGTCGACGTACGTACTGAAGTGCGGTACCCATGCAAGGCGAAGGGTAACATCTCATGCCAATCTCTGTACGTGACGACCATCTTCTGCACAATCTTCTTTATGTTCTTATTTGCTGCCTCAACAGCACCGTTCATCTTAGGACGATAAGGGGAAGAATTGTGATGCTGAATGTTGAAGTTCTGACACAACTCCTTCATCATTTTGTTATTGAGATTGGAACCATTATCAGTAATGATTCTCTCGGGAATCCCATAGCGACAAATGATTTCTTTCTTGATGAAACGGGCCACCACATGTCTGGTGACATTCGCGAATGACGCTGCTTCGACCCACTTGGTGAAATAGTCGATTGCAACAAGGATGAAGCGATGCCCATTGGAAGCAGTCGGCTCAATCTTTCCAATCATGTCAATGCCCCACATAGCAAACGGCCACGGCTAAGACATCACATTCAGAGGATTCGGCGGTACATGCACCTTATCAGCATAAATCTGGCATTTATGACACTTCCGAGCATACTTGAAACAATCAGATTCCATGGTCATCCAGTAATAACCCGCTCTTAACAATTTCTTAGCCATTACATGTCCGCCGGCGTGAGTACCGAAGGAGCCCTCATGAACTTCTCGCATCAACATGTCAGTTTCGTGTCTGTCCACGCATCTGAGCAAAACCATGTCGAAGTTCCTCTTATACAGCACATCGTCTTTGTTCAAGAGGAAACTGCCTGCCAATCTTCTTAAAGTCTTTCTGCCATTGTTGGATGCCCCTGCAGGGTACTCTTGATTCTTCAAAAAGCATTTGATGTCGTGATACCAGGGCTTGTCATCGACTATTAGTTCAGCGGCAAACACATACGCGTCCCTATCAAGGCGCATAACATCGATCCTAGGAGCGTGGTTCCACCGAACCACCTTGATCATGGAGGATAGAGTAGCAAGAGCATCTGCCATCTGGTTCTCATCACGAGGTATATGATACAGCTTCACAGTTGTGAAGAAAGTCAACAGTCTTCTCGTGTAATCTCTATAGGGGACCAGAGTGGGCTGGAGAGTATTCCAATCACCATTTACTTGATTGATCACTAGAGCTGAATCTCCGAAGATGTCCAGAGTCTTGATTCTCAAATCAATGGCTTGCTCAATACCCAAGATACAGGCCTCGTACTCAGCTTCATTATTGGTGCATTCGAAGGTCAGACGAGCGGTGAAAGGCATGTGGGCACCTTTCGGAGTAGTAATGACAGCGCCAATTCCACTTCCTTTGGCGTTGACGGCCCCATCAAACGTTAAAATCCATTTTTCATCTGGATCAGGTCCCTCCCCAACAACTGGCTCTTCACAGTCTTTGATCTTGAGGAACATGATGTCTTCATCTGGAAAATCAAACTTCATCGGCTCGTAGTCTTCAATCGGTTGTTGAGCAAGATAGTCTGACAGAATACTCCCTTTGATGGCTTTCTGGGATGTATATTGGATGTCATACTCTGTCAATACCATTTGCCAACGAGCAACCCTTCCGGTGAGAGCTGGCTTCTCAAATATGTACTTGACTGGATCCATCTTGGAGATCAGTAAGGTTGTGTGAGTCAGCATGTATTGTCTCAATCGCTTAGCAGCCTATGCAAGTGCACAACATGTCTTCTCAAGCATTGAGTATCTCGACTCGCAGTCTGTGAATTTTTTACTCAGGTAGTAGATGGCATGCTCTTTTCTACCTGTCTCGTCGTGTTGACCGAGAACACAACCCATGGAATTGTCGAGTACTGTCAAGTACATAATCAGCGGTCTCCCTGAGATTGGAGGCATAAGGATAGGAGGATTCTGCAAATACTCTTTTATCTTTTCAAAAGCCCTTTGACAATCGTCGTTCCACCTGATAGCCTGATCTTTCCTCAGCAATTTGAAAATTGGCTCACACGTGGCTGTTAGATGAGAGATGAACCTTGCAATGTAGTTCAACCTCCCTAAGAAACCATAGACTTGCTTCTCTGTTCTTGGCTCAGGCATTTCCTGTATTGCTTTCACTTTGTCAGGATCCACCTCAATCCCTTTTCCGCTAACAATAAAACCCAGCAATTTTCCAGATCTCACCCCGAAAGTGCACTTGTTCAGATTAAGCCTCAGCTTGAATTTCCTTAAACGCTCAAACAGCTTCTGCAGATTCACCAGATGCTCTTCTTCTGTCTGAGATTTGGCAATCATATCGTCCACATAAACCTCGATTTCATGATGAATCATGTCATGGAACAGAGTCACCATAGCTCGTTGATATGTTGCCCCAGCGTTTTTCAGACCAAACGGCATCACCTTGTAGTAGAAGGTGCCCCATGGGGTTATGAAAGTTGTCTTCTCCATGTCTTCTGGTGCCATCTTGATTTGGTTATAGCCAGAAAAGCCATCCATGAAGGAGAATACCGAGAACTGAGCTGTGTTATCCACCAAAACGTCAATGTGAGGTAATGGGAAATCATCTTTAGGGCTAGCTCTGTTCAGATCCCGGTAGTCGACACACATCCGTACCTTTCCATCCTTCTTAGGCACTGGAACGATGTTTGCGACCCATGGCGGATAATTGGTAACCGCTAGGAACCCTGCATCCAACTGTTTCTGCACTTCTTCCTTTATCTTTACAGCCATCTCTGGTCTTGTTCTTCTGAGCTTCTGCTTGACCGGAGGACAACCTTCTTTGAGAGGCAAGCGGTGTACCACGATGTCTGTGTCAAGCCCTGGCATATCCTGATAAGACCAAGCGAAGACGTCAACATACTCTTGCAACAGTTCAATCAACCCCTTCTTCACATCATCTTCCAAAGCAGCCCCTATCTTGATTTCTCTCTTGGCGTCCTCGGTGCCAAGATTAATCACTTCAGTAGCCTCTTGATGTGGTTGAATGACCCTTTCCTCTTGCTTTAACAGCCTGGCAAGTTCTTCAGGGAGTTCACAGTCTTCATCACCCTCTTCTTCAGCTTGGAAGATTGGATTTTCGAAGTCGAAGCGAGCCATAGCAGAACTGTTATCAATATGATCCGGTGATGTGCATCTGCATGAGTGATGGTATGTGCTTATGAGTGTGAACAGTGAGTGAAAACTAAACAAAACATTGCCAAATATTTTTATTCTTTTGAAATTTTGAAAACTGTAAAAATAGAAAAACAATGAACAAGATTTTGAATGCAAAAGACGTCCTTCATTTATGATAAACAATGCAGGTATTCACATAGATGAGCCCTACAATGAGTCATTACGCCCTGGGCGGAACGCAAGACTTGGACATGCATGAATAAACAAAGAAAAATTACTCCTCTAGAAGAGTGACTTGGACAATTTCCTCGGAAGACCAATTGTTGATGACTTCACCCGGGATCCTCGGACGCACCCAGTTGTCGATGTCGCAATCACTATCCCCATTTTCATCGTTGATCGCAGAGATCTGGCCATATTGGATGACGCCAGCACTGGAGAAAGTAATCGGCCCCTGACGAGTCTGAGGTGCTGAAGTTGTAGAAGTCAGCGCTGGTTGATACCAAATCCCGAACTTGTCTTCTTTCATTGGTAACTCCAACAGACGTCCCCAACCGGGAGCAACACCTGAATCCACCAAGGCTAGCACCTGCTTGAAAGATGAGATAGGGGCTCCTGCTTTAGCCCCTTCCACCGGAGCTGCGTCCTTGATCTGAACTGACTCAAAGGCCTGACAGAGAGTCTCTTGAATTTCACCTTCCACCTCTACATACTTGAATGTAGACAGATTACTGACCAGGATATCCTCCTCACCACAGACAGTGATAATTCTTCCATTGACCGGGAACTTAATCTTCTGGTGTAGAGTTGAAGAGACTGCCCCAGCATTGTGGATCCAAGGACGACCCAGAAGGCAACTGTACGTGGGACTGATATCCATCACATAGAATACGGTGTTGAAGGTTTGTGATCCAATCTGAATTGGCAATTCTACCTCTCCAAACACCGACCTCTTAGAACCATCGAAGGCTCTCACCATGAGATCGGAAGGTTTCAAGATCAAACCTTCTACTTCTAACCTTGACAGGGCTCTCTTGGGTAGCACATTGAGAGAGGAACTTGTATCCACCAGAACGTGAGATAACATGGTGTCTTTGCATTCCATTGAGATATGCAAAGCCTTGTTATGATTGCGTCCAGCTGGTGTTAAGTCAGAATCAGTAAAGCCCAGCCCGTTGCTTGCATGAACATTTGTAATGATCCCTTCTAGCTGGTTTACTGAGATCTCCTGAGGCACATATGCAGCATTAAGGACCTTCAGAAGTGCCTCCCTGTGTGCCTCTGAACACAACAGGAGTGAGAGAATGGATATCTTAGACGGCGTCTGAATCAACTGATCGACTACTTTGTAGTCGCTTTTCTTTATGATTCTCAGAAGCTCATCCATATCCTTCGCAAAAGTGGGCTCAGAACCAGCCTGGGGTGCAGACGTACCCTCATTTACAACTTGCTTGCCTTTGGCCTTAACCGCGGCATCAGTGCTCTCAGTTTGGGTAACCGGTGGTGAGAACAATCTACCACTCCTGGTGAATCACCCGATTCCACCAACATTATCCACTGCGGGACCTTCAACTTCGAGTTCAGACTTTTGACCCTCTTCTACCTTCAAAGGTCGTTCCACCCCATGATCGTGTGTGTATACACTCCCTCCATAATGCCACGGAATGGCCCTTTCACTGGTGAAAGGTAAAAGACCAGGGGTTGTGATTGTCATAGCGGTCGGTCGCACTGGTGGCACTGGTTGCGCTTCTGGCACACTGATCTGATTAGTCGGGTAAAAGATGGTGATAGTAGCGACATCATAGTCATACTCGGGAATTTCATTCATTGAAACAAAAACATCCGGAACACCGGAATCAAGTTCAGTTACATCAAGATCAGACACATTGTTTGGTATATCAGCAACAACATTTGAAAAATTAAATACATCAATGGGAAATACACAATCAACAGGAACAACATCTGTGAATTCTTCAACAGCATCTTCAAATACCTCTTCAACTACCCCTTCAGCAAACTCTTTGACAGACAAGTCTTCAACTTGGAGGATACCATTGTCAAGCAAGACCTGGATACCCTGCTGCAGCTTCAAGCAATCCTTACCCTGTGTAGCGCAATCCAAACAACCTTTCCCACAACCGGGGAAAACATCAACCTTCAGCAAGCATTCCTTAATTTCCAACAACGGAGTCTTCAACTTCGACACATCCTTAACGGACTTGGCTTCTTCTTCCAGCATATTAACGTTTGCACCACCATGCTGTGGCATGGGATTGTTGACGACATTAGGAGCCGGTGCAAGGCTGATAGCCTTTGAATCAATGAGGTCCTGAACTACGTGCTTAAAAGCTTTGCAGTTCTCGATATTGTGGCCAGGTGCCCCAGAGTGGAAGCTACACCTAGCATTGGCATCGTAACCCACCAGAAGTCTACCAACCGGAGGAGCCAGAGTGCGTAGCTGCACAAGTTGTAGCTGTTGAAGACTAGCAAGCAGTTGAGCGCACGACATTGGAAGAGTGTCGAAACGCCGGTCCATCATCCTCTGCCTCTGTTGATAGGCGGGTCTGTTACCTGGTTGTCGTTGTTGTTGATACTGAGCTTGCTGACGTTGTGGTTGTTGTTGTTGTGGTGCTGCAGCTGGAATGGTCACAGCCGCAACATACGGTCGCTGATGATAGTTTTGAAAATTATTCCTTTGGTTATTCCTATTTTGATATGAAGACACAGAATTCACACCCCCTTCCCTCTGCTTCTGTCCTCCCATGAACGGCTTCTTTACTCCTGATGAAGATCCACCTCCATTGTGGCTCTTGTAGGTCTTCAGGTAATTTTCTACCCTCTCTCCGGTAGAGACCACATCAGCAAAGTTGGAGGCATTGCAACCCACCAGACGCTCCAGGTAAGGTCCAGGCAACGTATTCATGAACATGTTGGCCATTTCCTTTTCCAACATGGGAGGTTGAACACGGGAAGCTGTCTCCCTCCAGCGTTGAGCGTACTCCCTGAAGCACTCATTGCTTTTTAGAGACAGGTTCTGGAGTTGAGTTCTATCCGGGGCCATGTCTGCATTATACTGGTATTGCTTCACAAAAGCCTCTGCCAAATCCCTCCAGCAACGGATATGGGCTCTATCCAACCTCATGTACCATTCCAGGGATGCCCTAGCTAGGCTGTCCTGGAAGAAGTACATGAGTAGCTTCTCGTCATCAGAGTATGCAACCATCTTTCGGAAGTAGGCTTGCACGTGAGTCTTCGGGCAAGAGCTACCATTGTACTTGTCGAAGATTGGGACTTTGAACTTTGGTGGGACCCTCACGCCTGGGACCAATCCCAAGTCAGAAACATCTACCCCCAGGGGGTTTTGTCCTTCCACCGCCTTCAGCCTCTCCTCTAATCTCCTGAACATGGGATCCATGCCATGGCCCATGCCAAAGTCTTCCGGCAGCAAGAACTGACCATCTTGATCATCGTGGATGGGTTGTTGATCAAGGTTGTTATGTGGGATCGGGACAGGCCCCGGTCCATTAACCTCTGCATTTGGAGGATCAGTCACGACCTCTGGTTGAGTAGTTGCGGGATTCCTTTGTATCATTTGTCTAATCTCCTGCTGTCCCTGAGCTACTCCCTGAACCACATCCATGAATTGGTTCATGCGGACCCTCATCTCAGCAAGTTCTGCTTGTAGACCCTCCATAGCTTTCTGCTGGTTTCTGCGGGTTCCGTACCGGTGGATTCCTGAATCAGCTATCCTGCTAGTGGAACACCAAATAATATGAGAACACCGCGGCGACACCTGTTATGCAAGAATATGCAAATGAATATGTTAATGCAATGACATGTTTATCACTTCCAAAAAGGTATTCTACCCCCTTGATTCCGGTCTCACGAGAAGATCGAGCCATAGATAAACTTCGGAGATCAAGATGCAATAGAGAGAAGGTCTTCATACAAATGAGTTCAAGGAAAGGGGCCTTAGCCGAAAATACATCAAAAGAGGATCTCCACAACAAGCCTGTGGATCATCACTACACAACAACAAAGCAATAAGTAAAGGGAGGAGCAATAATCAGGACTCAGCCTCCTGTGTACAAACCATGAGGACTGCTCCTCACTTCAGCCAGCAATGCTATCGTGTCAGGATGATCTGGGAATTCTATCAAACGCCGGATAAGCAGATTCCTTTGGTGAATAACTCCATCCAACTCGTTGATGTGCTCTCTGTAGTAATTCCCATCATTTTCTCCGAACACCTCTTCAAGTCTGGATTTCTTCAAACCTGCCAACACCTTAAGTTCTTCAATCTGCCCTCGAGCCTCATTGAGTTGATCGGTGACGTAACCATTGGTAGAACGGGCGCACAGAAGCTCATTGTTCTTCTCCTTCAGCAAAGTCTTCAATTTCTCCATCTGTCCAGTCAGTTCGGTCACCATCTCCTCCTCCTTTTCCTTCCGAGAAGTTGAAAATGCATCCCATCGCTCTTGCCACCCTGCCAATTTACCATGAGCATCCATTAATTGTTGCTTGACTCGCTTCAACTCAGAACTGGATGATCCCAAGGCCTTGTCTGTCTTCCTGAAGAAGTCCACCTCCACAGCTAATTTCCCTTCTGCTTCCTCTTGCAATCTGACGGCTTCCCCCTTCTGATATTCTGCCTCATGGAATTGATGCATATAGTCTTGCAACTTCACACTTAACTCCGAGTTTTCAATTTGAAGCTCCTCCATGGCTTTCTTCAATTTGTCATACTCCTCTCGGCTCACCATTGTTGACTGCGCAGGAGTAGGTGGATACAGAGGTTCTTCTATAGGAAACGGCAGACCCAACTCTTCGACTCTTCCTTGAAGCCACTCTCCATACTGAGGGTAAGTTCTACAATCTCCTTTTCCAAGCATAGTTCTTCCTCTCTTGATCACCTTGAGCCAGGCCTCAGCTGCCTTACGGGATACAGTCAAATCAGGCGAAGAATGGAAAAACAGAGATTCTTCCACATCCTTTTCCAAAGGCAGAGTTCTTAAAGCATATCCAAACTGTCTAACCGCTAGAGAAGGATTATAGTTGATTCCTCCTCTTCTTCCTACCAACGGTACATTTGGGAAGTTCCCACAACTGTGAATAATATCCGCCCGAAGCAAGCTCCGGTCAGACCACCAAGAAATATCTTCAGCTCTCAACCCCATCAATCTCTTCGACCAACTCAACGAGTCCTCGACATCAACGAACGCTCCTGACTTGGGTAGGTGAGAACTGAACCACTTATAAAACAAAGGCGTACAACAATTCAACAATCCTCCTTTTCTATTCTCATTCCTGTGATGCACCGAATGAAAGAAATCTCCCAACAAGGTCGGCACTGGATTACCCAACACAAAAAGGCGTATTGCGTCTACGTCCACAAATTTGGCAACATTAGGGAACAGGACAACCCCATACACACAAAGAGCCAACACAGCATTGAAACCCCTCTGGTCACCATCTTCAAGCTTCTTCTTAGCTTCTCCCAGCAAGAAACTCAAATGAAAACCACTGACTCCTCCCTTCTGACACATATTAGCCTTCAAGACTGATTTCCCCAAATATGTGGCTGAAGCAACCATGCTGAGATCGGGCAGAAGCTCAGAACTGTAGAACAACAACTGTGACTTGATAGGAACCCTGAGAAAACTGGCAATCTCCTCCAAAGTAGGGACCAAAATATAATCCGGGAATGTGAAACACCTCAATGTGAAAAACGTAGTTCAGCTAACTACGGGAATAAGGGTCTCGATTGCAACTAGGGCAAGAGAAAGGGAAAGTCTCGATCGCAACGAGGGCGAGAGAGAGGATCGCAACAAGGGCGAAAGAAAACAAGGATTAGTTGTTAGTCGTTAGTCAAACTCGGCAAGACATCGCATCTTGTGCCTACGTATCTCATCTGAACATGAGAATCAGAGTTGTCGTAGTTCGGCTACATAGGGACGCCAAACAAAACACACGCAGGAAACCGACTGCCAATCGCTGGACTTATGTCAGACTCCACACAAACAGGCAAACATGGAAACCGAATGCCAATCGCTGGACTTACATCGGACTCCGAACCAACAAACACACACAGGAAACCAACTGCCAATCGCTGGACTTATGTCAGACTCCTACACACACAAAGGGTTTAACCGGACGCTGAATCGTCAGAAGCAACAACAAAGTTGAACAAACAAGCTAACAGGGAGTCTGGTACTCGAGCCTGCTAGCTGTCAAGCAAACACACACAAAGAAAAGGAAAAGAGTGCCCGGAGAGATCTCGCACGATCTCCTGCCTACGTACCTCATCTGGTATGAGAATCAGGGCGACGTAGTTCCCCTACATAGGGCTTGCCATCTGAACATGGACTTACAAAGGAGGACACCAGTTGTGTCAAAGGAGAGTGGGCGATGTGTTCACGTCCTAGCAGTAGGTGTCGCAGCTCGCTGAATCGAGTCTTAGGCAGTTACCTCTTTGCAATAGGACGAACTACATGCCACAAGATCGGAGACGCTCGGAAAGGTCTAGAAGTGGGGAAGCTCTGCCCTAGAGTTGTCATGCAATATGTACTTAAGTGTTAGGATTTACAAATGGGAATATCTACCTAATGTTATCATACAAAAGAATAAGGGAAACCTAACTATGTTATCATACAAAAGGATATGGGAATCCTACCTATGTTATCATACAAAGGGTTCTATCTAATGGGTGCTACCTAAACAGAACGAGAATCGACGAATGGAGCAGGGAGAAGTGTTAGGGATGAGGGTAGATGGCGATGCATGAAGCAATCGACTTACAAGGTTGATGGCGATGCATGAAGCAATCGACTTACAAGGTTGATGGCGATGCATAAAGCAATCGACTTACAAAAGGGTGGATGAATACGTGTTGGTTCTGTTAGGTTTTGAAAAATGATTACTCGACGTTGGATCGAGGTTTTGATCTTGTTTTGAAATGGTTATCGGATGTTCATTTTAATTCTCTTATTAACAGATGAATAAATAATGAAAGAATAAATATTATACATTTCATGGGAGAGGGATACATTTGTTATGAATGGGGGTTGACATGGCAATCAAGCAATATAAGTATATGCCTCATACACCATACAAGTAGGCCACAGTTAATCAAGTAAGATATAAACAAGTATATAATCAAATCAAATAATCAAAGAATGAAATGAATTAGCATTAAATAATGTATGAGAAGTATAAACATGTTAATCAATCAAACAAATAGAAACATGGATGAAAGAAACAAGTATAAAAAAATATCAAATTAAACAGACAAGTGAAACTATGCACACAAAGAATCAATGAATAATTTAATCGGGAAATGATGCAAGGATCAAACAAAATTGAGGTTAAAGGCCTCTAGTACATGGCATATGAGATGGACAAGGGAGGATCAAACGATCTCTTCAATTTCCTTAAGCAATCCCTAAGTCAAACATCAATCATACAAAAGTCAACCGAAAAGTCAAGTCAAACTTAAAAATTATCAAACAAATAGTAAATTAATCACAAAAAATATGAAAAATTAAATTAAGTTAGGTGGGGTCAGGACATCATCATCCCCCAAAAAGGATTTCAAAAATAATGAAAATTGGTTATTGAATTAATTGAATCAAAGCAAAGGTCAAACCAAAAGTCAAACAACAAGACTAGGTTAGAAATAAATCAAAAATAAATTGAAAATGGGAAATAAAAAATCAATAAAAAGTCAAGTTGACCATGAGACACTGGTCAACCATCATCCCAAAAATCAGAATCTAAAAATAATTTTAAGTTATGGAAATAAAATAACTAAAAAAAGGTGTGTTAGAATGGCCTATTTGACACAAATAATTAAAATAAAATACTTGCATTAAATAAAAACGAAAATAAAAATTAAAATAAATTAAATGAAACATTTAAGAATGTAAAAAAATATTTTTGATATTTTTTATAAATGAATAAAATAATTTATTAATTTAAAATGAAAACAATAAAAATGAATTGAAAAATGAAACAAATGAATTGGCATTGGGCTTTGAATGGGGTGTGAATAGCACAAGGGGCGCTAAGGCCCAGTCCGTGGGGAAAGCTTCAGCGTGACAGCCAACATCATGAAATGCTGTACATTTATTTTGAAGAAACTCACGTGAACATGTCAACCGGTCAAAGGAATTTAAGTCACATAAGACAAAAGTTGGAACGGATGGCCCAGATCAAAAGCATACACACGAATCTGGCGGCTCCCACGCGGCCACGCATCACGTTCTCATACAGTAACAAAACAACAACAGCCATGCAAGAAAAAAAACGCGAAATGCAGCATGCCAATGTCCTACTTCTAACTAACATAACTCGAGCCACAGTGCTCCAAACGAGCCGATATAAAAAGCAAACTTCAAGTATCAAATGAGAGGAACATCATGGCGTTTTGTTTTAGTGAAAATGATGGCTCTAACATAAAGAAATATGTACAACAAGGTGTACACATGAGCATGGATACCAACAGAAAAATATGACTCAACTTCAAGTTCAACAAGCAATGCTTCATGAGGATGTTTTCATGGACAAATATGGTACAACAACAACATGATTGTGAACATGGTATAATGGCAAACAAGCATGGTAGTAGCATGAAAAAACAGTAGTGAGCATAAGCATAATGGTGAGGATAATAAGCTATACATGTCCATGGAAGAAAAAAGTAGAAGCTTACCTAATGGAGAAAAATGGAAGAAAGTGTGTTGCTCTTAGTGCTGCAATCTTTGAAAAAAAGAGGCTGACTTGTGTTGCTCTTACTTGCTTGCTCACTCTTGCTTTGCTTCAGAAATGCAGCCACCCTCTTCAGATTAGGGTTTCAAGGTTTATATATGTTGGTTTCAAAAAATCCTTAATGGGCTTTAGTTCACTTGGATTTGATTATGTGCACTTGAAACAAAGTTGGCAATGTGGGGTGGTATTAGGAAATGACTTATTTGGCAAAACTTAAGTGAGTTGTCAACCAAAGTACATGGCCAAATGAGGAAATGCAAGGGCTGGTCGAATTTGCGGTCTGGCAACCAAAAACAGCTTTTCACATAGTGGAAAATACTCAGAAAACTGAGTTTTCGCACGAGCGGTCGACCATAGGTCGGCTCAAATATGCTATGCGTCGACCATAGGTCGGCTCCAGTATGCTATGCGTCGACCATAGGTCGGCTCAAGCATGCTATGCGCTGACCCGTGGTCCATGCGCTGACCCTTATGGTCGACTCAAAGCCTGCAACAATTTTTTTTTTTTTTTTTTTTAGAAAGAAAAGGAGGGCAAATTTTGAGATGTTACACTAGTTTTGCTTGGAAAGTCATTTTTTATGATGAAAGATTATAGGTCATTTTGTTTGAACCCTAGTTAGGAGGTCAACTTACAAGGACCATAACTTGCTAACTTTTTATGAGATGAAATCCATTAAAGTTACATGATCAAATTAAGGATGTCCTTTTCAAATTTTATGTTTGGAAGAAGTTCAAATTCAACTAGAAAATGCATATGCCAAGAAGAAACATTATAGGTCATTTTGGGCCATTACCATTGAACAAGTGATTTTCCTCAACTTCTAAAATGCATAACTTCTTCATGATAAATCCAAATTAGGTCAAATTTGTGACCATATTGAATATGTTTGAAAGAGATACAACTTTTATGAAGAAACCTTTTACATTTGAAGTCCATAGAAAAAGTTATCCAAGGTGGAAGAAGTGAACATTTGACTTCGTACTTAGAAAATTTTCAAATATGTTTGATTTTTCAATCTTCCACCTCAAAATTCATCATGATCCAAGCTTCAAATGGAAAAGTGTTTAACATGAAAGTTGTTCCCCTTGATCTTACATTTCCAAAAAGTCTAAGATCATCTCATTTGGCCAAGAAATGAAGGACTTGCACATGGGTTCTTCTCAAAGGTCCATTTGGATAAATTTCACCTTCATTTTCCAATATCAAATGCATGGCCACATGACATGATTTCAGCATTGAACTCAAGCAATTTTGGGCCTGAATACATTACTTGATGGGCCTATCACACACCCATGCAAGCATGCAAAGCAAATTACTAGATTTGGCAAATTTTGGAAGTGTGTGGAAATGAATTGCATTGGTTATAAATACAACCCTCGTGGCTCAGAATTGAGGACCTCGTGCCAAAACTTTGAACCTGCAATCCAAACCTTCGCCATTAAAGGATAATCTTGAAGGTTTTCATTTGAAAATCGAGCTTCAAATCTCATTCTGTTTTGAGATTGAAACTCCAAAAGTCCAAGCTTTTCTTTGATCCTATTCACCTCCTACAAGCTTCTGAAGCCAAGCCAAGGACAATTGGAAGCAAGATCAAGCAAGGTTGAAGCTCATTCGAAGGTAATTTTTCAGAATTTTCATCTCTTCGATTCTCTCTCAATTCTTCATTATGGTTTGTTATTTTTGGTTGGATGAAGTCCTACCAATGTAGGCAACAAGATTGAGTTGCTTTGAGGTAAAATCAAAGCAACTCAGTTCATGATCCTCAAAATTCAAATCCCTGTATCTCTTGATATACTTGGAATTGGAGAAAATTGAGGCTAGATTCGAGCTCCTGGGCATTTTTTTCTTTAAATCCATGTCCTTGTTTTTCATTTCCATGGTGGTTGGTGGTGGACCGGTCCGGTGAGGTCCACCGGAGAAGAAGACCGGAGCCCTAGCTTCGGTGATGTGTTGGCAATGTCCTGAACCATCAGATCTTATCCCCATGTTATAATTCTGGCCTTCACTTCTAATTACCACGCGTATACACGCGTTGACTGTGGTACATGATTGCGTGCGCGTTTTGACCATCAGATATACCACCTCAATTAATGAGGGAGATCTGATGGCCCTTATTTTTTTAAATTTCTTTTTATTTTCTGATTTTATGTTTAATCCTTTTATTTTGTTTAATTCATATTAATTTCATTTTTAATCCAAAAAATATAGGACTTTCACCAAAAATCTTTAAATATTTTTCTTTCATTTTTTGAAATAAAATTATTTTTTTGGATAAATTTTGATATTTTTCATGAATTAAATGTTTTTGTGCATATTTTTAATTGTTTAAAAATACTTCTGACTTTTCAAAAATCATGATTTCTTTGGCTAAGGTCCTTTGACCTTGTTTGACCTAGGATAAATCTCTTGGCCATTTATTTGGTGTTTTGAAGAGATTTTAGGTCTTGACCAAATTAAATTGTATTTTAATGCATTTTTAATTTGATTTTTAATTGATTAAATGTGTAAAAATTATGTTGAGCCATTTTTATGGTCTTGTGATGTTTGACTATTTATTTGGGCCTTGGTCAAGGTTGATTGACTTTTGTTGGATTAAAATCATTGGATTTAGGGGATTGATGAAATGTACATTTCATCTCCCAAAATGAATGAATGATTTTAATTTGATAAAATTCCTCTCATGACCAAATTTTTTTCTCTCATTCCCCTCCCCATTCATCTTCATCCTTATTCTCTCCCATTGCTTTCATTGACCAATGAAATCTAAAATATCATAAGGCTAATTGGTTCATCAATGACCTTGTGTCAGATGAACCAATACAAGTATGGATGAGATAGGTTCATCCCTCTTGATCTTTTCTTTTAGTGTGTGGTATGTTTTAGGAGTTTGGTTCATCATACCAAATTTCTAACATGCATTAACACCTAAATTTGTATTGCCCGACCTCAGATAGTTGTGACTTCTACATAAGTCCAATTACGATTGCTTAACATAGAGCTAAATTTGACCCTCAAGGCATAGCATTCTAGTAAGTGGAATTATAAGTCTCCCCTTCTTCATCGCATTGTTTGGAGACTTGACCTTTTTTTCCTTTCATGGGAGCTAGTGGCATACTTATGAATTATCCAAGTTGGAGCCCTTCTCATGGAAGATGTCTTGGTTCAAGGATCCACACTTGTGAATGAAGGGTTGAGTGTTCTTCAAAGAATGACCTAAACCATTGAAAATCACCATTATCACTTAACTAACCTTTACTAACATTGGACTAATTCTTATTAATATTGTTTTACTTTCAAGTCATTTACTTTATGCAATTTAATTTTCAGTCATTTATCATTCATTTGTCATTTACATTTCATTTAACTTGTTTATGTTTATGTCATTTTCACTTTGCTCATTTGAGCTATATCTTGTGATTGTATATATTTGTTTGTGCATTTTGATTTTGTTTGTGGTCTTAGGACCTTAAAACACTTAATAAACAACAAAAACCCAAAAAAACATTTGGTGAACTGTTGGTCTTGATATGAACTTTTGGACTTAGGATTAGGCAACATTCCCTATGCAAACGAAGTTGGCCAATGCCAACATTTTGAGATCAAGCTATTATGGACTAAGCCTTTATCTGATGCAAGTTTTGGATTTGTTTGAATTCAACTGCTACTCTTTCTTTGTGCTTAATTGTTTTTTGATCTTGTGTCTGATGCTTTGCTCTGAGTTGATCAAGGGATAATTCATCTGATACATGGGAAGACAAGGAAGATTGTCAGCTATGGATTTGCTTGCTTGGATGTGGCTATATTTATTTGATGCCTTAATCTTCATGATGCCTGGATATTTTCTAATTTCTTATGGGTTATTGCTTGATTCTAAGTCCAAAGGGAAAGTGGGTTTTCTATATGACATTCTTGTCAGTTGGATTGCATCCCATTGGTCAGATCCTTTCAACTCTTAACTTTTAAATTTGTGTTTAGGATAGTCTCTTCATCTCCTCCCACTTCTTAAATTTCAAAATCTCTCCCCCTTTTCAAAAACTTTCTTTTCTTGTGACTTCAAACTCAAACATTGTTTAAAATTAGAAACTTTGGCCTTATGCCAATGAATTTTCAAATTCTTTCTTAAATCAAGTTTGTAAATAAACTTAATCATATTGACTTAAATTTCAAAAGACAAAAAGAACTAACCACTTCATTCAAATTTTTGGCCTTTGTGCATTTCATTTAAACTTTTGATTAAAAGCAATTCACCAACTTTGAAATTTTTACCACGAACTACGAGGTTTTGATCCCTCATTTTTATGTTGGTACGTAGGCACAAGTCCGAAGGTCTTGTCAAACACAAAAATATAATCAATGGATTATTTTCTCATCCCCACACTCTATTTTTTCTCAAACATCTTTTATACCAAAAACACATAAAAAAGGGCTCCCTATGAGTACCTAGGACACTTTGGGTGCTAATACCTTCCCTCTGTGTAACCAACCCCCTTACCTGTAATCTCTGGCATTTTATTAGTTTTGATTTGAAAACTTCTTATCTTTGGGTTTTATTCATACTTTTCCCTTTTACTTTGGAAACAATAAAAGCACGGTGGCGACTCTGGTTTTTACGGACGTTAAGCTTATCTATAGCTTGGTGGTCATGAATTTACCGCTACACTATTTAGTTAGGGAGATGAGAAAAAGAACATATTTTTATTGTTTGATGATTTGGAAAAACATTGAGTCTTATGCCTACGTACTCGTGAAGGATCAAAATCTCGTAGTTCGGGTTCAAAAGTAAGAAGGGATTTGTTAGGATTGATTTTACGAGAAAGAGACAAATTGTCATAGTAAGGAGAAAACTCACTTTTAAACCACCACAAACATGTGGAAGATAGATCTTTGCATCAAATTGAAAGAAGGGCTCTCACTTGGATATAGAATCAACAAGTATGCCACATACCTCTTCCAAATGGAAAAGAATCAATATCAATCTCAACAATGTTATGGGGTAAGAGATTTAAATCTCAACTAGGGATGACTCATGTGTAATCCTTTTATGAAAAAGTTTTAAACATGGAAAAGTCAAAGTGCCAAAAGGGTTTGAATAAAGTTTTTCTTTTTTTAGGTCTTATGAAAAGATCTTTGAATATGCTTAAGTGTTTTGAAGCATTTGATTAAGAAATAAAAGGGAAAACAATGATCTAAGTCAAAGTTTATTATGAAAATGGTTATAAGAAGGCGAGAGAGAGAGGGATAATCCTAAGGTTTACATTGAGGGGAACCTAAGATTGTATCTAGAAGTTTTGGATTAAGGGGAAGCAAAGTTGTATAGGATGCAAATGAACACACACATGAAAAATGACAAGAATGTCATGATTCCTTTCCCTTGGATATAAACAATAACAAGGTTGAACATGCATTAACATTTAAGGCAGAAAATATGGCTAAATACAATGACAATCATAAGGTGAGTGAGGTATGGATGACAATATTGATCAAGTTTTTTAGGCATTGAGATAAACATAAACAAGACATGACGAAGTTTCACATAACATCACAAAAAACAACATATTGATGGTGAAGACAAAATCATATTTGACATGGTAAAGGCATTCATTGGTACATGGTAAACACAACATGAATCAATTTAGGTCAAACATGCATCACATTATAAGTCTTCACAAAATAAACATTAAACTTGAATCAAAGTTCATGATAAGACCAAGCTTAAGTGGAAACCCTAATCATGCATCAAAATGCTTCAAAAGATTCATCTAAACAAAACCCTAAGTTTCCTCTAAATAATAAATCACTAATATTTTAAAACAAGGTCATTTAATCATGGTATAATGCCCAAAATATGATCATGTTTAAGCAAACAAAATGCTAACAACATCAAACAAGACTGAAACAAATATACATTGGTCACACAAACATCTATGATCACTTAGAAGAAGGAAACAATAAAAGAAAATCCATTAAAAGGCCTAAAAACAACATAAAATGCACTAATTTTCTACCTAATAAAAAAAGTCAAAATAAATATTTTTTTTGGGCTTTTTTTGTGGATTCATAAAATAGAGGGGATAAATAACAAGTGTGCAAAAACTCATTCAAAAATAATTAATTTTTCATATAAAAATAAATGCATGAAGATGTGAAGAAATCCATAAAAAATAATGGTAAAAAATAAGGAAAGTGTGGCCAAGGGGGTTTGAACCCTTGACCGGTGGTTGCAAGCTAAAACACTAGCCACTGAGCCACACACAAGATGATGCAAGTATGGTGTGTGTAATACATAATATATTAAGGCTGAATGCAAAAGATGTAAAAAAAACTAAAAGAAACAAAAGTCTGGGGCGAGGGGGATTCAAACCTCAAACCTTATGCTTGCAAGAGACTTAATAAACCAGCGTTTTACCACTGGGGCGCAATGCCAATTCATGTATTCAGTTACATAAATTAAAATATATATTAAAGTCACTTTTAAAATTTAAAAATAACTCCAAACTTCATCTTCCTCATTAATCCCGTAGTCCACCATTTCCAGCATTTTCACAACTTCTCAAAACTCTAACTCTCTCAATTCTTAACGAAATCAAAAGTTGTAAAGACCAAAATTGCTTAAAATTTTATAAGGAATCTAATGCTATTAACCAATTTCATTTATTTTTCATAAATATCCAGGAATCAAACAAAATGCATATGAACCCTGAAAATTGAATTTAAAATTAAATTCCAAACATCATCGATCAAGACCAATGATCATAAGGGTTTTATTCCTCACATTTTGGCAAGTAAAATGGTAACAAAAATGATGCAAAATTGTGTCTTAAATCATAAATTACAGAAATGAATACAAACCTCAAAAATGAAAATCGTGTTTTGAAATAGGGGTGTTCTAGATGTGACTTTATGATTTGAACAACTTCCTTACACCTCAAGGAAGGTGTTTGAATGTCTGGCTTGAGCTGAGAGTGCTTGGTTACTCCTTTCCAAATCAAGTTGCAAGCTATGAAAATGTGATTTAGAAGATTCTGGTAGGGCTGTTACAGAAGTTGTTCAAGTGTTTGGAAAACTTCTAATGGATGTTTAGAAGTTGTTTGAAGTGTTGGTTTGGAGAAAACACAAACATAATGGAATTTGGAAGTTTGAGGTTTGGAGAATTTGCTACAATGGAGTTTTATGCCAATTATGGTGTGTTGAGTTATGAGGATTGACTCTCTATTTGTAGAGGCTCCATATGGTTCATGTAACTTACAGAAATGAATCTTGGTTCAATTAGAATGCTAGTTTGGTGACTTGGTTTCATTTTGCACATAAATGCATAATGGATCATGATGAAAAGGTGGAGTGAAAGAAGGAGTTTAGAGGTGCTTTTCTTAAGGTTTATGATGTTGATTTTTGGTTTATAGGTTAAGTGTGATAAGAAGAAACAAGTTGGAAGCTCAATGCAAGAGTGATTGGAAAAGTTGGCCTTTATCAAAATGGATATGAACCTTTTTGCAAAACCTTCCAAATATGACATCAAGACTTGGTTAATGGCTCAATCACTTGTGTAATGCACCAAGGGTTTGTATAATATTCTGATTAAGGTGAAATTTAGAAGCAAGATGGTCTGCAAAGTAAGATTATATAGCTTTGGCTCAAGGTTGCATGATGAACTTGCAAAGAAAATGACCCAAAATTCAGATTTGGAGAGTCAACTTCATCTCTTTGAAAATCCTAGCCAAAATATGATAATTTCATGCTCTTGGACTTTTTGTAAAGCTAAGATCATCCTCTACAACTTTCATGTTGGGAGTTTTCCTTGAATCAATGTGGATCATGGTGAAAATGATGATCAAGTAAGTCACTTTTTGAAGGCAAATTTGGTTGGAAATTTTTCTAAGTGTTTCAACTTTATGGTACCAACTTCATGGCTTCATGGCTTCATAACTTGAAATCCTTGCATTTTTTGGGAATCAATAATCAAGGAAAAAGTTGTAGTATGGAAATATATATTTCATTTGAACTTTGGAGAAAATAAAATGGTTGCTTGGATTGGAAGTTATGAATTTGAAAGTTGACTCCTTAAACATGTATTTTTTCATAACTTGGAAATATTTACAAAACCAAATCTTGCCCTTTTTGCAAGTAACCTCCAATTTCTTGTTTTCTATTGATCAAATGCATACATCAACCATATTTTTATGATCCTTGAGTTGAGAAGTCCATGGTTGACCAAAAATGTCAAAAGTAAAACTTTGACTTTGCCTAAGTTGATTTTGTATTAGATGAATCCAATTCTTGCCATCTTTAATGAATGAGATCTATTGGGCACATTGGATGATGTGAATGGATCACTTATGATATCTTTGAAGTCTTTGAACCATACTTCAAGCTTTGGGATCATACCTTGGCTAAAAAGTCAACCAATTGATTTTGGATTAAAACCCTAGTTGAGGGTATCAGATGAACTTTGGCCTTGATGAATTTGAGATGGAATGATCTTGAACTTGATTCTTGTTGATGGAAGTCACTTGATCACTTGGGAAGGATGAGGAGTTTAAAATGTTGAAACCCATGCCAAGTCTTGATTGATCAATCTTTGAAAGCTCTTGGTGCAAAACCCTAGCTTAAGACAAACAAAATAGAAAATCTTTTGTATTTTCAATAGGTTAGTAATGCAAAGATGCTAGATGTCATGCAAATGATACAAATAATGGTGGCATCTTAGGGTTCGACCAAGACTTCTTGCTCTGAGTCTTGCCTCTTTTTGCCTTGAACTTGTTGGAACCACCATGTTTCTTCCATGTCTGAGCCTGTAGTGCTTGTATCAAATCTTGAACATCTTTTCTTTCGACAATCCTCATCTCATGTGCCTCCAACGAACCAACCAAATCTTCCAGTTTCATGGTTTCAAGACTGTTGGATTCTTGAATGGCTATGATAATGTGATCAAAGTGAGAGGTCAACATACACATTACCTTCTCAACTATCGTCTTATTAGTTAGAGTTTCACCACAACCTTTCATGAGATTAACAAGATTCTACACCTTCGAGACATAGCCTGCAATCTTTTATTCTTCTCCCATCTGCAGTAATTCATATTGCCTTTGCAACATCTACAATTTGACGACTTTAACCTTCTCACCTCCTTCGTAATACTTGACAAAAATATTTCATGCCTCCTTCGTCGATTTAGCATGAGAAATTCAATCAAAGTTCGTCGCGTCTACCGCCGATTGAATATAAAACGCAGCATTGCAGTCTTTCTTGTTGGCCTCCTTGTTCACGACACTCTGAGCATCAGTTGCATTCTCAGCAAGCTCAGTGACACCATTAGTAACCAATTCCAAAGTTTCTTGAAAGTCAAACAGAGATTGCATTTATTTTCTCCATCGGATCCAATTCTTACTGTCAAGAATTGGAAGAGAATTCAAAATATCATTGTTACCATTCATCTTTGCAGCAAACACGATTAACAACCTACGATCCCGGAAACACGATAACCGACGTGCGATTCTTGTAAACACAATCAAGACACTAATCGGAGTTCTACATACCAATTTGTTAGTGCGTAAGACACTTTTAGTTATGAGTGAAAAGAGAGAGAATAAAAAATAAAAATTGTTATTATTGAATGTGATTATTATAATTGAATTACAAATATATATATATATATATATATATATATATATATATATATATATATATATATATATATATATATATATATATATAAAGTAACTTACAAACCATTAATTTGGGCCTGAACTTGAGTTACACAACATTTTTTTTATTTATGTTTATGAATAGTCGGAATAATTGTATAATACTTTATCTGTTTTATAAAGAGTGTCCCATTTGCATTTTTTCTTTGTCTCAATATAATTGTTCATTTACAATATCAATACAACATTTATTATTATTTTTACACTATTATGCTCCTATTTGTTAGTGTTCACTTTTTCAATTACTCTATTAACTATAATTAATAGAGGTATTCTAGTAAATGATATTAGTTTTATCATTAAAATCAAGACATCCGATCATTTTCTTAAAGATCACGCATTCCTCAAATATAACATTTTTTATGAGACAGATGGAGAACTCTCTTTGTCTCATAAAAGATATGTTATTTATATTTTTTCTTTCTCTCAAAATAATTATCTATTTACATATCAATGTAGTATTTATTACTATTTTATCATTACAATAGGTATATTCATTAACTTTCACTTTATTTTAGATATCCTATTTGAATACTCCCTGTTCCTTTTTAAGTGTCACTTTCTTGATAAATTTTTATTTTTTTTTAATTATCACTTCAAAGTTTAAGATAGTATTAAATGCAGTTTTGTCAAAAGTACCCTTATGTAATTATTATAGAGAGAAAATAAAATAAAATGAATTTAGTAAACAATTAAGAATATTATAAATAAAAAAGAATTATTTTTTAAAAAATATTAACAATAATGATTAATTTTCTTGATAATATAAAAAGTTAAAAAATAAGACTTAAAAAAAACGGAGGAAGTCCTGGTTTTTAAGCGGTGCCGTTTGTCTTTTAAAAACTCCACAAACAAAATCCTTATTTTAAGAGGCTGACAGGCATGCAAAGCGTGCATGTGGTGAGGTTTTTAGCATAAACATAGCAGAGTCGGCAGGGCAATGTTGCTGTCAAACGATGCTATCTACTCAATCGTCAGCCTTTTCGCATTAAAATCTATACATTATTGGTGTTTCCGAGCCAATAAAAAATGTTTATTTAAAAAAAAAATTGACATTTTGAAAATCACACTTGCTTTTTATACTATTCATTTTCCATTTTAAATATGTTTTAATTTATACACAATATATAGGTACTTTATAAAAAACACAACATATTATAATTTGATTGAACTCGCTTGTAAAAGTTTTAAAGTTTGTGTATATTAATTAAAAATTCAAAATAATATTTTTATTTTATTTAAATTTTTACATCAATATAAAGATAATTTTAAAACTAGAAACTCAGTAATTTATACTATATTATTATTTTCATTTAAAATTCAATAGTCAATTTAAAACCTAATTTCATTTCAATTTTTATTTAAAAAATAGGTCGTTTCTTATATATTTTCTCCAATGAATTTTTTAATTAAAATTTTCTTAATTGTGTTGTTTGATATAAAAAAACTAAAAGGTAAAAGGTAAATGAATACTCCCTCTATTGACAGTATATAAAAAAAACTCATTTTTTTAATAAATTATTAAAAATATTTTTTATAATTATTTTATTTCAAACATATACTTTCTTTATAATAAAATCAAATATAAATTATATTTAATGTATTTTCTCTCTCAATTTTCACATTTATCCAATTATAGTTCGTGCCTTGATGTGAATCATAAATCTGAATATTGAATTTGAATTTCTCAACATACAAATATATTTATTTAATTCGCTGATATTGTTATTACTTCCGTATTTTATAAAAAGGATGTATCTTATAAAATTTAATTAAATTTTTTTTAATTCAGATTTGAATTTCTCAACATACAAATATATTTATTCAATTTGTTGATATTGTTATTACTTTCGTATTTTATAAAAAGGATGTATCTTATAAAATTTAATTAAAAAATTATTTAAAAATTTTATTTTATTTAAAATACTATGAATCAAATTCATTAAAATTTAAATAAATCTGGGTATCAATTTTAGCGATTACGAATTTGACAATGAATCAAATTCATTAAAATGAATTTAAATGAATTAAATGAATTGGATAATATGTTAAGTTAAATCCGATTCAAGTGTACGCCCCTAACCGACTAGCAACTAAATTAATTTTTAAATTTTCTTAGTAAATATATTCAAAAAAACACAAAAAACAGGACTTCAAATAAGTAAGAATAAAATAAGATGAAATTTTTTATAAAATATATTTTAGTCTCTAATTAAGTTAGTATTAACTTATAGTAATGTTATTGTGCCAAGTGAAGATATACCTACTCCATTAATCCAGCGGCAACAAAGAAGCACATCTTTACAAAAGAGGACTTCATAAATAAAAAAAGTTAAAGAAGCAACAAAAAAATTGCCTTCATGATCTTTCTTTTTTTACTAGTATAACACTTTTCACTTCTAAATTCCATCTTATGACAATTTTCATTTTCTAATGTCCCCACAGAAAGAGTTCAGATTGTAACAAATCATAATAATTAGCTCTTTCATCTTCAAGTTCCCATAACTTATCACACAAAGAAGAAAACTCATCTCCACCGTTAAATCCATAATCTTCACCTCCAAACCCAACTAGCCCATAATCATCTCCACTAGTGCTTGGAATTCCAAGTTCATCATCAGAGGCTTCAAGAAGATGTCTCATCACTTTTACTTTCTCATCTTCTTCCTCCTCCTCTTCTTTCAAGACATGTTGACAAGTAGTACTAGAAAAACAAGGAAGGGTAGAATCGTCTTCTAAAATATTGCAACCAAAAGAAGTGAGGCTATTTTGGTCATTTTGTGATACCAAAAGGGTATCTTGGTAATTGTTGGAAGCACAAGTTAATTCTTGTTGGAGGGTTGTGATCATAGGAGAGAGGTCTTGTGTGGATTCCTCTTCCTCTAAATCAAGATCAAGAAGTGAGAGTATATGGTTGTATGGTTTGTGTTTCTTTGAGGATTCTTCAAAATCTAAATCTTTTTCCATTTGGGCTTCTCTAGGTCTTTTTGGTATCTTAGTTTCCTCCATGTATTTCTAACAAGAAATATTATGAAGAAAAAATAAGAGAATTGAATGGTATAGAAAGTTAGAAGAAAAGTAGGGTTATAAAGAAATGAAGAGTGGAAACATTTATATATAGGTGTGAAGAAAGACGGAGTAATAGTAATGGTCAAAATATGGGGAAACGGACTAATTACTTGAAATATTTAAAGGTTGATTTCTAGACTTTTCTAATTTCTCAACATTATTAGTCAATTAAATTAAATAAAGAGTATTCTAATTAGGAATAAGGTAAAGGACACAAAATAAGTTACGTAGAATAACGTTTGTATTGAAAAAATTAATTATAAAATTAATTTTATATTTTTATTAGAATCAATACACAATTTTCAACACAAAATTATTATTTTTTAATTCTTAACTTGTGTTATAGGGGTACAAGTTAGTATTACCTTAAAAATAAATAAATAATTATAAAATATAATATTATTTTAAAATTTTAAAATATTTTTTTTTATAAATTATTATTGAATCATGAAATAAACATATTTATATTTTTAAAATATAACAATTTAACATTAATGTTTTTTTAAAAATTAATAAACACATATTTTTATATAAATATAAATTATAATTAAAAAATACATATTGTTATGCACTCGAATCCATTTATGTTAATAGCTAATTACATAAGTTTATGTCCATATTCATGGCTATAGTGGTATTTTTGTATATATCCGTAAGAGATGAATAAAATTTCCATCCCGAATACTTATCAAGTATTCAAACTAAAAAATTAAAATTAAAATTATAAATCAATTCAAAAATTGTGAAAATAAAAAAAAATATTATTAAATATATTTAAATGTTGTTTTGTGAAAATCGCCGATTCAAATAGAATTTTAGATTGATTTTTTTTAAATCACATATCTGTATTTTAATATTTATTTATTTGTTTCACTTTTATCAATTTAATTTAATATCAACATCATTCCTGTTTTATAAAATTTTATTTTTAATATATTAGGTGTTATATATTATATATAAAATATATATTTTTGTATTGAACGAAAATTATTTAAAATCGCGTCACAAACACCTCTCATTTTTGTTGGGTCATCAATTTTTTTGGGGTCACCATAAGAGAGTATTTTTTTATTAAAGGTTTTCTTATGAGAAATATACATCAATTTTTGAGAGTATTTTTTCATTAGAGTATTTCTTTATGAGAAATATACATCATAATATATACACCATATATTCGCCAAAAACCTTAAGGTGATAAATGTATATGTTATCTCGCTTATAAAATGTTTAATCTCCATTTATTTTAACAAATATGAGAGTTCCCCCTCACATTTTATTTACAACACTTCCAACTCACATTTGTTTTTCTTAACATTTCTCCCTAAATTGTGAGTTTGTCAACAATGATCTCTATCAATCGAAACTTTTTTCATTCACATACAATTGTACTACCGTTGAACTTTTCAATGGAACCATCACCATGTTGTGAGGACTTTCTATATAAAGGAATCAGTTCTTCATTCAAACGATCGACTTCTAATACCATTATTGGTACTAATTAATTTCTTAGAGATCACTATGAGGGAATATTTTTATAATAAAATATTTTTTTTATGAACAAAGTTTGAATGATACATCACATATTCGTCGAGTGTATGAATTTTCTCACTTATAGAATATCTAATTTTTATTATTTAATAAATATAAAACCTCGATCACACTTAATTCTCAATATTTTGATATTTACATTGTTTTTCTCAACAATTTTAACAACTATAAATATAATCTTCAAATCTATATATTTTTTATACAAATCTAGCGGTCATGATTTTGTTTATAGATAAATAAATAAAGTATCGACAATTCAACCCTAAAGTATTTTAGTACACAATTATCCTGGACGACTTATAGGGACTTTTTATATTTTAGTTTGCGTAATTTTATAAAGTTAGGTTGTTGAACTAGATTAGAGTGGTGGAGAAAAAAATGCCTAGAAAATTTCAAAAAGAAAAAGAAATAAATTAAAGAAAGAAAGAAAGAAAAAGAAAAGTAATAAAAAAAAGCCAATTCTTGGACATGGATTTGACGTAGTGTCGTGTAACCGTTTTTATGGGCCAATTCTCGTAGACTCCTATTTATGGGTTAGTGTTCCTTTGAGTTATTAACTTTAGATTTTATTTGGATGGAGATTCTTGAGGCACCGACGATTGTGAATGGTGATGGGGAAGTGTGTGGCACATTGCCTTTTACTTTTAGAAGTTATTCTCATAAATTCAATTATAAATAAAAATATCTAGGATGACAATAGTAATTTTGAATACATTTTATAAAATATCAAATAATTAGTTGATTTAGTGGCGATTGACGTTAGATTTTGTAGAAAAGATTACAGTTTGATCTCCCGTAATTGCGATCAAGAAGAGACTGAAATCATTAAATGTCAAAACTGATCTTTGAACTGAATTAGTTAGTCAAATAGAACCAAATATTGGTGGTGAAAACAATTTTTATTTTTATAAAAGCGAACAAAACAACATAAAAGAGTCAAGATGGTTTATTATAGGCAAATGCTATCTTATGCCCTTGGGGCACAAGTTAAGGAAGAATAAATGACTAAAGATTCCACCTACTTTATTTTGGAATATGTAGTAATTAAATACAGTAATTATTACAGATATTAAAAAAATATATGACAAAACTACCCTCACATCTTATATATCTGTTAGACTTTTCATCTTCTCAAATATTTCACGCTTCCTGCATTATTTTTCTTCTCACAAAAAAAAAAGTGAAATCTTCTCAAATATGGCAATTTAAGAACTGAAATCTTCTCAAGTATGGCAATTTAAATTTTTTCCTTATTCAGGTATGTCATATATTTGTTTTGTTATTTTATGATTCCATTTTTTTTAAATAACTTTCCATAGTCATATGTGAATAACCTATTTTGTTCTTTTTATTTTTGGAAGATAAATACAAAATGGAAAGTGTGGACAACAATAGAATAAATTTGGATTTGAGTTTGAATATTGAATATTCAGTAGAAGATGTTTCTTCAAAAAATGGTTCTTCTGACATTATTATTAGTCGTAATATAATAGACGAAGTTGAAGAAATTGGAATTTCTGAGAAAGAAAATATTTTGATTTCTAGTCAAAATATTGAGATAAATGGATTTTTACAAGAAAGTAGTGAGGGTTACCTTCCATTTATTGAAAAGGATGTTCGTAATCTATTTTTGAAAGCCAAGAAAAAAGTTGAAATAACTGATGTTGTTGATCTTCTTAAATATTGTGAGGATGCAAAGAAGAGTTGCTCTAAATTTCAGTATGCATATACGCTTGACGAAGAAAGAAGGTTAGAGCATATATTTTGGTCCCATGCTTATTGTTTTGATTGGTACCAAGAATATGGGGATGTTGTTGTATTTGATACTACATACAAGATAAATTCTTATGAAATGCCATTTGGAATTTTTGTGGGTATGAATAGTCATGGAAAGACTATACTTTTTGGATGTGCACTCTTACGAAATGAAAAAACTTCTGCATTTCGTTGGTTGATGAAGGTAACTCCTAAGTTTAATTTCATAATTTTTCTTATATCATTTGTTATTGTATCATTTTTTTTAATTACATAATTTTTTTTGTAGACTTTTATATCTTTGATGAAGAAGCCACCAAAGACTATATTAACAGATCAAGATCCATGGATGAAAGAAGCAATTTCAAAAGAGTTGCCATCAACAAAACACAGTTTTTGCATATGGCACATCACTTTCAAGTTTAGTTGTTGGTTTAATGCTATACTCCGATACAAATATCCAAAATGGTGTTCTGATTTTTATGGCTTGTATAAGTTGGAGACACGTGAAGAATTTGAACATCACTGGCCAAAAGTTGTTGCTAAGTATAACTTGCAATCAAATAAACATGTGAAAGGGTTGTATGAAATTAAAAGTTATTGGGCACTTATCTTCGTGACTATTTCTTTGGTGGAATGACAACCACAGGTAGATCAGAGAGTATTAATGCATTTATCAAAAGATTCATAAATTCCCATACAACTTTAAGTGATTTTACAAAGCAGGTATCTTCTGATTTCTAAAATATCATCATTGTTGTAATCTTATACAATTATATTTTGATTAATTTAAATTAACTTCAGGTTGATTTAGCAATCAATGATATTAAGCAAAAGGAAGAGCATGAAGCTATGTTAGAAAAATGCAAAAGATTGAACATGAAGCTGATATCACCTTTGCAAGAGCAAGCTCATAGTCTTCTCACAGGTTTTGCTTTTCAAAAGTTTCAAGAGGAGTTTGAAAGGTCTATCCAATATTCAATTCATCATCAAAATGGTAATGCGTTTGTGTTGCGGTATTATAAAGATGCTAATAGTAGTATTATAAAGATGCTAATAGTAGAAAACACATGGTCTTTTGGGATGGTAAAATAGCTACATGTAGCTGTAAGCACTTTGAGTTTTGGGGGATATTATGTCGACACATTCTCAGTATTTTTCTGCATAAAGATTGTCATGAAATTCCTTCTAATTATTTGCCATCACGATGGCGACTTCAAGTATCACATGAGGATGAGGAAGTAAATCCTCAACCAATCAATGTTGTGTTTGAGGACCAAATAATATGTTACAACAATGAAGCTCATGTGAATGATATTGTTCAATGCCCTCCGATTTCCAAAACAAAAGGCCGTCCTAAAAGAAGACGTCTTAAAGGTGGAAAAGAGCTTTCACATACCATGAATACGTGTGGATTATGCAAAGACATAGGGCATAATATTGCAACATGTCCTCTAAAAGAAAATATTCAAGTTTCTGCTCACACTAAAAACAAGAAGCAGAAAATATGTGAAGATGCAAATTTAAATCCAGTTCTTCTACCAAAAATTTAGGTACATATATTTTTTTATATTTTTATATATATTTTTTGTTTTTCATATTTTTAATTTGTTAACTAAAATTATATTTTTTTTAACAGGAAGAAATTGATGATATATGTATGAAGACCATCAGAGTTCTTATTATTTTTTTATTTGAGTAATTTAAAAAAAATTGTATTTGGATGATATATTTGGAATTGTAATTTATTTTGCTACAGTACTTTAAAGCATTTCAATTTTATATTAAAAACTTCCAGCATAACTATTGCAGCAATATATTATTGTAATATAAAGCAAATCAATTTTAAGTTAATTCAAAAATGAAAAAAAAAGTTTGTCTTAATTCTAAATATTTTAATTAAATTTAAATCGAAAATATAAAAAACTCTGTA
The DNA here is from genome assembly GCF_024323335.1 of Lathyrus oleraceus. NCBI lineage: Eukaryota > Viridiplantae > Streptophyta > Magnoliopsida > Fabales > Fabaceae > Lathyrus > Lathyrus oleraceus. The sequence goes on from NC_066580.1 coordinate 364,309,236, forward strand.
TGTGAAAGGGTAATTTTGTCCTAATCATTTTTAATAAATATAAATTTTAATATTTTAATTACTATAATTAGTTATCACATGTTTCAAAATAAAATTGATGAAATTAACTATCATTAATTACACCTTAACATGTGCCCCAAGGGCACAAGATAGCAAGACCCTTTATTATATTATTCTCATTCAAGGCGTATGTTTCAAATACAATACAAAGCCTATTTATATGACATATGTAATAAATAAAAAATCAATATAAAACCTCTTAATCGATGGATAACGGTGATCATGTCATAACACTTTCCATTGGATGTCCATAAAGAATATGTCTCGTTAAAATCTTACTAAAAAAATTCAGTGAAGGAAAAATAGTTCAATATCCTTTTAAGAAAAATTCATTTCTCCCCCTCAGCTGAACACTCATGTATTTGACGATGAAGATCAATATTTTGCATTAGTTGGTTAAAAGTTTCACTAGTGAGTGACTTTGTTAAAAGATATGCAAGATTATCACATGAATGGATTTGCTTAATGCTTATGGATGTTTGGGAGAGATGGTGGTAGTGCAACTCAATAAGCAACTTCGCCAACTCTTTCCAAAATTTGGTACGGACTAATAAAACAAGGACTAAGCTTCTGAGACTTTAATGCTCGACCAACTCCAATCACTCGACTGACTCTCAAGAATACATGGTCTTTTTCTTGAAATTCAAGGGCTTTTCTGCGCTTATCATGATAACTCTTTTGTCTGCTCTACGACGTCTTCATCTTTTCCTGAATCATCTTAATTTTCTCGATAGCCTCTTGGACTATTTTCGCCCCGAGTACAACTCTTTCACTAGATTCGAACCAACACAAGGGTGTTCTACATCTTCTTCTATACAAGACTTCAAAAGGTGTCATTTCGATACTACAATGGAAACTATTGTTATAAGTAAACTTAATTAGCGTCAAATAACTATCCCAACTACCTTTCTGCTCTAGGACATAAGCTCTAAACAAATCTTCTATGGACTAGATAGTTCTTTCTGTCTAACCATCCATCCGTGGATGGTAAACAGAACTCAACTTTAGCTTAGTTTCCATGGCTTATTGCAAACTTTCCTAAAATCTTGACGTGAATCTCGAATCTCTATCTGAGATGATGCTAAAGGGAATTCCTTACAATCTAAATATTTTGTCAATGTAGATCTCAGCTAACTTCTACAATGGTTAAGTGATTGTTATCGGAATAAAATGGAGTTGACTTAGTCAACCTATCCACTATAACCCATATTGAATCACTTCCTTTAGTGGTCTTAGGAAAACCCACTACAAAATCCATGGAAATATCATCCCACTTACATTCAAGAATACTCGAAGGTTGCGTCAATTCATATGGCTTTTGATGTTCAGTCTTTTACTTTTGAGAAATCAAACAAGAGTACACAAATTTTGCAAAGTCCTTCTTCATGTCTGGCCACTAAAACATCCTCTTAAGATCTTGATACAACTTTGTGGCTCCATGATGAATATTCAAACTACTCATGTGACCTTCTTCTAGAATTTTGTTCTTAAGTTTCGGTAAATTTGAGATACAAACTTTGTCCTGAAACTTGATGATCCCATTCTCTTTCACCTTGAAGTCCATTCCTTTCCCTTGGTTAATCAACGTCAGTTGACCCATCAATCTTATCCAACTTTTGACCATCTATGCTTTTTTCCATTACTTTGCTAGTCAACTTCAACATACATAGCTTCACATTTCCTGGAGTGACCTCACACATCAAGCTTAGATCTCTAAACTGCTCCAGTAGTTCCATATCTGTAACCATTAGTGCCGACATATGTAAGGACTTCCTACTCAATGCATCTGCTACCATGTTAGCCTTTCCTAGGTGATAATTCAACTTTAAGTTATAATCCTTCAAAAATTCAAGCCATATTCTCTGCCTCATATTCAACTCCTTCTGATCAAATAAATACTTCAGACTCCTATGATCACTGAAAACTTCAAATCTCGACCCATAAAGATAATGTCTCCAAATTTTAAGCACGAAAACCACTATTACTAACTCTAAATCATGGGTAAGATAATTTCTCTCATGAATCTTGAGTTATCTAAAAGTGTAGGCTATGACTTGACCATTATGCATAAGTACACTACTTAAACCCATCTTACACGCATCACAATAGACCACAAAATATTCACTCGGGTTTTACAAAATCAAGATTGGCGCCGACATCAACTTCTTCTTTAGATCTTGAAAACTTTCTTCGCACTTGACATCCCAATCACATGCTTTCCCTTTCTGAGTTAATGGGGTCAAAGGCAAGGACAACTTCAAAAATCCTTCGATGGTCCTTCTATAATAATCGGCCAAACCAAAGAAAATTTTGATCTCGATAATTGACTCACTACGCCAAAAACTGGAATAGACAGCGCACCTTAGAGGGCGCTTTATTACAAAAGCGCTCTCTAAAGTGAAGCGAAAAAATAAGGAGCAATAGACAGCGCACTTTAGAGGGCGCTTTTGTAATAAAGCGCCCTCTAAGGTGAAGCGAAAAAATAAGGACGAGATAGAAGGACAACAATACATGGCGCTTTTTAGAAAGCGCCCTCTAAGGTTACCCTTAGAGGGCGCTTTTAATAAAGCGCTGTTATAAGTCCATGTGCATTTCCAGCTTATAAAGCGCTTCTGGAAAGCCTTAGAGAGCGCTTCCATAAGCGCCCTCTTAGGCCCCCTTTAGAGGGCGCTTTTTTTCCACAAGTGCCCTCTAAGGTCCCCTTTAGTAAACATTAAAATTATAACATACTACGCGTTTTGTTATTTCACTCTCTGTTATTTTCGTTCTTTTTCACGTTAGGATTCTAAGGCGTTCTCCTTCCACCTCTGTTAGATCTACGACGTTTCCTCCTTCTACCAATCAAAGGTACGTTTGTTTCGTTTTAGCTTTGCCCTATTTCTTGCACTATTGCTTTGTTTTAGCTTTGCCCCATTTCAGTTTTATGTTATTGTTGTCTATGCTACGTTTGTTTCGACCTGTAAAGTTTCAATATTCATAGTCATTTAAATAGTTTGGGTTTATTAGGAAATTGACGGTTGGTTTTTAGTGACCATGATAGCGCATGCAATGGGACTACATTACCCAGTAGTTAGGGTTATACGACCTATGAACATCTGATTTTGTGTCAACACCAGTATCATTAGAAACCTAGGTCTGAATGTGTTTGAATTCTTCATTAACAGCCAACCAGTACATAACGTAGCTAGTAACTTAAGAAGTTTAGGTATGGATGTTATTTGATAGAGTAAATGGAGACATGAATGCCCTGCACAGAGTATCTTCTGAAATTGGTTTCTCTTCTGAAATTGTTTTTTGTTTATTCTAATTAGTAATGGATAATACATGGATGTCTTCCAATCGATTGTCGAGAGAGTACGAGAATGGGGTATCAGAATTCGTTAAGTTTGCCGTTGCGCACGCCGAAGACCCCAGTAGAATGATATGTCCTTGCTTGGGTTGTTGTTATGGGAAACGGGTTGACGCAGTTCAGTTGACATCGCATCTAATGAGGCATGGAATTGATCGAAGTTATACATGTTGGAATTTGCATGGTGAGAAAAGTAACGAGAATGTTGAACCGGGGGATAGTACGACCTATGCCTCAAACTATAGTGGCGCAGATATATACGATTGTGATCGAGTTGAAGAGATTGCAGAAGCACTTGAAGGAGATCTTAAGGATTGTCCCGAAATGTTTGAGAGGTTGGTAAGTGATGCAGAGAAACCTTTGTATGATGGTTGCACTAAATTCACAAGATTGTCTGCGGTATTAAAGTTGTACAACTTAAAGGCGGGCAATGGATGGTCGGATAAAAGTTTCACAGAGTTATTAGCCCTTTTGAAAGATATGCTTCCTGAGGATAATGTTCTTCCCAATCGAACATATGAGACCAAAAAGATGTTGTGCTCTATTGGCATGAGCTATGATAAGATACATGCATGTCCAAACGATTGCGTTTTGTTTCGAAATGAGTATGCATCGTTAAATGAGTGTCCTAAATGCAGTGTCTCGCGATATAAGAACAAGTTGTCTCCAGCAAAAGTCTTGTGGTATTTTCCTGTTATTCCGAGATTTAGACGCATGTTTCGTAGTGAAACCGATTCAAGACACTTGACCTGGCATGCAGATGAAAGAATTATAGATGGAAAGTATCGACATCCGGCAGATTCACCACAGTGGTTGAAAATTGATAATGATTATCCTGAATTTGGAGAAGAATCAAGAAACCTTCGCTTGGCATTATCTACTGATGGAATGAACCCACACGGTATCCAGAGTATCTCACACAGTACATGGCCTGTGATTATTATGATTTATAACCTACCTCCATGGCTATGTATGAAGCGTAAGTACATGATGTTGTCTATGTTGATTTCTGGACCTAAACAACCAGGGAATGACATAGACGTGTACTTGAAGCCCTTAATCGAAGATTTAAAGATTTTGTGGGAGACCGGTGTGGGGGTTTATGATGGATATAGGAAAGAAAGTTTCAACTTGAGGGCGATGTTGTTTGGCACAATTAATGATTTTCCAGCATACGGAAATCTATCAGGGTATAGCATAAAAGGTCAATGTGCTTGTCCTATTTGTGAAGATAAAACAGATTGGAAGCGCTTGGAGTTTGGTCAGAAGAATGTCTTTCTCGGTCATCAGAGATTCTTAAATTCAAATCATCACTACCGTGGATGGAGAAAGGCGTTCAATGGAGAGACAGAACAAGGCAGAGCTCCACCTATATTGACGGGTGATCAAATTTTTGAAAAGGTGAAAGATTTGGATACTCAGTTTGGCAAGCCTTTTGCCCACACACTTGTCAAAAGTGGGTGGAAGAAGAGGTCAGTTTTTTTTGAATTGCCGTATTGGAAGTCCTTGTATGTGAGACATTTTCTTGATGTTATGCATATTGAAAAAAATGTATTTGAAAGTGTTATTGGCACGTTACTCAATATACAAGGAAAGTCTAAGGATGGCCTTAAGGCAAGAAAGGACTTGATAGCGATGGGAATAAGAACTGAATTAGGACCTTTGAAGAAAGGAAAACGAACATATCTACCGCCTGCTGCTTATACTCTATCTAGAAAGGAGAAAAAAACATTGTGTAAGTTTCTAAGTGAAGTTAAAGTTCCAGAAGGGTACTCTTCAGATATTAGAAGACTTGTGTCTATGAAAGACCTCAAGTTAAAGAGTTTAAAGACCCATGATTGCCATGTTATAATGGAACATTTTCTCCCAATAGGTATACGTTCTATTCTTCCAGAAAAAGTAAGAAGCTCTATAACTAAGTTGTGTTCTTTCTTCAAGTCAATTTGCAGTAAGGTGATCAATCCTGCGATCTTACCAATGTTGCAAAAAGAAATCGTTATTACTTTGTGTGAGCTTGAAATGTTTTTTCCTCCATCATTTTTTGACATAATGGTACATCTAGTTGTTCATCTTGTGAAAGAGACACAATTGTGTGGACCAGCTTATATGAGATGGATGTACCCTGTTGAACGTTATATGAAAATATTAAAAGGGTACGTGAAGAACCGAAGTCGACCAGAAGGTTGTATGGTTGAAAGATACATTGTTGAAGAAGCGATTGAGTTTTGTACTGAATATTTGTCTAATGTTCAGTCAATCGGACTCCCCAAGTCTCAGCTTGTCAAAAAGAAAGAAGGAAAAAATCTAATTGGAAATAAAATCGTGGCAGTATCAAGGGTCGAACGGGATCAAGTGCATTTGTATGTTCTGCACAATGAGAATGAGGTTGAGCCGTATGTTGAAATTCACAAGGATGTTCTCCGAGGTTTAAATCCCAATAGAAATGAAAATTGGATAGTACGAGAGCACAATCGATGTTTTATACCTTGGTTTAAGGATCATATTTATTCAAAGTATTATTCAGATCCCGCTTCAATAACAGAAAGGTTGAGATGCTTAGCATATGGTCCAAGTTTCCATGTTTTTTCTTATAGCGCATACGCGATTAATGGATACACATTTTATACCAAAGAACAAGATGATAAAAGTACTATGCAAAATAGTGGTGTCACCGTGGTAGCTGAAGCAATGCACATATCAAGTGTGAAGGACTTAAACTCCAAATTTGCAAATCTGTCGTATTTTGGTGTTATCGAGCGCATTTGGGTGTTTGATTATGAGAAGTTTCAGATTCCTATATTTGGTTGCAAGTGGGTTGAAAATAATAACGACATTCGAATGGATAAGTCAGGATTTTTGCAAGTGGATCTTAATAGGGTGGGATACAAATATGAGTCTTTTATTCTAGCCTCTCAAGCTAGACAAGTGTTCTATGTCAATGATCCGAAAAGTACGAAATGGTCTATAGTTCTTTTTTCCAACAAAGTAATTGATGAAAACACTGAAGATCAAGGTGATATTGATGTTGAGATTGAATCGTTTACCAGAAATGATCAAGATGAGAATATTATATCAAATGATTCATATATTAGAAATGATCATAATGAGGGTATTTGGATCAATCCAACCGTCCGTGTTGTTAAGAGACATGTAGAACATATTCCAACCAAGAAAAGAAAGAGAACTTAGTGAAAAAGGTACAGGTCAAATGATTTTAATTGTTTTCTTTATTACAGGTAAAATGACTTTTATGATTTTAATTGTTTTTACATTTGTCATCTGATTTTAATTGTTTTCTTTATTACAGGTAAAATGGCTATTATGAAGTCAATCATTCGTGCAAGGGGCAATGGATACTTGAAAGTATCAATTGATATTTGTTTAGATGGAGATGTTCCATTGTCGTCAAGCCTCATTCGCGTAGATGATGATGCTGGATATTTGAAAGTATCCCTCTACGACAATGGAACATGTCCATCTAAACAAATATCAATTCTATCTTCAAAAGATAAGGGACCAAAAATATAAGGGGATTACGCAGCAAATCGAGTCAGTTGCATCAAAAAAAAGAGAAGGTATAAACACAATTATATGATATTTATGCATAGAAAATGTTAATTCTTGATCTTATACATCACCTAACTAATTTTATGATATTTTAGGTTCATGCTATTGATATTGAACAAAAAGAGGTTGTTGCTAAGAAGACTGCTGCTAGCAAAAAAAACATACATCTCAGAGATGCTTTTGCTACTTAGTTTTATTTCTTTTTAAGTTATGAATTGGTTGTATATTTAGAATCTTTAGAAGTTAAACGATTATATATCAGTGGATTGTTGTATATGTATGGATTGTTGTATATAAGGCTTGTTGAATGCAATGTGTGAAAAAGGGCTTCAAATTATACAGTTTTAGGTGTACTGCTTCAATATACAGGTTGTCTAAAATAAATAAAAAAATATAGCGCTTTTTAAAAAAAAAAATTAAATAACCACCCACTTTAGAGGGCGCTTTCCAAAATAAGCGCCCTCTAAACCCTTTAAATTTTCACTTTAGAGGGCGCTTTCCAGTAAAAGCGCCCTCTAAACCCTTAAAAGTTTCCACTTTAGAGGGCGCTTTCTAGTAAAAGCGCCCTCTAAACCCTTAAATGTTTCCACTTTAGAGGGCGCTTTCTTTAAAAAGCGCCCTCTAAAGTGGCCCTTAAAGGGCTTAAAGAGCCACTTTAGACAGCGCTTTCACCAGGAAAAAAAGCGCTGTCTTTACCTATGCCAGCGCCAGATTAGAGGACGCTTTAAAGCGCTGTTATAGGCCAAAAAAAGCGCCCTCTTTTCCCTTATTTGGCGTAGTGACTTAAGCGTTTCCAACTATAATATCGCATGTACTTTAGACGTATCCACTGCTATACCGCCACTAGAGATCACATGCCCAAGGAAACTTACGTCTCTTAGCCAAAACTTACATTTGAGAAGCTTGGCATACAACTTCTTATCCTGCAAGGTTTGCAACATAACTCTCAAGTTTTCTGCATGCTCTTCATCTGATTGAGAGTATACCAGAACATCATCAATAAACACCACGACAAAATGATCAGAGTGAGTGTGAAAAATCCTATTCATATACTTCATGAGTACTCCTGGTGCATTAGACACACTGAAGGGCATAACTTACTAATAATGACCATAACGAGTTATGAATGCAGTCTTCGGTATATCCTCTACCTTCACCCTAATTTGATGGTAACCTGATCTCAGATGAATCTTACTAAACACACGAGATCCTACTAATTGATCTATGAGATCGTCAATTTGTGGATAAGGATACCGGTTCTTAATAGTAACCTTATTCAACTGCCGATAATCCACACACAACCTCATGCTATTATCTTTCTTCTTAACCAATAGCACTCACGCTCCCCAAGGCGATACACTAGGCCTGGAAAACTTCTTCTCTAATAGATCTTCTAGTTGCTTCTTCAACTCGCTAAACTCTGATGCAAACATTCTATATGGTTCCATATATATATATATATATATATATATATATATATATATATATATATATATATATATATATATATATATATATATATATATATATATATATATATATATATATATATATATATATATATATATGTCTAGTACCAGATACTAAATCTATTGTGAACTTAACTTCACGATCAGGAGGCAAATCATCAATATCATTAGGGAAAACATCTTGAAACTCGCATACAACCGAAAGATTAGCAATCTCATCTTTGCTCTCTACTTTCAGGGAAGTAATCATAATGAGCACTTGAGTATCTTAGTTCAAGGACAACTCTACTTGGTTGGCATATATAAACCTTAAATATTTACTCTTCCCTAACTCAGAAAACAACACGGTCTTATCAAAATAATTCATGTGAACATGATTGAACTCTAACCAGATCAATCCAAGAATAACATATAGCTGACTTATGGGTAAACAAATTAAGTCAACTCTAAAATATTTACTACAAATGGATAGAGGACAATTCAGAAAAACTAACGAAGTGATCACCAAACCATTGGCTAAAGTGTCAATGACCATATTACCCTTCATAGAAGACACTACCGGGTCAACTAGATCAATCCAAGAATAACATCTAGTTGACTTAGGGGTAAACAAATTAAGTTAACTCTAAAATATTTACTATAAATGGATAGACGACAATTCAGAAAAACTAACGAAGTGGTCACCAAACCATTGACTAAAGTGTCAATGGCCATATTACCCTTCATAGAAGACATTATTGATAACACGAAATTATATCGCTTTTTAAGACTTAATTCAATTAAATTATATTATCATTTACGCTAGTTTATCTCACTTTATCAGATATTATGTAGTATTCCTCTTCTATTTATATCAGGTACCCATTTTGAAGCAAAAGTGAAAAAGGGAAGAAAAGGAGGTGCAAAAAGGAACAAAAAGGAGAGAAAAGGAACCAAAGGCCAAAGCCCAGCCCAAAGCGCACAAGTCACCAACGCTGTGCCTGTGACGGACGTCACAGGACGCGTGACGAGCGTCACGCGAAGTAGCCTTGTGACGGACGTCACACATGGTGTGACGAGCGTCACACCAGTCCACTAGCTTTTTGGCGCAAGTTACGCTCTCAGAAGAAGGGAAGTAACGTTGAGGACTTCGTGTCCTATTCCCAAGCCGTGAATTTAGCACGCTGAAGACTCGTGGAAAAGAAGAAAAAGGCAGTTAGTAGCACTACTATAAATAGCTACCCTAATCCCTCTCGTTGGCTCTCCTCTTTTTGCCGTTTAGACACACCGAAGCTCTGCCGATTTTCTGTTCAAGCTTTTGCTTAGTTTTCTTTTTCCAGCAGAATTAATATTGTTTATTTTATTTATTTCTTTTGCAAGTTTTATTTTCTTTTTCCTTTGCAATTTATCTTCCCCGTTTTTAGCTTTTAGATATTTTTCGCGTAGTAGTTTCTACACCGGAAACTACTGTGCAACTTTATACCGGATTTAACCTTACGTTATATTCGAGTTTTTTTTATTTCCTTGATTTAATTTACTGTTTAATTGAAGAATCGAAGAACAAATCCTACCGGCTTGTGGAGGAGTGTTCAAGACCATTGTATTACGCATTCAGGTTCTTTAATCGTTATTTAATTTTTAATGTTTTATTCTATTGTTTATTTACATTGCCTGCCTGAAATGAGTCTGTGTATGCATGATAATAATTATTATTTAGTTAGCATGTCTGGCTAATTCGCCTAGGTATCGGTATGTAAAGTAAGCAGAAAAAGGGATCAAGACTAAGTCGGTCTATTCAAACTTAAAATTAGAATCAATCTTTTTATGGTCTTAACTTACAGGTTTAACAACAAGATTTTTTACAAAAGTAAAAGACATAAAGAAGTTGAAACCAACAGAGCGAGAGTTTGAGGTTTTAACTGGACAGTGTAAGTTAGTCATTAAGTCTATCTCAGGGCGAGAGCAAGTTTTAGAATTAATTAAATTCTGACTTTTTTCCAAAAAGTATTTTTAAAGATTGAATGTGAGGACGAGAGTTAAGCATTTAGATTTAATTGTATAACCTAAGTCAACAGAGCGAGAGTTTGAGATAAGGGTGTTTAAAACGGTCAGTATTTTCTTAAAAAGAGTTTCTGCAACTTTATTGTTTTCAAAATATGATTTTTGACTTAATTATAAGTGACAGCTACATTAATATAAGATCATGGTTTCTTCAACAGAGCGAGAGTTTGAGATAAAACCTTTAACCAATAAAGTTAATCGAAACGATTTATTTTAAGACCGAGAGACCGACAAGGAATTGATTCCCTAGTTTTGACGAACTACATACCGATATCCGTTTTATTAATATTTAATCTAGATATTAGTTTAGTTTTTAGCTTCCTTCCCCAAACAATCAACTGTTATTCACCTTAGCTTTACGAAGTAACCTTAGATAACGGTATATCGATTCATAAGTCCCTGTGGGATCGATATCTTTTAAAACTACGCGATAGAACTGTGCACTTGCAGTTTGTATCCCATTCTCGACTCACACAGTCGAGCGATCAAGTTTTTGGCGCCGTTGCCGGGGACTTTTATTCAATCGATATCGTAACTCTTCCGTTACGCTGTAGAGACTAGGTTTCTTTTTCCTTCTATTCTTTCTTTCGTTGATTTGTATGCCACGCACTCGCTCTCAAGGCGAACCGCTCTATTTACGAATCAACGATATCGAACTATATCTCCGAGTCTTACGACGAATTCGGGAATATCGTGCTGAAAACAATCTCCCTCCTATAAACCTTCCTGATATCAAAATCATTTTTCCTTCTTTAACCGAGATGGCAGAACCAGCTCGTGCTCTTAGAGATTACGCCGCTCCATCGCAAGATGAACCGCATTCAAGTATTGCTCCGCCCGCAATCGAAGCAAACAACTTTGAACTTAAACCTTCGTTGTTGCAGGCTGTGCAACAAAACCAATTCTCTGGAAATCTTACCGAAGATCCAAACCTTCATTTATCCGTATTTGTCCAATACGCTGATACTGTTAAAGCTAATGGTGTCACTTCAGAGGCAATTCGACTTCGTCTTTTTCCTTTCTCATTAAGAGATAGCGCTAGAAGATGGCTTCAATCTCTCCCTTCCAACTCAGTCACCACCTGGAACGAGTTGAAGAAAGTTTTTCTTGCCCGATATTTTCCGCCAAGCAAAACAGCTATGTTAAGAGCCCAGATAAACGGATTTAAACAGAAAGACAACGAGTCTCTTTTCGAAGCATGGGAAAGATACAAAGACATGATGAGACTTTGCCCACACCATGGTTTGGAAGACTGGTTAGTAATTCACACATTTTATAATGGTCTCTTATACAATACAAGGTTAACAATAGACGCCGCTGCAGGTGGTGCACCAATGAACAAACCTTATGCTGATGCTTACCAGCTTATCGAGAGCATGGCCCAAAACCACTATCAGTGGGGAACCGAACGAACAACAGTGGAAAAACCTCAACCGAAAACTGGCATGTACGAGATAAGTAACCTTGATCACGTTAATGCAAAAGTGGATGCTTTGGTCCAGAAGATTGAAAGTTTAAACGTATCACCTCCAACCGCCGTGGTTGCTATAACTCAGAATTGCGAGGTCTGTGGAATCCAAGGCCACACTCCTGCGGAATGTCAACTCTTGACTGGAATCCAAACAGAGCAAGTAAACTATGCTCAAGGAAGCCCCTATTCGAATACCTATAACCCAAATTGGAAGAACCATCCAAACTTTTCATATAAGAGTAATAATGCTTTATACGCACCTGGACAGTCTCCGAATCAAACCCCATCTGTACCTCCGGGATATCAGAAACCGAATCCTAACAATAATACCCCTAGAAAATCCAACTTGGAAATCATGATGGAAAACTTTATAGCTTCCCAATAACAAACCAATAAAGATTTCTTAAACCAGAACATACACACTGGCGAACAACTTAAACAACTAGCAAGCAAAGTAGATGCCTTGGCTACCCATAACAAAATGTTAGAAACACAAATATCTCAAGTAGCTCAACAACAAGCACCTACTGCTGCACCAACTGGTACATTCCCTGGACAGCCCCAACCTAATCCGAGAAGCCAAGCTCATGCAATTATATTAAGAAGTGGAACGGAAGTGGAAGGACCGTCTGATCCAAGGATAGAAAACCAAAACCCTAAGAAATCTACTGAGGAAAGTGAACCTAAGGAAAAGGAAGAGAGTAATAAGGATACCCTAGAAAAGAAGGAACCTTATGTACCTCCACCACCTTACAAACCACCTATACCTTACCCTCAAAGGCTTGTTAAAACCAAAGATGTAGGCCAATTTAGAAAATTTGTCGATCTCCTTAAACAATTAAACGTTACAATTCCGTTTACCGAAGCTATTACGCAGATGCCCTCATATGCTAAATTCTTAAAAGAAATTCTTTCTAATAAAAGGAAACTTGAGGATAGCGAAACCGTTACACTCCCTGCCGAATGTAGCGCTATAATCCAAAACATGCCCCCTAAACTCAAGGATCCGGGTAGCTTCTCTATACCCTGTCACATAGGAAAATTTGTCATCGACAAAGCCTTATGCGATTTAGGAGCCGGAATTAGCGTTATGCCTTTATCCATATGTAAGAGACTGGAAATGGGAGAATTAAGACCGACCAAAATGTCTGTTCAATTAGCAGTTCGTTCCATCAAATATCCTGTAGGAATCCTTGAAAACGTTCCCGTACGCATAGGTCAGTTTTACATTCCCACTGACTTCACAATTATGGACATTAGAGAAGATGATACTACACCTATTATACTAGGAAGACCATTCTTAGCAACTGCCGGTGCAATCATAGACGTAAAACGAGGAAGACTCACCTTCGAAGTAGGTGAAGAGAAAATTGAATTCATTCTTTCCCAATTCTTGAAAGCACCTGCAATAGAAGATACATGTTACTTCATGGATATCATCGATGAATGCATAAAAGAAGCAGAGTCAGGAGAAGACAAATCATCAGACTATCTTTTAGAAGACAAATCTAAACAATGCTTAGCAATAACACCGGACCCTACGCAGTGTCTTAACAAACCAACCCCTGATTTGAAAACACTTCCCAAAAATCTGAGATATGAATTCCTAGACTTAGAACTTGAACGACCTGTGATAGTCAATGCAGATCTAGGAAGACTCGAAACAGAAAAACTCCTACATATCTTAAGAAAATATCCAACCGCACTAGGATACCACATAACCGATCTTAAAGGAATAAGCCCTTCTATTTGTATGCACCGCATCATGTTAGAAGAAGACGGTAAAACCTCTAGGGAACACCAGAGAAGACTAAATCCGATCTTAAGTGAGGTAGTAAAGAAAGAAATAACCAAGTTATTGGAAGCAGGTATTATATATCCTATATCTGATAGCAAATGGGTCAGTCCTGTACACGTTGTACCAAAGAAAGGAGGCATAACCGTTATTGAAAACGAAAAAGGAGAAACTATAACTAAACGAATCGAATCGGGATGGAGAATGTGCATTGATTATAGGAAACTAAACAAAGCAACCCGAAAAGATCATTTCCCTTTACCATTCATTGACCAAATGTTAGAACGATTGGCTAAACATTCACATTTCTGTTATTTAGACGGTTATTCAGGCTTCTTTCAAATACCAATTCACCCTGATGACCAAGAAAAGACAACATTCACATGCCCTTTTGGTACCTTCGCTTATAGACGAATGCCGTTTGGTCTGTGTAATGCCCCTGCAACTTTTCAAAGATGCATGATGGCGATTTTCGCCGACTTTCTCGAAAACATCATGGAAGTATTTATGGATGATTTTTCTGTATACGGACAAAGTTTCGAAGAATGCCTTGAAAACCTGGAAAGAGTTCTTGAGCGATGTGTAAAAGTAAACTTAGTACTTAATTGGGAAAAGTGCCACTTTATGGTACAAGAAGGAATTGTTTTAGGACACATCATCTCGAACAGAGGAATTGAAGTAGACAAAGCCAAAATAGAGGTAATCGAAAATCTTCAACCCCCAAGAACCGTGAGAGAAGTACGAAGCTTTTTAGGACACGCCGGTTTTTACCGACGATTCATCAAAGACTTCTCCAAGATAACTAAACCCTTAACCGGACTATTAATGAAAGATGCTGAATTCATATTCGACGATAACTGTTTAAAAGCATTTCAAACTCTCAAACAAGCATTGATCTCCGCACCCATTATGCAGACACCAGACTGGAATGAACCTTTCGAAATAATGTGCGATGCCAGCGATTATGCTGTAGGTGCTGTTTTAGGACAAAGAAAGGATAAAAAGCTTCATGTTATATATTACGCTAGCAGAACCCTGGATGAAGCACAGATGAATTATGCCACAACCGAGAAAGAACTCCTAGCAGTGGTATTTGCGCTAGATAAATTTCGTTCTTACTTGGTAGGAGCCAAAATAATAGTTTACACTGATCACGCTGCTATCAGGTACCTTCTAACAAAAAAGGATGCTAAACCTAGACTCCTAAGATGGATCTTGTTACTACAAGAATTCGACTTAGAAATCAAGGACAAGAAAGGAACTGAAAACGTAGTAGCAGACCACCTCTCTAGACTTGAGAACCTTGAACCAGAAAGAATATCCATTAATGATGATTTCTCGTATGATAAACTCATAGCTACTTTGGAAGAGAACAACTCCGACATGCAAGTAGAAACCACCTTAGCTATATCTGTCATACCATGGTACGCTGATCTAGTCAATTATTTAGCTGCCGGAATAGTTCCACCTACTTTATCTTACCAGCAGAAGAAACGATTCTTCCACGACATAAAACACTATTACTGGGATGATCCCTTACTTTTCAAAAGAGGCCCCGATGGTATTTTCCGTCGATGTATACCCGAAGAAGAGGTAGAAAATATAATCCAACACTGTCACTCTGCGCCTTATGGTGGACACACAAGTACATCCAAGACCTGCTCTAAAATCCTACAAGCTGGCTTTTATTGGCCAACTATATGGAAGGACGTACATGCGGCTATTAAGGAGTGTGACAGATGTCAACGCACGGGAAACATATCTAGACGTGACGAGATGCCACAAAAAGGTATTTTGGAAGTAGAGATTTTTGACGTGTGGGGGATAGACTTCATGGGACCATTTCCATCCTCCTTCGGTAACAAATACATACTCGTGGCGGTTGACTACGTATCAAAGTGGATCGAAGCTATAACTTCTCCAACTAATGACACCCGAGTAGTAACTAGACTCTTTAAAAATATAATATTTCCGAGATTTGGCATCCCAAGGATAGTAGTCAGTGATGGTGGATCGCACTTTATATCCAAGGTACTCGAAAAACTACTACTTAAATATGGAGTGAGACATAGGATAGCAACACCTTACCACCCTCAGACCAACGGACAAGTGGAAGTATCTAACAGAGAAATAAAGCAAATACTAGAAAAAACGGTCGCCACTTCAAGGAAAGATTGGTCATTGAAACTACCAGAAGCTTTATGGGCATACCGAACTGCTTATAAAACTCCCATAGGGACGACCCCATTTAAGCTCATTTATGGAAAATCCTGTCACCTCCCGGTAGAATTAGAACATAAAGCCTATTGGGCTATTAGAAATTTAAATCTGAATTACAAAGCCGCCGGTGAAAAGAGAATCCTTGACATAAACGAATTAGAGGAACTCAGAAGAGACGCCTATGAAAATGCCAAAATCTATAAAGAAAGAACAAAACAATGGCATGACAAGCGTATATCAAGGAAAATCTTCAAGCAAGGCGACGTAGTACTTTTATTTAACTCCAGACTAAAATTTTTCCCGGGAAAACTACGATCCAGATGGTCAGGACCTTTCCATATCACTAAAATCTTTCCCAGTGGAGCGGTAGAAATAAAAGGACAATCTACAGAACCGTTCACCGTAAACGGGCAACGTCTGAAACATTATCACTATGCGGAAACCAACGAGGATTCGCAAATTCTACACTTAGACGAAACGCCCCCAGGACTCATAGACTATATTTAACAGTTTCTTTGTCGAGCTTGCGACATTTAAACAAAGCGCTTAGTGGGAGACAACCCACAAATTACTCTGTTATTTTATTATTCTATTATTATTATTATCATTTCTCTATTTTTCTCTTAATTATTCTTTTAATTTCTATTTAGTATTCATTATTGATTTATTCAAAAAAGAAAAAAATATATCCATATAATAATAATAATTCTTTTCTTCTTTCGGCATTTGGCCAAATCCTGACTTAAACTCATGTTTTCTTTTCTCTAGTTAACACTAACCAGATGGGACATTTTGACCGTATGAGTATCAAGTTCAGAGGAATGGCTCAGAAACGAAGGTTTGAAGAACTAGCCGCTAGAGAGATGCTACCTAGTTTATATGCTGATGATTGGGCTATGACTGCCCTTGGACTGAGACAGAGTGTCCTGTTTTTGCTGAATCAGATAGGATGGGAGACCTCCCCTATCCTGAGACATTTCACCACCTACCGGAGACTCACACTAGAATTCCTTAGTTCATTAATCTATCTACCTAGCCATGGAAAAGGAATTACCAGAGGTTTTATCCAGTTCAGAATGTTCAATATGGAGTACCAATTTAATATTAGAGACTTCACCAACCTTTTGGGTTTTCCTACCTCCTTTGATACATTCACTATAAGCCAGGAAGAACTTTTTGAATATAGAGAGCTGGAACACTTTTGGGGTAAGCTGACTGGAAATGATGAGCCCGAAGAACATGAGTTTCTCTCTGGAAACATACATAACCCGGCTTTTCGCTATTTCCATAAGATCCTGACCCACACTTTATTTGGGAAGAAGCCAAATAGTACTTCAGTTTCACGTGATGAACTCTTCATCATATTTTGTGCTTCCCAGAACCGTCCAGTAAACGGTGCTACTTTTATGTTAGCTAATTTGGACCACCTTATCCAGGATGAGCGAGCACCCATTAGAATAGGTGGCCTGATAACTATGATAGGTAATGCTATTGGATTACGTCAGCCTATGCTTGACCTGAACCCTTTTTGTGGCATTACTACTCTGAGTATACCTTTCCTCTTCAACACTATGTTTATAGCAAACATAGGGTCTGATGAGTTCGAGCTTATTATTGATAACCAGGTTCTCTGCCTATTCACCATGCCCGATCCTAGAACTAGTGTTCATAACCAAAGGAACTGGCTCTATAACCTGAATGAAACCCCAACTCCTGCTGGATCCACTGAATCCATCCAGGATTATGAGATTTGTGATGACTATGAGCACTATGTTGACCATATCTCTCTTGCTGAATCTGACCCTCAGACTCCATCAGGCTACTATGATATTGATCCTCCTCCTCAGCCTGTCCTGACCGAAGAATCAGCTATGCCTGATCTCCGACATCATATGCCAGGAACAGATATCAAAACCGTCGTTGAAGCCTTGATGTCAGAGCATCACGATCTCAGAGAAGACTTCCACAGCTTGAGACTTGCAGTCCTAGAACACATGAGCAGCACGGCAAGTCAGTTACGTATGTTACGGCATCATGTTAACTCTTTTGCTCCTCCGGCCAGAGATCCGAAGATAGATGGAATTTAGTTATTTTTCTTTCTTAGTTATTTAGTTTTAGGCTAGATTTTTCATTAATGTTATTTGAATTCATGTTCGCATTTATTTTTTTTTTCCTTTTCATTTCATTGTTTTCCCTTCGTGTATTACATTATGTCAATTTTATTAAAGCTTTTATTTTATGCAATGGCTATGTTCTCTACTGTTACTTAGAATGAATTATTATTATGTGAAGTAGAATAGCATGCAATACAAATTAATTAGCTAAATTAATTAGAACAATCTAAAAACCAAATAAAACAAAAACAAAATAATCAAAATATATTCATCTCCTAATTAAGTCTGTGTAGCGCTACTGAAGAAGCCTTGCCAAAAGAACTGTGTGACGAGCGTCACACAATCCATGACGAACGGCACGCAACACTCTTGTTACGAGCGTCACACCCTTGTGACGAGCGTAACGCCTCTCAGACATGTGAACGTTAGGGAGCCGTTGGAGACGAACGTTACACCCCTACCTTTTTACATTCCCCATTCATTTTTCATTTACCACATTTAATTACTTTTCAACCACTCTTTCTTTTCACCTCCCACATTTTTCTCCTATAAATACCCTCCAAACCTCCTTCTTTCACCACAAACAATTCTCTCATATCAAATATACACTTCTTTTCCTTTTCCAAATCACTCATTCAAAAATTCATTACAATGGCGGGAAATCAAAATTTCGGAAATATCATCTTCCGATCCGGAGATGACAACTATCAGCAAGAGCAATTCGAGCGCTTCCAGCAGCGAGGCGTCGCTCCCACCAGGTACCCCGATTTACCTTGCTTGCAACAATTAGGCTTACTCCAAGGTATCGAGTGGATGCTCCGTAAAGCCGATTTAACCTTCCTTTGCAATCATAACCAACCCACCTACCCTTCCCTAACCTTAGAATTCCTAAGTTCTTACGACTACACCACTCCCGCCGGTGAAGGTGAATTTCTAACCGGTACGGCAACCTTCCGTATGTTTAACACCGAGTACTCTCTAACCCAACGCGAATTGAGTGCCATGCTACAATTTCCCACAGAAGGTCTGCTGCATGCCAGAATCCCTCCAACCTCAAACTGGAACACAGTTCTAGTTTTCAGCCTTTTTAAGAAAATTTCGGGTATAGATACCTACAACTGGGAAGAACTCCTTCTCTCCCACATCCATAACCCCACCATCCGTTATTTTCTCCGTATCCTGCAAAACACACTCTTTGGAAGACCAAACAACAGTAAGGTCAACTCAAAAGAACTCTTTTTCCTCCAGTGCGTTTTCGAATCGGATACTAAGGTAAACGCCGCTTCTTTTCTCTTTCATCATATCCGCACCTTATGTGCTAGAGGCCGGCAACCATTCATAATTGGTGGATTAATAACCTCCATAGCACTTGGCCTGAACCTAGGGGATAAACTCCAAACTTTAGAATCCCTACCACCCCTGTCTATGGATATCAGCTATTGTCGCTCCAGCCGCCTGATTAAAAACAGAGTAGGCGGAGGATACTATCTTATGGTGAACAACCAAGCTGTCCCAAGTGTTGTGCTACCCAATACCACCCTAACGGATGTCACAAACCCGAACCGCCACCTCTATGATCTCAGCGCTCCTGAAACCACCGAGCCTTCACAAACAAACCAGCAAACAGATGAGTTTGAAGAAATGGAACAAGGTGATCATCCGCCAACACAACAATCAGTCCCGCTAAACCCTTCCAGTAATGCAGCCGGCCCATCCTCCCAACGTCGTCGACGAAGACGACCTGCGACCAACGACGACATTATGGATGCTATCGATGGTATGCAGGCACAGAATGCAGATATGATGCAGATGATGCGTCAAATGCAACAGCAACAGGATGCTCGGAATGCCATAACCGACCAGCGGTTTACTGAGTTGTTTAGCAGATTCGACAGCTTAGACATACGTCAAAGATCACCAGGACCAAGAACCAGAGGTGGAAGGCAGCCTTAGTTGTATTTTTCTTTTCATCTCCATTTTGTATTTCTTTCCCTTAAAACATCGAGGACAATGTTTAGTTCAAGTATGGGGGGGAAACATTATTCTTTCCATTCTCATCTTTGTTTCAAGTATGTACTCTCCCTTTTCATTGTTATTTCCCTATAAAAAAAAAAAAAAAAAAAAACAAAATATTTTTTTAAGTTAAGTCCTGAATGTGAAAAATTTTCTATTATCTATTTCCCTCAACTTTCTTGAGCCATAACAAAAATTTTAACACACCCAATAAGTATAAAGGTTGCTTACTTTATAAAATTTGAGTGAAATCAAAACAAAATCATTACCATAACAACGCTCTGAGAACCGCAATATGTTAGATCAGGATAAGTACCTATTATACCGAACTCCTTGAACTTTTAGTTCTATGGTAACCCCAAGTAGTTTATACAGAAGTCAGCACCATCTTAATAGCAAACTACGTGGAGAGCCGATGAATATAAGTGAATGATCCCCAAAGTAACATGAAATATACGAATATATCAAGAAATGCACTAATTAAATTAGGTGATCCTTACCAGATCATTTAATCTAAAGGTTGCAGATCATGCAAAAGCACAATACGAAAGATCCATTACGAGTTGGTTCAGTAGGAGTCTGGTACTGAACTTGGTAGGGCGGACTACGGTTCGATCCCCCGCAATTTGCAATGGACTGAATAATGAAGGTATCCGACTTATGTACCAGAACTTCTAGCTAAAAGCGGATCATAATCACTAACCGGTTACTCCACTATGTGCGCGAAAAGATAAAGGGCTTAATGTGATTTCGCTAGAATGAAAACGGGTAAAATAAGACTAAAGGAACCAGGATAGCTATCATAGGGTACTTGAACTGATTGGCATAAGGTAGGGTTATCTAAGTTGTAACGGTAGTTGTTGATGTCAAGATTAAACTCAAGTCCTCCTAAACAAAAATCCATTGGCAACCTAGTACGAATTGATGTGTCTTTAAAAATTTCATCTGGCTAAAACTTTTAACAAGTTCTATACTGAATTTTGCTTGAGGACAAGCAAAGAATTAAGTATGGGGGAGTTTGATAACACGAAATTATATCGCTTTTTAAGACTTAATTCAATTAAATTATATTATCATTTACGCTAGTTTATCTCACTTTATCAGATATTATGCAGTATTCCTCTTCTATTTATATCAGGTACCCATTTTGAAGCAAAAGTGAAAAAGGGAAGAAAAGGAGGTGCAAAAAGGAACAAAAAGGAGAGAAAAGGAACCAAAGGCCAAAGCCCAGCCCAAAGCGCACAAGTCACCAACGCTGTGCCTGTGACGGACGTCACAGGACGCGTGACGAGCGTCACGCGAAGTAGCCTTGTGACGGGCGTCACACATGGTGTGACGAGCGTCACACCAGTCCACTAGCTTTTTGGCGCAAGTTACGCTCTCAGAAGAAGGGAAGTAACGTTGAGGACTTCGTGTCCTATTCCCAAGCCGTGAATTTAGCACGCTGAAGACTCGTGGAAAAGAAGAAAAAGGCAGTTAGTAGCACTACTATAAATAGCTACCCTAATCCCTCTCGTTGGCTCTCCTCTTTTTGCCGTTTAGACACACCGAAGCTCTGCCGATTTTCTGTTCAAGCTTTTGCTTAGTTTTCTTTTTCCAGCAGAATTAATATTGTTTATTTTATTTATTTCTTTTGCAAGTTTTATTTTCTTTTTCCTTTGCAATTTATCTTCCCCGTTTTTAGCTTTTAGATATTTTTCGCGTAGTAGTTTCTACACCGGAAACTACTGTGCAACTTTATACCGGATTTAACCTTACGTTATATTCGAGTTTTTTTTATTTCCTTGATTTAATTTACTGTTTAATTGAAGAATCGAAGAACAAATCCTACCGGCTTGTGGAGGAGTGTTCAAGACCATTGTATTACGCATTCAGGTTCTTTAATCGTTATTTAATTTTTAATGTTTTATTCTATTGTTTATTTACATTGCCTGCCTGAAATGAGTCTGTGTATGCATGATAATAATTATTATTTAGTTAGCATGTCTGGCTAATTCGCCTAGGTATCGGTATGTAAAGTAAGCAGAAAAAGGGATCAAGACTAAGTCGGTCTATTCAAACTTAAAATTAGAATCAATCTTTTTATGGTCTTAACTTACAGGTTTAACAACAAGATTTTTTACAAAAGTAAAAGACATAAAGAAGTTGAAACCAACAGAGCGAGAGTTTGAGGTTTTAACTGGACAGTGTAAGTTAGTCATTAAGTCTATCTCAGGGCGAGAGCAAGTTTTAGAATTAATTAAATTCTGACTTTTTTCCAAAAAGTATTTTTAAAGATTGAATGTGAGGACGAGAGTTAAGCATTTAGATTTAATTGTATAACCTAAGTCAACAGAGCGAGAGTTTGAGATAAGGGTGTTTAAAACGGTCAGTATTTTCTTAAAAAGAGTTTCTGCAACTTTATTGTTTTCAAAATATGATTTTTGACTTAATTATAAGTGACAGCTACATTAATATAAGATCATGGTTTCTTCAACAGAGCGAGAGTTTGAGATAAAACCTTTAACCAATAAAGTTAATCGAAACGATTTATTTTAAGACCGAGAGACCGACAAGGAATTGATTCCCTAGTTTTGACGAACTACATACCGATATCCGTTTTATTAATATTTAATCTAGATATTAGTTTAGTTTTTAGCTTCCTTCCCCAAACAATCAACTATTATTCACCTTAGCTTTACGAAGTAACCTTAGATAACGGTATATCGATTCATAAGTCCCTATGGGATCGATATCTTTTAAAACTACGCGATAGAACTGTGCACTTGCAGTTTGTATCCCATTCTCGACTCACACAGTCGAGCGATCAATTATCGGGTTTAACTTGATAACGCAGTCATTTGATATAAATGAATGTGTCGCACCCGTATCTATGATAGAAATCAAAGACACACCATTTATGAAGCACACACCTCGAATTAAGTTATTTGATAATGACACTTTAACACCACTAAAAGCAAATACTTTCCCCTTAGTCTGAGAATTTTGAAAATGGGTGTTGATGTGACTTTGATCTCCACATTTGAAATAGGGTGGAGAGGTATTATTGCACTCAGAGACACGATGGCATGGTTTTCCACACCTAAAACATGTTGGGGGGAAATGAGTGACTCCCCCACTAATTCCATTTCCGGTTGCAACCTTCTAATTTCCTTTGGCACCTGGATTTGCATACGAATTGCCACAATTCTCATTAGAAAACTTCTTCTCATTCACATATTTATATAATGAGTTGACATTACTTTGTTGTATTAATCATAAAACCTGCACTTGTTAACCAACACTGAGAAGCGGTGAATCTCTTGATAACCAATAAACTACTTGATCTTCAGATGCAACCCATTCTCAAACTTCACACACTTGGAACCTTCAACATCTACACCATTATAGTGCGGAAAATATCTGGATAGCTCATCGAACTTGGCTTCATAGTCAGCCATAGATATGTTTCCCTACTTCAGCCCCACGGACTCAATCTCCTTACGGTTACAAACATCGGCTAGAAAATACTTATCCAAAAACTCACTCTTGAAATTATTCCAAGTAATAGTAGTGTCGGTAACTTTCAATCTTTGGCGGGTATTCTCCCATCAATACTTAACTCCCTCAGACAACATATGAGGTCTAGACAAAACCTTATGAGCATCAGTACATGCCATGACTCTGAAAATATTCTCAATCTCCTGAATCCAAGGTTGGGCACCTTCAATATTATACCTTTCCTTGAATGTAGGCAAGTTATTCTTCTGGAATTTTCCAACCCACGAAACTCATCATCTCCTCCATTCTGATTGTGATTAGCATACAAAGCTTTATTGGTTTGAGCTATCGCACGAGCCATTGCTTCAAGATCATCAACAATCACACAACTGTTTTAAGCTGACATTTCTTCCTGCACAACCAGCCACACAAAAGTTAACTAGTTGCACTATAAAGAAAATGGTGGTTCCGGGGAAAAACAACATTGATAGGGTTAACACCTATATTGCACGCAAGGGTACTATAAGTTATTAACACCTAAGGCCGAATTGACCATCCTTCTCTTATATCCATTATGTAACACTCTAAACCCCTAAATATAATTTATAAACATTTCAGAAAATATGAAGATAAAAACAAGTGTGTCACATTGAAAAACTTAAACTTTAATTCCCAAAAGGTGGAATTTTAATTCAAAATCGTAACATAAGAAATTAGTTCAAAACAAGTCAAAAGACATAGAAAGAGGTGAGAATATATTCCATAATTTAAATGGTGTATAAGTAGCAAGTATAATACATATTAGCATATTCAGTCAACATAGATGTACAACAAATAATGTCATTATACAATGTGTATTTGTTCTACTCCCATGCATGTGGTATCATCCTACAACACTGGACCAAAGTCCTACAACACTAGACCAAAGTCCTAGATATTAGAGTTATTTTACTGAGTAATCCTTAATACTGGACCAAAGTCCTAGGACATTGGACCGAAGTCCTAAGCTAATCTCCGAAATACATGAATGCATGAAGCTACAAACAAATGGAAGCAATCTCCATCTAAACCTTCTACGCTAATTATAAACACTGTTGGTTAAGGCTAACATATCAACACTTTTGGTTAAGGTTAACACATCAACAATAGTTCTCTTGAACCTAAATATATCAACACATCGATCAATGCCTATCAAGGGTAAACATAGGTTTGCCTTGAACCTTAAACCACCAACATTCAACAATTCCTAATCACAAGGCATTTAACAAATAAGTCATTAATAATCAATCATGATCATTTTTCTCAATAAATAATCACTTAACATAATGCATTAATTTGAGGAATCAGAACTTCTATTAAAAAGTCGGTTAAACATAAAAAATTGATCAACACAAGGCTGACTGTCATGACACTGACAGTCGTCGCCCCTGGGAACACTCACTAATCAACGATGACGGTCGTCAAAAGGGGATGGCACTCGCCATGAAGCGTTGATGATCTGACCGTCAAGCTCGCTAATGCCCGTCATCTAGAGATGGCGCATCTTCGTCCTCATCGCGATGACGGTCTGGTCATCTTCTAGGATGATGCCTATCAACACAACATAATCATATTTTATGTGTTTTTAGCCCTTGACAACTCTAAATCTCGATTTCATTACCCGATTTCATACTAGTAAAATGAAAAATTCAATTTACACATATAAACAATAAAATTTACATCGAATAACATAAATCTGACATATATCACATCAAATATTCATGTTTCTTTCATCAATTCATCATATAGCATATTAACATCAACAATCCACTTTTATATTATAGATTCACATGAATTTCATATCAATAATATCAACACAATTTTTTTTTCTACAATTAACCTAATTATGGAGGTTTTGCACAAACCTCACACAATCCAATCAGCAACACCATAAGAGAGAAAATGGGCAAGGGGATTCCCCACTATCCCTTAAGCTTAGCACCATTATGAAACAATCTCCCCCTTACCTGATTAAGCTGAAACCTTGATATTTTTGGTGATGGAAGTTCCTAATCCTTGAAAATTTCTCTCCTAGAGTTGCCTCAACTCTTCTCCTTATCTTTTGCTCTACTAACATGTTATAAACTTCCCTTCACCTTTATTAAATTAGGTTTTTATTTTATTTTATATATTCTCACTAATTTCCCTTATTTTATTACTTCTAATTATTTAGTCCATTATTTCTAAATAATCTCAACTCTCCCCATTTTATATTATTATTCTATTTTATTTTATTAAACCCTCAATAATAACACAAATTAAATCACAAGGCACACAAAAAATTCAATTAAAATTCTAATAAATTCCAATAAATCCTAATAATTTTTTTAGAGTGTTACACATGTATCTTTCGAGAACACATTGTAACAAATGGATCACTTTTATCTTACGATGCATATTTCCTTAGATTTTGTTTACCCCGACTAGGAAATGGTGAACGATGTGCCAATATCTGTTATGGACGAGTCAAATACATAATATTTGTCCCTATTTTTTATATATATCCAGTGTGCTTATACCTGATGTAATTTCAATGAATAAATGAATTTCACAGTTCCTATTTGGCATTGTGCATTTTAATTTATGTTACTCACCATTACTTTTACATACTTACGACATTACTTTAGGTCCCGAGTTTGTTTCTCTTATAGAAAGCTTATTTTCCGAGGTTGTGCTCAAAGTTTTGTTGGATTTCTGTGGGGACCATTCATGTCCAAAGCTCAATACCTCTTCCCTGCCCAAGGTAAAAACTTAGTTTGATGTCGAAGTTATGAGGACTCGCCTCTTCCTCTATAATAGCTAGCTACCAAAAGGGGTTGCGTCTGTCATTGCCACTTTATGATTCTTTGTGACCGCACCCCGGAGTTATTTGGGATGGAGTTTTGATTACTTTAGTCGTATGTTAGAGGAATTTATGAAATCAGCCTTGACTTTTTTCTACCTTTTATGATCATAAGTGTCGCGGCTGGAAAAATGACAGAGTCGCCACCATCCTTTATTCGTTCCTAAGGAACAGGGAAATAATGATAAAACCTATAAGTTAAAGGTGAGATACTGGGTTCGGGAGTCGGTTAAGTAAGGGGAAGGTGTTAGGCACCCCTTACCTCCATTGTACTCAATGGGATCCTCCTTTTGTTCGAGGGTTAGTGTGTTTATAAGGAAAGTTTGCTTTAATATTTGTTAATTGTTTAATTATTTATCTATTTATTGAAAATTATTTTCTCATTTAAAAGAAAATTGATTAACTAAGAAAGGAAAACTTAAAAATGTTTTTGATTATTGTACTCGCTAGAGTTTACAACTCTATGCCTACGTACCTCCAAGTTCATTGAAGGATCAGAGTCCCGTAGTTCTGGTAGAAAAAAGTTGTTTGTTGATTGTTTTTATCCCTTGAAGATTCTCACGCATCGGGGGCGGAAAAGTGATTGATTTTAAGAAAATGCCTCAATACACTAGGGTAGAGGACTTATAATTTGAAGTGTGTTGAATTTGATTTTATCCCTTGATTGTTTGTAAAGATAGTATTTAATTTAAAAAAAAAAAATAGTGATTATACTAGAATATTATACATAATCCTTTATCCCGATTTTATCCCTCACTTAACCCTTCAAAACCTTAGAGTTTTATCCCATATTTTATCCCATGTCCTTGTCCAATTTGATTTGAAAATATAATTTAATTTAATTAAGGAAGTTAAATAAAATTTAATAAGATATATCCCTTATCCCAATTTTATCCCTAATTTACATCCCTTAAAATTCTAGAATTTATCCTTAAATTTTATCCCATAATTATCCCTGAATTACCTTATAATTTTATCCCGTAAATTTTATCCCTTGAAATTGTTATAGAATTGTATACATGTTTGTCCCTTGATGTATCGCTTGTGTTTGTCCCTTGATGTATCGCTTGTTTTTATCCCTTATTTTTAAAAATATAATTTAATTTAATTGATAAAAATAAATTAATTTAGATGTAATAAGATATATCCCTTATCCCAATTTTATCCCTAACAATTGTTATAGATTTTATCCCATGTTGTGTTATAAAAATAAAAATATTTAATTTATTTAAGAAAATAAATTAGTGATTAGAATCGAATATTTAGACATAACCCTTATCCCTAATTTTGTCCATAATTTCACCCCTTGAAAATTCCTAGAACTTTATCCCATGTTTGTATCTCATGTCCTTCTCCCATTTGATTTGAAAATATAGTTTAATTTAATTAAGAAAATTAAATAAAATGTAATAAGATATATCCTCTATCCCAACGTTATTCCTAATTTAAATCCCTTAAAATCCTAGAAATTATCCCTAAATTTTATCCCATATTATCCCTATATTTTATCCCTTGAAAATTCCTAGAAATTATCCCTGAACTTTATCTCGTATTATCCCTAAAATTGTCCCATAGGTTAACCCTGATTTTCCAAATTTAGTCAATATCCCATAATTTACCCAATGTTTTTATATTATTTATATTAACCCATTTTTCAAGAACTAACCCATAATTTCAATATACCTAATTGTTCTAAGATTAACCCCTGACACTTAATTTAAATCTTTAATTCCATTATTTCCCTACTTATCTAATATTAAACTAAATATATATTTTTTGTATCTTTTAAAAAATGTTATCACTTTGTAAATTAAGTACAGTAATTAATCATTTAAATTAAAACTACAAATTAAGATTAAACGCTTAAGTTAATTAACTAAAAAAATTAAATCAAAACGAATAAGGGAGGTATATAATTGGGTTTGAGTAATGGTAAATGGAGAGGGTCTAAAGTCAATGGATAAAATCCTAATTCACTCAAATAATAATTTTAAATAATTAATATATATCATGCCATAATTAAATAATTACTAATGATAATGTCCTAACTAATAAGGTTAATAGTTAATGGTTTCTTTTAACAACTAGATAAATAATGGAATAAAATTAGATCTAATGGAGTACCTCATTTTATCCATCTACTACAACTAGCAGTATATGACGTACGGGAAAATATTAGATATGCATAGCCTTTTTTCTTCTATATCACATTCATACGGTTAATAACAATGAAACAATACTCCACATATAAATAATATATATATTGTTAACCACACTTAACATGTTAAAAGCAAAGATATCAGAATGAAAATAAAGAAAATGAAAGAGAGAGGAATACAGGGAGAGTGAAAGCGTGAGACATAGTGAGAGGTGCTGACCGGAGAGGAAGACAACCTGCCAGATCTGGATGGATGGAGGTGCTCCAGTGACCGGTGGCGATCGGATCTAAGGTAGTTTACAGCGTGCGCCGAGGTTGTCGGTGTTGGTGGTGGTCGGTAATGAGATGTATGTGTGCAGATCTGTGAGGGCAATTGTGCGGTGGAGGCGTCGGCGTTTTCGGCAGCAGTTTCCTGATGACGGTGTTGTAGTTGGTGGGTTATGCTCACATTCCGTTTTTTCTCCGGCACGGTCGTGATGTTGTTAATGGAATGTTATTAGAACTGGTGGGATTTTTGTACTATGAATGTTTTCCTTTTCTGTATATCAATTCCTTCCCCCTTTCTCTTCTTACAACTCCTTCTTTTATAGTAGAAATATTAAGTTTGAGAATTCAATTTAATTGATTTCCGATTGATCTTCTATGTGATTTGATTTCATACCAATTTAGAATTGATTTAGTATTATTATGATTAATGAATATTTGACATTTGGATCTTGAATTTTTCGATTTGCTCTGCAATTTGAAGGAGATACGTTTGAGATATGAAAGTATGTGATTGTGAATTTGGAAAAAAATGATTTTTCTTTTGATATTGGTGATGATGAGTGAAGTGCTATATCTATTCTTCCTTTTTTGGACTTATTCCAACAATAACATTAGTAAATATTTTCCAATGATTAATATATTGATCATAAACTTAATCCTAAATTAAGAAAATTTATGTGATGCACAAGGAAAGTGTGTTAAATTCGAAAGATGTGAAATTTGATGCAAATATGATTTTTTCTTTAAAATATCATATGAAGATATTAATAATGAGTAGATTCTGGAGAAAAAAAGAGAGAGAGATTTTTTTTTGTTTGTGATTTTTTTTAAAAAGAGAAGAAAACTGTTCTTAAAAAATAAAAAAGTCAAGAAATGGGATTCAAACACATGACATTTTCACACTAATAAATAACTCCTTAAACTTACTCTACCACCCACTACACCCTTGAACTCATCTGAAAAGAAATGATACTTCTAAATATTTAAATAAAAACAAACAGTTTTATAATAGTTTAAACACTAAAACATTTTCAATAGCCAATAATAACTAATCTTTTTGCCTAATTTTTAATAATATAAAAGAACTCATAAACTATTAATCTATAATTTCATTTAAATAAATAACACCCTAATATAATATTTATATTTAATTACTTTCTAAATAGTATAATCTAATGAAATATAATATTATAATTGCTAATCCTATTTATTTTTCCTAAAAAATGTTTTTAACGATAAAACCCCATTTTTTTAGCATACTCCTACAAATTATATTATTTGGAAAAGTCTAAATAATACCTATAAACTAAAATCAACTCCTAAGAAGGACTAAAAATCAGAATGGTCTCCTTTTGACTTTTTAGGTCATTTGACCAGATGACTGGTATGCTCTGGATGTGTTAGTGTCGGCTAAAAATAAAAATGAAAAGGTGGTCAAAATTTAGGGTACGACAATAAGGAAAAAAGAGTTTAGTGAATATTTATTTATTCTCTATTAGAAGAAAACCATACATTGCAATAACATGTGCATTTTACATATAAATTAAAGTAAATTTAACCAAGCAAAAAAATTGTTGGTTATCAGTCCTTGGCCGCATCCGCTTCGTTTGGATTCATTTCTAGCAGTTGTTTGGTTATATTAATTTGTTTTACTTGTTGGGGATTAATTTCCCATTTCCCATAGTTGCGAAATGATAGAGGTTACGTTGATCTCCATGGAATTTTCTTTGTGATATTTTTGGTTGTGTTGTATAGCCTTGTATATCTTTTTTTCCTTAGATAAATCGACAGATATTGTCATCGACTCATTATAGATGTTGTGATACTTCATCTTGAGATGGATCGGGGAAGCCATTATGTCAAAGGTTGTTCCGGAGTGCCTGGAAAGGATACATTTATAGATGATTTTGTAAAGAATAACCAAAAACTGTTAGTTGGCCAATATGTCCCTTCCTTCTCCCAAGGCAACTGTAGTTTCATTTTTTGGGATGCATTATGTAAAAAAAACATATGTACAAGATGTATTTTAGGAAAAATATGGATTAAGATGTTCCAACATGTGTTCATGCACCTGAGGTTGTTTCTAGGAAGAGTTATTCAGCTAAAGTACTTGACTTAACTAGTTAATCAAGAATTGTTCAGCTAAAGTGTTTGGCATAACTAGTTAAGCAAGAGGTTCTAAGATGTAGATAAAGTGCTTGGCATAACTAGTTAAGCAAGAGGTTTAACATGTGAGTATATAACATCTTGACATAAGGTCTGGGTTCTAACTATCTTCATATGTCCTTTAGAAGAGTTATGTTGTTGACTTCTTCATAAGAAGCAAATGCTTTCTTTTGGGAAGAAGTTTGTGTTGTTAATCCAAAATCAATTTGAAAAGATTTGGATTTGTCTCAGTCAAAGAAGATTTAATTGGATGTACCTTGAAGGAAGATTTGGTCAAAAATTTACTCTACAAAGAAGACTTATATGAAGAGATTTATTTAGGATGTTCCGGTGTAGCATGTGAAACACAATGTTGTAACATGTGTACTGCAACATCTGGTCTATGTGAATAGACAAATGTTATTGCAGTTGTGGTGTTGAAGGGTGTGCTGCAAAATTTGGTCTCTGTCAACAGACAAATGTTATTGTAGTTATGGTGAAGAAGATATACATGTGGAGCACGATGTTCCAACATGTGTGCAACATCTGGCATGGTTTAGCAGGCCAATATTGATGTGTTTTTGGAGCAAAATTCTGGTTGAGATTCAATCAGATTTGTTGCTATATTTTAGCAATGCATTTGTGTGATTTTTTTATATATATTGAAGATCAAATAAATTTAAATAAAGATTTAAATTTGAATTTGAACTAAAAATAAATCATATCTTTTGTTGGAGATTTTTATGGAACAAATCATATCCAACAATATCTGCAATTAATCTGGACGAAATCAAATGAACTGGCCATTGGAAAAATTCCAGAAGAAGCATTACTATTTAAGGAGACTCAAACCTACAGTTTGAGGTCTGTATTTTTTTTGAAGAATTTTAGTGTTAGGGTTTTTTTTTTATTCTTTGTTTCAGTTATTGTTGTGCATTGTCGCGTCGCAAAAAATACCTTATCACATTGCACACTCGAAGATACAACAAAGTCGCCACCGAACTTTATTTATTCCAAAAGGAAAGGGAAAATATGGATAAAACCCAAGGGGAAGAGAAACAGGGTAAGGAAGTCGGTTATGCAAGGGGAAGGTATTAGCATCCCTCACATCCTTTGCACTCAATAGGAACCATTTTGATTTTTCTTTACACTGATGAATGTTAATATCTAAAGGTTACTTGCGGTTGATTTTAATAAAGAGGGGAAAATTGTTTATTAATTAATGTGCTCGCCAAGGATTTAAACCCTCGTGGATACGTATTCTCATAGTGCAATGGGGAAATTAGAGCTTCGTAGTTCGTGGTAGAAAATTATGAATTTATTGGTTAATTTTAGGGAATAATTATAATCGTATCCTAGAAGTGCTTTAACGTTAGCTGGTTCGAACCTAGTTCGAATGCTTTAAGCTTTTAATTTGACTGCTAACTAACAAATTATAACAATTCTTTTATGAAAAGAAAGGAAATTATTTTGGAAAAGGTTTGTTTGATAAAAAAAGAAAAAAAGGTTGATTAAGTTGAAAAAGAGAAAAAGTTACTTGAATTGAAAAAAGAGTTGGGAAAAGCGGAAGATGTTGTTTGGATGTTGTGAAAGTATTGTTTGGACCAAGGTTGTGTTGTCTGAATCCATAGAACATGCATCTCTGAATCAAAGAGTGTGGCGTTTAACCAATAGATGGTGATAAGCCAATGCAATGTTGTAGGGTTTTACCTAGATTCAGGGATTAAGACCTACAAAGAGGGGTTTGCCTAAGCACCAGGTCTGACAAGGCAAACAAGCAAGATACGAGTTTATCTAAGTGCCGAGAATGAAAAGACAAATATGCATGAAAAGGGGGTTTGCCTAAGCACCGGGTTTGACAAGGAAAATATGCATGAGAAGAGGGTTTTCCTAAGAACGAGGCCAGACAAGGAAAACATGCATGAAGAGGGGGTTTGCCTAAGCATCGAGTATGACAAGGAAAACATGCATGGGAAAGGGGTTTGCCTAAGCACGGGGTCTAACAAGGAAAACATGCATGAGAAGAGGTTTTGCCTAAGCACGAGGTCTGACAAGGCAAACATGCATGAGAATAGGGTTTTCCCAAGTATGAGGTATGACAAGGAAAACATGCATGAGAATGGGGTTTGGCTAAGCACGAGGTATGGCAAGGCAAACATGTATGAGAAGAGGGTTTGCCTAAGCATGAGGTATGACAAGAAAAACATGTATGAGAAATGGGTTTTCCCAAGCATGAGGTCTTACAAGGCAAACATGCAAGAGAAGAGTTTGTCTAAGCACTGGGTCTAACCAGACAAAAATACATTTAGAAAGGGGTTTGCCTAAGCCCGGGGTCTAACAAGGAAAACAAGCATGAGAAGAGGGTTTTCCTAAGCATCGGTTCTGATAAGATAAACATGCATGAGAAAGAGTTTTGCCTAAGCACGAGGTCTGACAAAGAAATCATGCATAAGAAAGGGTTTTAACCGTGAGAGGTGATTAACCCAAAGAGAGGGGTATGGTTCAGAGATAGGTACTTAACCATGAGAAGGTGATTAACCCATGAAGTGTATGTGTTAATACCTTAGGATTGACATTAATTTTGTAAAACAAATAATGTAATCATCTCTGTTGTTTTAATATGTTGGGTTGAAGAAGTTCAACATCTGGACCAACATGTCATGTACGATGTCACGACATCATGCATGTGACATCGCACATGTGTAGAAAACTGAATTAATTAATTCAGTATATATTCTGGGATTAGTAAGGATATTTGGTGAATATCCTAACTCCCATGTAGAGGTCTTAAAGACTCAATCAGAATATATATAGGCTCAAAATAAGGAGATATATATGGAGAGATTCTAGGATTGAAGACCTTGGTTATAGCAGAAATTTTCTGCTGTATTTGTAACAGCAAAGAACAAGTTTGCTGCGATTTCTGAAGGCCTAAATCCAGTTGGGTGATTAGGTTATAAATAGAACATTGTAACCTAGTTTCTGTAAGCCTCTTAGAATGAATTTTTAGGGGTGTGTGTGAGGTAAACCTCCCAATCTGTGGGAAGGTTACCATGTGTTTCTCAGTGGTCAAAGCTGAGAGTATTTGTAACTCAAAGCCTGTAGGCAAGAGTGATTATGTTCTTGAATGAAGCTGTGAAGCAAGTTCAAGGTGTGTTAACATTACATTGTATTTGTAGTGATAGGAATGGAAACTGGAGGTTTCTATCTAGGAGTTCCTAGGTATAGATTGCATTGGGTAGGGATTAAGTGAAGGGTTGTAAACGGGGGAGTTTAACTCTGAATTAATACTGCTGATAGTGGATCTTCTTCCTGGCTTGGTATGCCCCCAGACGTAGGTCGTGTTGGACTGAACTGGGTTAACAATTTCCTGTGTTTGTTTTCCTTCTGTATGTTATAATCCTTCTGCCATAACACAGCTGGTATTCCAGTCTGCTTGTCAAGATGATAACAGACCTGGTACATAGCCTTCTGTTGAATGTCAATCAGAATGTCTTGACATTCATCATTGACAGCATATACTGAATAATAGGCAAGTTGGCTTCTATGCTTCAGTTCAGTATATATTTAAGTCTGGTTTTCAAGTGGAAAACAGACCTGGCTAAAGGATCAGTGTGAAACTGTCAAACTGGATGTCTAGACAGTTGTTCATGTATGTTGATACTGAATTAGAGACTGGTTGGTCTTTTACAGTACAACAAATTTAGCATAGTCTGGTTTGTTTAGGAACATAACAGAATCATCATGTTGTATATGTTCTGACTGTCAAACTGAATGTTGTGACATTCATTCCTGACAGCATGTGCTAAAGTGTAGGATGATTAGTTTTTCTATTACAGCATTTTTCTCAGGCTATTCTTTAGGAATCCAACAGCTGAGCTAAAATCCAGGAAACCAACTACTACCATACAATTAATGAACCTAACAAATGGCCTATTTGTTAGCAATCTAATAAGTGGTAATTAGATTAATGTATTCAACCTTATTTCAGGAAATACAAGTAAAAGGCAAACATACTGGACTAAAGTAACAAATGATGTCCAAACCAATACTAAGACATCATGCTGATAACTGTGTAGGAAAACAACAGAAGTGAGTACTATGATTGATCTCTGCTGAGTTTGTATATCAGATGCACAGGACTAGGGGTTCCTTCCCTCTAGGGTGACATAGAAGGAGATGTCGTGACATCTGTGAAAGAGTGTGTCAGTACAAGGTTTTTAATGTGTTAACTGTCTTGCTGTATTAGCTACAATGTTGGATCAGATGTCATGACTTGGAGTAGAACATCTGAATTCTGACTATGCCAGAATTTCAGTATGGATGTACAAAGAGAATTATGTTTGGTCCAAAGAGAAAGGTATTGTTGATGTTGTTTATTGAAGTGTATGTGGGGAAGACAACTTGAAAGTTATTTGATTTGAATTGCACTAAAGTTTATAAATGAAGGAGAATACTTTAAATAACTAGGGCCTACATCCCGTATTCCAAGATACTCAGAACAAGGATAGGAAAAATCCCTCTCATTCTTCTCCATTACTTAAGGCTCGTGGCGTACAATTCACATAATAACTAACAAGTGTTTGAAGGAATAGAAGAGTATTTTGTTTTGCAAAGGCAAGATGTGCTTGAATGAATCTCAACAATGATCAGTTCTTGATGTCCAGAGTCTTCAGAGTCATGCATATGAAGTCTTGAACTTGAGTGTAAATTGAAGGTAGATGCAAGTGTAAATGTCCCAATTCAATCAAGTGATCAAGAGACTTATGATCACTCCATTGAATATGACTTCTAAGAGGATCAGGAAATTGTTCATGATAAATTCAAAACAATGTCCAATATCAAGTGTAATTAATTGATCATGCATAAACTTGATCGACTAATCAAAGGGAAAAGATTATGCTAAAGACATCTTAAGCATATGAATTTATTTGATTTAAAAAACTAAGGTTATCAAGAATTGGGATTAATATGCATAAACCCTAATATAATAATGAATTTAAATTGAATATTAATTAATTCTAAGAACTAATTCTAATTAATTCCTAATTAAAATCTATTAGGTCGGTGTTTTTATGATTGACAATAATTTTGTTAAAACATGTATCACAACAAGATGTTGAGCAAGATGTCTTAACATGTTGATCAGATATCTTTGCAGGTTTTGTTTTACTTCTTGGAAGACATTTTTTATAATTAGATCTTTGCAGATTCTCTGAATATTCAGATATTATATGTGACTGTCCAAGAAGGTTTATTTTAGGAACTCTTGTTTTGTTCCCAACAGTACACTTGTTTCATAAAAAGGGATGTTGAGACATTTTAGGAAATAAGTGATCTTGTTCCTGATTTATGCAGAAGATTTTGCAGACTTTGTGCAATAGTCTATATTGGATCTGATGCGGTTTTAAGCCTAAGCCCATGCTTACCAAAGGCTATTTAAAGATAACGTTGCTAACCTAATTTAACGAAGAGAGGTATATGCTTGAGTATTCTTAAATTATGGTTTTTAATGTTCTTTGTTATTTGTGAGCCACTCTTATATCTCGCAGATATTAGAGTTTGACTGTGTCTTTGAGTTGTAATTGTTAATGAAATTCTGGTATCAGATATGAGATGTCGAAGGTAATGTCACGACACTAATATCTGAACAATACAAACATAATAAGAGATAAAGAACAGTAATGCAAGAGACACAAGCAATTGTTAACCCAGTTCGGTGCAAACTCACCTACGTCTGGGGGCTACCAAGCCAGGAAGGAAATCCACTAAAATAGAATCAGTTCAAAGACTCTTAGTAAACAACTTCAAGTTACAGTCTTTTCACCTAATCTCTACCCGTGTGACTTCTACCTAAGAACTCTTAGATATGAGACCCTACTCATTCCTCCTCAATCACAATAGTGATATAAAACAAGAATTACAATGGAAAGAAGACACTCTTCAAAGACACACACTTGATCTTACTTAACAGCTTCAATCAAGTAGACACACACTCATGCTTAAAAGCTTAGAGTGACAAATTACAACTCAAAAATCAGACCAATTCAATCATCTATGGATGAATTGAATGGCTTACAATTCACACGACCACACAAGACTTAAACCCTTATTCTCTCTCAATATTTTGTTCGTTGTTTCTTGTGTATCAAATCAGGTTTTCTATGTCCTTTTTATATAAGCATTTGGCTGGGCTTGGACATCATAAAACCCTAAAACTATTTTCCATTCATATCTTCTCATGACAGTTGATTAGATCTCTTTGGAAAATAAGTTAATCTCGTTGTAATTACTGATTGATAGCGTGTTTAATCAACTCATCAATCATACACAGATTGCCATTAAAAACGCAATCACATAATACATAACATTCAGACTGAATGTTTTGTATACAAATGTCATGACATCGGGTCTGACATCTCAGTAAAATCCTGCATAATCACATTTTAAACATCCAGCAGGTACAAGTTATCTTATGTTAAGACATCACATGTGACAAGTTATGAACACTCTTGGTTTTACCAAAATTGCTGCCAGCACTTAGTGTAGCACCTCAAATTTGCACCTACCTTGTGTACATACATTCTCATATTAGGTCATTAACATAACATAGTCCATTGCATAGCATTGCATTGTCCTTTGCCCAAGTGCAAGTTCAACTGGCAAAATTAGGTCAAACTGGCCAAGAGATCAGTTAATCAAGCAAGCAAGTACAATTTTCATTGAGACAAGGCCCTAGGGTTGGTCCAAAATGTTCACATGACCTAGGGGTCCTTTGGAAGTGTTTTGGTCAAGGATTGGGTGCTCAGAAGTCATCAGTCATGGTTCAATCCACCAGAAACCCTAGAAAGTCAACTATGGTCAACTGTGGTCAACTGTGGTCAACTGTGCCTGATTTTATGGATTTCAAGGTGGGAGATGGTTTGAAAGGGTTCATTCATGTCCATACAAGTCTCATTTGACATTTCAAAGATCAAGATTGGAGAAAATAAAGTCAGACAAGAAGTTTCCTAAAATGGCAGGTGACCTGTAATTAGAAACTGCCAAAAATAGAAAGTTTTTCTCCTCAAATTTACATCATCATACAAGCTTCAAATGAAATTTTGTCCAACATGAAAGTTGAAGATCTTGCTCTCACCTTTCCAAAAAGTCCAAGAACACTCATTTATCATTTATGGTTGGCAAGTTATGATCAAATCATTCTCAAAATTTTTTGAATTTCAAAGTGGCATATCTTCCAAACCATTTGGCCAAATTGAGTGAGGTTTTTTGCTACAAGTCACATTTGATATGCTCTATCCAAATCTTTCATCACAATTTACCAAAAATCATCCAAGCAAAATGGCCTTTTTCCAAGTGCATGAATTAAAAAAGAGAGGGGTGAAAAATGAGCTTTCAAAATAATCATTTCCAATGCATTATACCAATTACAATTGTTCAGAAATCATATTTGGAGGTTGTTTAAAGCCCATTTTCGTGCATTAACATGCACCCCATGCATTTTTGGTTGGTTTTTAGCAAATTGGCAAAACACTTCATTTAAGCTAAAACCAATTACCATTACACAAACCATGTTTAAGCCTCATTAAACAGAGTATATATTGATCATTTTTCAGTCTGAAAACCCTAGCCACTATTCACCAAAACAGAAAACTTCATTTTCTCTCAAAACACTCTCATTCTCCATTTGAAATTTTTTCTGAAAATCTTCAAAGAACCCTTGCTATTGTCCATCGTGCCATCATTCACCAACATTTTGGAAGCCATTGCAAGCATTATCTCTCAGCTGTAAAGCCTTCCTCCAGCACTGTTCTATTGAAGCTTCTCACATGGCAATTGGATTGTTGAGCTGGAACTGAGGCAGCTGGGCTTTCAAGACTCCTCCATTCATCATCTGGGACATCATTGTTCATCTGTTTATACTTTCCACAGCCAAAAAACCATCATTTCATCACTGCTCTTCAAGATCAGGTACTTTAGTTGCTATTAGTTCCTTGTGAACTTTGCTTTGCTTTGCTTGATAAGCAATTTGCATTGAGGTATAATCTCCTTGGAAGACCTGGCCTGTTACTTGGCCATGCAACTGTCTGAAGTCCTCCTTAAGAGGCAATGTTTGTGACTGTTTACATTTGTCCTTGTATAGAGTCAAAGACCTCCTAAGTGAAGAGGCAATTGGCAGAACCCAAGGGATATGCAACCTATCCCCTGCTATTCTGTGTGTCATCTGCTTTGCTCGCACCATTGTGTTGATGCATTGCAGATACAAACCCAAGATCTTGTACAATTGTACAGTTGAGTCAGTATCAAATGTGTAGAAGGGTTCCCACTTTCTGAACCCACACATTCTTGTCTTAAGCTCTCCCAGGCCAGGGATAAGAGCTGTGAAGTCTTATCTTCACTCACCTTTCATCTGCTTCACCTTAGCCCCTCAATGGCAAGGTTAAGAGCTAACATTACCCTGTTACAGTGTTTTGTTTGTTGAGGTTGATATGACCCCTCGACTAAAACCTAACCTTGATTGAGCCCATTGATTGCATATAGTGTGTGCTACCTGTGCTTGTGTGTTTGCTTTAGCTTGCTTCCTGTGCAAGATAGGTTTGGTGTGGCCTGCTTCCTGTGCAAGTCATGTTTAGGATAGGCTTGCTTCCTGTGCAAGTTAGATAGCAACCTTAACTTAGGGATGATTTTGCATGATAACATCTAGGCTCGAGTCGTAGTCTCCCTAGTTGTGTCTCCCTCTGTTATCTGGTTAGGCTAGACCTGTGTCCCCGCGTAGGGGAACTACGTCGCCCTGATCCTCATACCAGATGAGGTACGTAGGCAGGAGATTGAGCTGATCTCTCCGGGCGCCTTTTCTTTTCTTTTTAACCTTTGTGTCTCCACACTCTTTGTGTGTGTTCGGTTCGGATGCTGATGTAAGTCCAGTGATTGGCATTCGGGCTCCACGTTTGCTTTCTTGTGTGTGTTTTGGTTCGGATGCTGATGTAAGTCCAGTGATTGGCATTCAGGCTCCACGTTTGCCTTTGCCTGTGTTTGTTTGTTTGCGTGTTAGCCGAGCTACGAATGCTCTGATTCTCCTTCGTCCAAGGAGATACGTATGCATAGGATGCGATATCCTAGCGAGCATGTGTCGTTTCCCCAGTCCGAACTACTTAGACTCTGATGTCTATGCTTGATAGACTAAGTAGGCCCAAGATGCGATATCCTGCCGAGTCAGTTTCAGTCTGTTTTCTTGTGTCTCTTTCAGCCAGTGTGTGTGTGTGTGAGCAATGTTTTAGCAACCATTTTCCTTCCTATTGTGCGTGGATCCCGTCGAGTACGACGGATGCGTAGGGGTGCTAATACCTTCCCTTCGCATAACCGACTCCCGATCCCATTCTCTTTGGTCGCGAGACCATGTCTTTTCCAGGTTTACTCTGAGCGTTTCCTTTCCCTCTTTTGGGATAAATAACGCACGGTGGCGGCTCTGTTGTTCTTGTTTTCCCGCCGGTTTTTCGCGTAATGCGACAGCTGGCGACTCTGCTGGGGACAATAGAGAAGTTGACCTTCTGCTGGTCCATCTTCCCTAAGCGAGTCTCTCCTAGCGCTCTCTAGGTTAGGGTTTTGGTTGCTGTTTGCTGTTATTTATTGCATTCATTATTTATTGTTTGCATTTATGTTTGCATTTATGTTT
The DNA here is from genome assembly GCF_024323335.1 of Lathyrus oleraceus. Lineage (NCBI taxonomy): Eukaryota > Viridiplantae > Streptophyta > Magnoliopsida > Fabales > Fabaceae > Lathyrus > Lathyrus oleraceus. The sequence continues at coordinate 364,349,938 of NC_066580.1, forward strand.
GCATTCATTCATATTCATCTGTTCATTTGGCTGGCTGGTTTTCTATTTCTCTCTGTTGGGGTGGGAGTTACTTGAGGTAAAAGGCCCAATACCCAGGCCATGAGTGAAATCTAGGATACTTAGGAATAGAGTGATTCATGGGAAGCGGGTGGTATTGCGCCATTAGCGGAACATTGATATCACGAGCAGTTCAGACCCTGGTGGGATATTATCGTTGCATACTTCGGGTGTGTATATGATGATATTCTGTGAAAGGTTATTTATGCTGCGTTTCTCTCGACATTACCCTGGCCTAGACGACACCTGTGAGTGGGGGGGGGGGGGATTGATCTCTATTACAGGTACCGTTGGTGACTTGTGGTCCTGTTGGTGACTTTAGGTTCAGATGACAGTTTCTCAGTTGACTTTGGGTTTCAGATGAATTTGGGGTTCTAAGTTTAAACCGAAGCTTCGATCCTGCATTCTGAGATGCACAGCCAGCCAGTCGTGTCTGCATCATTTGCATCATAGCATGTTTATTTTCAAAAAAATACGCAATAAAAAAAAAGAGAAAAAAAATTGAAAAAAAGAAAAAAGAAAAAAAGCTAATCTCTGCATGCATATCATTTCTTAGGTACATTCCAGAGTCTGTTCACTGATAGAGATGGCAACAGTCCCAGAGTTGAAGCGGAAGACTTGTTCCTACAACTTTCACCGTGAGCCTTTGACGTCTTTGATTGAGTTGAGTAGCCTTATGACCAGTGGTAGCCAGAAGGGGTTTGTTAACCAGTATGGAGATATTCTGACGCTGTTGAAGATGGTAGTTGATCCGGTGCCGTTGCAGACTCTTCTTCAGTTCTATGACCCAGAGCTTCATTGTTTCACCTTTCAAGATTATCAGTTGGCGCCTACTCTTGAGGAGTATTCTATTCTGCTGAGTGTCCCGATCCGGTATCAAGTTCCTTTCTTGGATGTGCCTAAGGAAGTTGATTTCAGAGTCGTTGCTCGAGCTCTCCATTTGGGTATCAAAGAAGTCTGTGATAACTGGAAGCCCAGTGGGGATGTTGTAGGATTGCCTTTGAAGTTTCTGTTGAGGGTAGCTAGAGAAGAAGCAGAGAAGGGGAATTGGGAAGCTTTTCATGCTCAGCTTGCTGTTATGGTCTATGGGATTGTCCTATTTCCGAGTATGCCCAATTTTGTTGACTACGCTGCAATCATTATTTTCCTTGGAGGAAACCCGGTTCCTACTCTGTTAGCTGACACTTACTATGCTATTCACAATAGGCATGGTAAGGGTGGAGCTATCAGATGCTGTCTCCCACTTTTGCTCAGATGGTTCATGTCTCTCCTGCCAGTCAGTGGACCCTTTGTGGATGCTCAGAGCACTCATAAGTGGACTCAGAGGGTTATGTCTCTTACCTCCTATGACATCAGATGGAAATCTTACCGGATGGATGTGCGTAACGTCATTATGAGCTGTGGAGAATTCCGTAATGTGCCACTCGTAGGGACTAAGGGTTGCATCAATTACAATCCAGTTCTTTCTCTTCGCCAGTTGGGGTTCGTGTTGAAGGGAGAACCACTTGAGGCTGAGGTAGCTGAAAGTGTGTATTTTGAGAAGCAGAGTGACCCGGATAGATTGGAGCAGATAGGAAGAGCTTGGAAGTCTATTGGTGTGAAGGATGGATCTGTCTTAGGGAAGAAGTTTGCCATTGCTATGCCTGATTACACTGATTGGGTCAAGAAGAGAGTGGAAACTTTGTTGTTACCCTACGATAGGATGGAGCCGTTGCAGGAGCAACCACCTTTGGTCCTTGCTGAGAGTGTGTCTGCTGAGAACTACAAACAAGCCCTAATGGAGAATCGCCGGTTGAGAGAGAAAGAGCAAGATACCCAGATGGAGCTTTACAAAGCCAAAGCTGATAGGTTGAACTTGGCTCATCAACTCAGAGGAGTGCAGGGAGAAGATGCTAGTAGATTGAGAAGCAAGAAGAGATCCTATGAGGAGATGGAATCCATGTTAGATGCAGAACACCGGGAGTGCTTGAGGATGCAGAGAGCTGAAGCCAGTTATCAGAAGAAGATCAGAGACCTGGAGAAGCAACTCAGAGACAAAGACATCCAGTTGAAGAAGGAAGTAGACTTGAGACAGGCATCAGAGAACCATCTTGGGGGAGAAGTTGTAGAGCTTAGAAGACAATTGAAGGAGAAGATCACCCCTCTACCAGAATGTTCAGAATGCGCCCTGCTGATAGACCAGTGCCAGTACCTGAAGACTCTCATTCCGGGAGACTGTTTGTCTTAGTTTGTATCTTTGATGTGTATGTTGAGAATCACCTCCAGGCTTGTTGGATGGGATTCATTGTTGTACTTCGTTTATTTGGATCTTTGTTGACTTTGTTGTATGAGCCTGTTGCTCCTATCTATAGATAATGTTGTTGGTGTTCCATTTTGTTCTCGTTTATCTTGTTCTCTTGTTGCTGCAGGTTGCCATCTTTTGAGGATGAGTCAGGCTCTTTGAATGCCTGAGAAATGAACATATCATGTGCATCATACGCATCATTAACACCATACTCATATCATTTTGCATAGCAGGTGTTCTTGTTCGTGACTTCTCACTTTGATTCCTGTGTTCAGGCAGGATAGCTGATCAAAGACCGCATCGCTACTCAACGAGACTGAATCATCAAAGGAACATGGATCAAGTGCAAGCTGAGTTAGCAGAGATGAGGGCTAACATGGCCCAGTTCATGCATATGATGCAAGGGGTTGCACAAGGACAAGATGAACTCCGAGCTCTAGTTCAGAGGCAAGAAGCTGTAATTCCGCCGCCCAACCAAGCTCTGCCAGAGGGAGGCCCGATCAATGACAACCCTACTGCTGCTGTTCCCATCAACAACTTTGCTGTAGGGGATGAGTTAAGAGGTATTCGAGTCAACGGTCAACCGATTGCTCCGGAGACCGCCAATGCCAGGGTAGTCCGTGCCCCGGCCCGTAATCAGGCTCCGATGGTGGACAGACAAGAGGATATCTTCACTATGCTCAGTGAAGATGAAGACGTCCTAGGAAGGGTTGATGAGAGAGATCGCAAAGTTGAGGCCCTTGCTGAAAAGATCCGGGCTATGGAATGTCAAAACTCTCTCGGTTTTGATGTTACCAATATGGGATTAGTTGAAGGCTTGAGAATCCCGTACAAGTTCAAAGCACCCATTTTTGACAAATACAACGGCACTTCTTGCCCTCGCACTCATGTGCAGGCATACTATCGAAAGATCTCGGCGTATACTGACGACGAGAAGATGTGGATGTACTTTTTCCAAGATAGCCTATCTGGGGCGTCTTTGGACTGGTATATGGAGTTAAAAAGAGATTCGATCAGATGCTGGAGGGATTTGGGAGAAGCGTTCCTCAGACAGTACAAACATAACATGGATATGGCACCTAGCCGGACTCAGCTGCAGAGTCTGTGCCAGAAAAACAACGAGAGCTTTAAAGAGTATGCCCAGAGATGGCGTGAGCTTGCTGCGAGAGTTCAACCCCCTATGCTGGAAAGGGAGTTGACAGACATGTTCATCGGCACTCTTCAAGGTGTATTTATGGACCGGATGGGAAGCTGCCCATTCGGTAGTTTTTCTGATGTCGTCATCTGTGGTGAGAGAACTGAAAGTCTGATTAAGGCCGGCAAAATTCAAGATGTGGGTTCTTCTTCGTCATCAAAGAAACCTTTCTCTGGGGCACCTCGCCGTAGAGAAGGTGAAACCAATGCTGTACAACACCGAGGGAATGTGTACAGAGGAAATGTGAATAGAGATCAGTATCACCCGGTTGCTGTAGTGACCATTCCTGCACCTCAACCTCGTCAACAACAACAACAAAGAGTTCAACAACCGCAACAACAACAACAACAGCAACAGCGTCCGTATCAGCCCAGGCAAAGAATGGCTGATCGACGTTTTGATCCGCTACCAATGTCGTACGCCGAATTATTGCCCGAATTACTCAGGTTGGGATTTGTAGAGTTGCGTACAATGGCTCCACCAACAGTATTGCCTCCCGGATACGACGCCAATGTCCGTTGTGACTTTCACTCTGGGGCACCAGGGCACCATACTGAAAAATGCCGGGCTTTCCAGCACAAAGTCCAAGATTTGATCGATTCCAAGGCGATCAACTTCTCTCCGGTACCCAACGTTGTGAACAATCCTATGCCTCAGCATGGTGGGCATAGGGTAAACAATATTGAAGGGGAAGCTGAAGATCTAGTTGACAGTGTTGATGATGTTCAGACTCATCTGCTGGTGGTAAAGGGCCGTCTGCTGAATGGGGGTGTCTACCCGGGCTGTGATGAGGGTTGTCTTGATTGTGTTGAAGCTGATAATGGTTGTGACCAGTTGAGGGCTGGTATTCAAAAGTTGATTGACGAGGGCCGTGTTCAGTTCAGTCGGGCTGTCAGAGATAATGGGTTGGTGTCAACTGTCACCATCTATTTTAAACCGTCTGAGGGACGAGGCCAGAGAATTGTTAGTGCACCTGCAGCGAGTGGTACTCCGGTTACCATCTCTGCACCCGTTCCCGCCAGTTCTCCTACTACAATAGTTGCCCCAGTCAGAAGAGTTGATAGTCGGGCTGTTCCTTGGAGATATGATAACACCTACCGCAGCAACAGAAGGGCTGATAATCAGACGAGGCCAGCAAGTCAAGCTCCGGTAACTATTGTGGCACCTAGTAGAACTCCGACCGTTGTAAGTCTAGTTGTGGACAATGTTGGTGGTCCGGGTGGTTTTACTAGAAGCGGACGACTGTTTGCGCCTCAACCGTTGAGGGATGCCAATGCTGAGGCATCTGCTAGGGCGAAGGGCAAACAGGCTGTTGTTGACGAAGAACCGGCTCAGAAGGAAGCTGAGGGTTCATTTGAAAAGGACGTGGAGGAATTTATGAAGATTATAAAGAAGAGTGACTACAAGATCGTAGATCAGCTCAATCAGACTCCGTCCAAAATTTCAATTCTCTCTTTGCTGCTGTGCTCTGAGGCACATCGTGATGCTTTGTTGAAGATGCTGAACATGGCATACGTATCGCAAGAGATTTCCGTCAACCAACTAGAGGGAGTGTTGGCCAACGTGAGCACCAGGCATGGTGTAGGTTTCACTGACCTAGACTTAACGCCTGAGGGTCGCAATCATAATGTCATACCCCGATTTTGATCCTGAATTTTTTATTTTTATTTTTATTTGGCACTTGGCCTAAAGTTCATTTGCATACATTCATTCCCAAATCCATTTTGTTTATTGATAGACATTGGTCATTATCTAGCTTCTTGATCATGGTGTTTTTGATTATAAAATGGATTTTAATTATTTGACTTTTTTTTAATTTTCAATTTGATTTTAATTTCGAATTAAGTTTAATTCCAAATTTTAATTTAATCTTAATTGTTTATTTTACTAATGATTCAAACTCTAATTGATTTTAATTTCCAAATGAATGTTAGAGTTGATATCAAAGTAATTTTAACGAATTATAGATTAATTTGATTATAATTTGATTTTTGCTGATTTGTTATTATTATCTAAATTGATATTTAGATTAGTCTTGGATTATTCCTAAAATCCATATTCATTTTATAATCAAATATCCAAATTCTTTGAACCCACAATTAAATCCATTTTTTTTAATCCAATAACCCATTTTAACTATACAAACCAAAATTCATTTACTTAAGTTCATGTCCAATTTCACATTAGAGTTAGCCATTAACTATCCAAATAGCGTACATGTCCAAATCAGATAAATAAAAAAACAATTGGAAAGTGAATGAAAAGCAAAAGCAGCAACACAACAACCCAAAACAGTGGGAGACGGCATACAAGCCAAATGCAAAAAGTTGCTATGTACCAAGTATCCAAAACTGCTCCAGCTAGCAGCATCAACACGAGCCAGTTGCAGTAAACGGCGATGCAAAGTAAGCAAAACACATAGTGAGGAAACGTTGTGGATACTACAATTTTACTGACAATTTTCAACTTTCGCTATTTCGTTGGTCGGCTCGTTGGAGGAGTTTGTTTCAGAGCATTTTGTCCGTACCAAGTTGCTTCCAAGGACATTCTGGTTGACATGCACACAGACCATCATGATATTGGTATATTTTCTGTTCGCCTTTGCGGTAAACGGAAGCCTTTATCCTGCGGTTTGCATTTCTTGGTGTCTGCTACGGCAACGGCAACTAACTTCAAAGTGGCTGCTAATCCTTTGGTAACACAAGTCGACGAAGGCTTGCATGAGATTACCGAAGATCCTACAAAGAACTATCAAGGTTGATAAATTAGCAAAATTCGAGGAAGCATAGTTTGTTTTGAGTTCAGATCATTTGGAAGCACCAAGTCATGAAGGTCGGAATGCAGTTTGAGTATAAGTTGTGCTTACTTCATGGCGGGGATAGTTGTGAGCATCCAAAAGAGTTCATATTCATCCAGAACTTGCAACAAGTACACACAAAACCTACAACATTGAGTAACACACGGATAGTTAAGGCACAATTAAAACAATCCCAAAGTTCACAGCAGTAAAAAGGGCTAATTTTTACTTACGGTAAGCGATTAGTACAAGAGGTAGGAAAGAAAGTTGGCTGCCAGTTTATTATCCGTGTAAAGGCAAATCGAAACTAAACTTTTGAGGAAGTTATGAAATTTGGCTCTTTGGCTAAAGATTGTAACCTGCACGAAAGAGGAAATTCAGAGGGTCATCAAAAGATTCAATGTTTAATCCAAAAGCTTCAAATTCAATTCCAAAATGTTTTGATACTAACCTTGTACTTTTCATTAGCCGGCGCCGGTATCAATCTCCAATACAATCCGCCTCACACCATGAAGAAGAAGCAAAATGGTTTTAGAAGGCCTGTTATCATAAAAAAAAACAAGAGGAATCGTAACAGAACCAAGGTCACAAGCAGCAGGAAATATCATCATTGCCGAGTTTGTCAAAGGCAAACCTGAAATGTAACCGTGTGCCAAAACTAGCCGGCAAGAGCAATAAGCATTATCTTCTGTAGTAAACCAGCGCCCTCGGAGAGGAAGAGTCAACCAAAGAAACATGTTGTGGAAAAACCAAGAAGCTGTTTTGTCGCTATCAATCCTATCAACATCAAGTTTGTTTATCTAAAGAGGAGTCTAGTTGAGGAACTCTTAAAGGACCTTGAAACTTTTGAGACCAAAGTAGTTAGAAGCTTCATAAGAATCAAGTGTGACCCAAACGACTACCTTCAGGAAAATTCACACCAGCTGCTGCGAATAACCGGTATAAAGAAGAGCTCAGGAGTGGATGGGGAAATTTGCTTGCAAGCTTCTGGTTTCATTAAAGACATCAGCATTAATGTGCTATCAGATGATAAGCTTAAGAATTGGAAGGGTACCTACAAAGAAGGGACAGCTTCGAATCCATTACCTCCTCCGGCTGCACAACCATATCAAATACTTCCTACTGCAGAGATGACCGTGTCGGCTGCTTTGAAACTGAAGGGTTCTTCTATTGAAGGCATAGAGAGTTGGCCATATGAAGCTTCTGCCTGCCAAATTAAAATCAAGAAAGATCACTTGTAATGCAAATTGTACATTGAGAGGATGCAAATAGGCCATTATCGAATCAGAGAGAGGTACTAGGGAGCTTACCGTTTGGTTATTCCATAACTAGTCTGCAAGTGAGCATTGTAACCGGCACCGTTTCTGCAGCAATTCTCGCCTCCGAGCAAATCACCCAAAACCAGAGCTGTGTTAAAAAAAAACGGGAAGGATTTTGGAATCTTCAATGTTACTGCAGTAATACAAAAGCAATTGGCAAGTGTTAAAATCCAGAAATTTCCCAATTTGGGATTAAGACAAAAGCGAGAAGGAAAAGCATATGCTCAGTTTACCCGTTCCAATTCCAGGCATCAAAGAGAGCAATCAATTCTGAGCATCAAAAAGCGATTCTGGAAACTTTCTCCTTTCGAACCTTTGAGCATCAATCTGAAACCCTAATCAGAGGAGATAAATAGGAAGCAAAGCGAATTAGTAAGGGGATGAAAAATTAACGAAAATATTGAGAGAGAGGCGGCCAAACCGAAAACCCTAAATCAAAAGAAATCAATAAAAAAGCAAACCTTGTGAAGAGGAGAAGGAGGGAGGTTCGAACCCCATCGTTTCCATCACCATCACCGGAGGTGAGCTCCTCTTTCTTTTCAGCCACGATTTCTTGCGGAGATTGAGAGCGATTGAGATTGAGATTGAGAGTTAGACGAGTTTGAGAGTTTGAGTGAGAGTGTTTGAGAGAGAGCATCGTGAGAGGTGGAGAGCATCGTGAGAGGTAGAGAGCATCGTGAGAGGTGGAGAGCATCGCGAGAGAGAGAGAGCGGCGGATAAGAGATAGGGAGAACATCTGAGGATTGTGTTTCTTGTTAGAGCGAGTCTCTGTTACTTTTTCTTAATGTTTTTTAATTTATTATACAGAATAAGTTATTTTTAAAAACCATTAAATTTATGATTAGGTTTCCTAGGTTCAATAAATATTTTCCATTTCCCATTCTCTTTTTGAAGAAATCAACGGTCAGGGGTTGGGATTAATTAGGGGACTCTACAGTTTTTTTATTATTTAGTTTTTTTCATTTTTATTCTTTTTTAGTTTATTTTAGTTTATACAGTTAAGTTAGCATTAAAATATCAGTTAGTTAGTAAGTGGTCTGGTGGAGGGGAATGGCTTCTAGATCTTTAGTGTAGTGGGTTTGATACTCCTAGGTGTAGTTTTTCTTTTTTTTTAATATTTTCTTTTATATTTATGCTTTATTATTCATATTTCCTTTTTTATTTATTGTTTAATAATATAGATTTGTTTTTTTCTTTTAATTGTATCATGCATTCGAAACCATTTTTTTAACTTATAAAAATCATATTTTCTCGATTTAATATCGAGCCCTTTTTCACACCCTTGTAAGTCGATTGCTTTTTAAGCATCGCCGTCAACCTCACATAGCTTACTCTTGGGCTTTCTTACAATGAGCCGGTTCCCTTGCACTTACACTCATGCATTATTTGTTTGGGTCCGATTTAATTATTTCATGATTTTTTTAATCCCCATTTGACAAAATGTACCCCACTTCCCCAATGTGTATATAATTTTGTACTTGTTTTATTTCTCTATTTTAGGTACCAACACAAGAGTAAAATCCACAATTTCTAAAAAATACAAAAATATGACTCGATCCAACGTCGAGTATTTTCTCAATAAACAAATCAATTCATTTCTCCCTCCTATTCTATTCCATTTCTTTCAAACTTTCACCAAACGCTTGATTCAACGTCAAGCCACTTTTTTCTAATAAAAACTCAAAAAATATTAATTCATAGTCAAGACTTTTTCAATAAAGATGGAAGTGGAACGTGGTGTATACCACACACTCCTGAGACTAGGATTCGAGATGTATATCTCGCCAATCCTAGCTCTCGCCATCATCCAAAATTATCCACTTTGTTCTCTCGAACACTCATTCAAATTTCTCAAACGTCCATCAATACTTGATCTAGGTCAAGTCATTTTCACAACAAAACTCAAAACACCTAATTCTTACTTAAACACTTTTTCAATAAAGGTGGAAATGGAACATGGTGTATACCATGCACTCCTGAGGTTAAGATTCGAGACGTATGCCTCGCCAATCTTAACTCTCGCCATCGTCTAAAATTGTCAATGCGGTTTCTTCAAACCCTTTCACAATCAAATTCCAAAATACTTAATTCCTATCTTAATCTCTTTCAATAAAGATGGAAATGGAACATGGTGTATACCATGCACTCCTGAGGCTAGGATTCGAGATGTATATCTCGCTCATCCAAGTCCTCGCCATCACTCAAAATACATCCAACCAATCAAACTCTTTTTTCGCCGCCGTGCGACCAATCAAAAAACCTTTTTCATTAACGAAAGGTGTCTTGTCTTAAGTGATACAAAACAATGTTTCGGCCACGATTGTTGAGTAAAGATAAGTGACGCTTTTCCGAATGTAGATTTATAAATCCGTTCGATGTGTGGTATGCGTCTACTCCTCATCTGTTTTGGGTAAAACGATGTTTTCGTCGATTAATACAATATAGCTTTCGCTAAAATCGACCAACAAACAAACATTTTTCTACCCAGAACTACGTAAGCCTTGATTTCTCTTTTGAGATACGTAGGAGCAGGATTTTTAAATCTTGTCAGGCCCACTAATAAAAAAACTTAGGTTTAGTCCTTCGTCAAAAATCCAAAAACATTTCTTCTCCCTTCTATTCTTTCTTTCCCACCTAATAACTTGAAAAGCCTATCATTTCAAACTAACATTAACGCACACAACTGACCTAATGGTTCCCGTTGAGTACAACGGACGTGAGGGGTGCTAATACCTTCCCCTCGCGTAATCGACTCCCGAACCCTGATATTGGTTGCGATGACCATATCTTATCCTTTCTTTGTCTTGGGTTTTATCGATATTTCCCCTTTCCTTTTTAGGAATAAATAAAGTTCGGTGGCGACTCTGTTCAGTCCATCATTGCGAGCGTGCGTATCGCGCTTCGCTTTGAAGTCGTATCCCCATTTTTCGAGGTGCGACACATAACAAAGCCCTGCATATCACTATGGAATGTAAGGGAGCAGTTTTGTCTCACGTGCTGGTAGACACCGGGTCGTCGTTGAATGTCTTACCAAAGCAGATTCTGAAGAAGATTGATGTTGAAGGAGTCGTGCTCACTCCCAGTGACCTTATTGTGCGCGCATTTGACGGATCCAAACGTTCTGTGTTTGGTGAAGTTACACTGCCGGTGAAGATAGGTCCCGAGGTTTTCGACACCGTTTTTTATGTTATGGACATTCAACCCGCCTACAGCTGTCTGTTGGGGCGTCCTTGGATTCACGCAGCAGGGGCAGTCTCGTCGACTCTCCATCAAAAACTCAAGTATGTCTGGAACGGCCAAATTGTGACCGTGTGTGGCGAAGAAGAGATTCTGGTGAGTCACCTATCCTCATTCAAATATGTTGAGGTAGATGGCGAGATCCATGAAACATTGTGCCAGGCGTTTGAGACGGTGGCTCTTGAGAAGGTGGCCTACGCTGATCAGAGGAAACCAGGTGCTTCGATTGCTTCATACAAGCAAGCCAAGGAGGTTGTTGATTCCAGCAAAGCTGAGGGCTGGGGCAAGATGGTAGACTTGCCTGTCAAGGAAGACAAATTCGGCATTGGTTATGAGCCTCTCCAAGTAGAGCAGAGTGTGCAGACGGGTCTGAGTACCTTCACCAGCGCTGGGCTGATGAATCATGGCGACGTCTTTGCAACCGGTGGTGAAGACTGTGACAGCGACTGTGATTTGGACATCTGGGTTCGCCCGTGTGCCCCAGGGGAGTCTATCAACAACTGGACGGCTGAAGAAGTGGTCCAAGTTACTCTTCAGACAGAGTAATTTTCCTTTGTTTTTTCATTTTGCATGAAAACCCTACGTTCTGCCCAAGGCGTAGTGGTTCATTGTAGGGCCTCATCATGTTTTAATGATTATCATAAATAAATGACGTTTTGCAATCAAATTTTTGTGATCCCTGTCTTTCTAATTTTTGTTTTCACTTTTTCTAAAAAACAATAAAATGGCAATGTTTTTTGTTTTTGTGACTTTATTGAACTCTTTTTCTAAAACAAAACATTAAAAACATGCAGAAGTGACCTTATGGCATCCACTATGAACAATCCTGTTATGGCCCAGTATGATTTTGATAATCCCATCTACAAAGCTGAAGAGGAGAGTGAAGAAGACTGTGAACTCCCCGCAGAATTGGTCAGATTACTGAAGCAGGAGGAAAGGGTCATCCAACCTCATCAGGAGGAGTTGGAGATTGTTAATCTGGGTACTGAGGACGCCAGAAGAGAGATCAAGATTGGGGCTGCTTTAGAGGACTCTGTCAAGAGGAGGCTGATTGAGATGCTGAGAGAATATGTGGAGATCTTCGCCTGGTCATATCAAGATATGCCTGGTTTGGATACAGACATTGTGGTGCATCGCCTACCCCTCAGAGAAGAGTGTCCGTCGGTCAAGCAGAAGCTTCGCAGAACTAGTCCCGATATGGCTGTCAAGATCAAGGAAGAGGTTCAGAAGCAGTGGGATGCAGGTTTTCTGGCTGTTACCAGTTATCCACCGTGGGTAGCCAACATCGTTCCTGTGCCGAAGAAGGATGGCAAAGTCAGAATGTGTGTCGATTACCGGGATTTGAACAGGGCGAGTCCGAAAGATGATTTCCCATTACCTCACATCGATGTATTGGTTGATAATACGGCTCAATCCTCGGTATTCTCTTTCATGGACGGCTTCTCAGGCTATAATCAGATTAAAATGGCGCCAGAGGACATGGAAAAGACGACATTCATTACACCTTGGGGCACATTCTGCTATAAAGTGATGCCATTTGGGCTGAAGAATGCCGATGCTACCTATCAAAGGGCAATGACGACTCTCTTTCATGACATGATGCACAAAGAGATTGAAGTGTACGTGGATGATATGATTGCGAAGTCACAGACGGAAGAGGAGCACCTGGTTAATTTGCAGAAGTTGTTTGACAGATTGGTCAAGTTCAAACTGAGGCTGAATCCGAACAAGTGTATGTTTGGGGTGAGATCCGGGAAGCTGTTAGGCTTCATTGTCAGTGAAAAAGGGATTGAGGTTGATCCAGCTAAAGTCAAAGCTATTCAAGAGATGCCTGAACCGAAAACTGAAAAACAAGTCCGTGGGTTTTTAGGGAGGTTGAACTACATTGCAAGGTTCATATCTCACCTAACTGCCACGTGTGAACCAATTTTCAAACTGCTTAGGAAGAATCAAGCAATCAGGTGGAATGATGACTGTCAAAAGGCTTTTGACAAAATCAAAGAGTATTTACAGAAACCTCCAATCCTGATACCTCCAGTTCCGGGGAGACCATTGATAATGTACCTGTCAGTTACCGAGAACTCGATGGGGTGTGTATTGGGGCAGCATGACGAGTCTGGTCGAAAAGAGCATGCTATATACTACCTTAGCAAAAAGTTTACCGACTGTGAAACAAGATATTCACTGCTCGAGAAAACTTGCTGTGCTTTGGCCTGGGCTGCTCGCCGACTGAGGCAGTATATGTTGAACCATACTACCTTATTGATTTCTAAGATGGATCCAGTAAAGTACATCTTTGAGAAGCCGGCTCTCACCGGGCGCGTTGCTCGATGGCAGATGATTTTAACAGAATATGACATTCAGTACACGTCACAGAAGGCCATCAAGGGTAGTATTCTGTCAGACTATCTCGCCGAGCAACCAATTGATGATTATCAGCCGATGATGTTTGAATTCCCTGATGAAGACATCATGTATCTAAAGATGAAGGATTGCGAAGAGCCACCTGTCGAGGAAGGACCGGATCCTGATGACAAGTGGACACTGATGTTTGATGGGGCTGTGAATATGAACGGTAACGGTGTTGGGGCAGTGCTCATTAATCCCAAAGGTGCTCATATACCTTTCTCTTCCAGATTGACTTTTGACGTCACCAACAATGAAGCTGAGTACGAGGCTTGTATCATGGGGATAGAAGAAGCCATCGACCTGAGAATCAAGACTCTTGACATTTATGGAGATTCCGCTCTAGTGATCAATCAGGTCAATGGAGATTGGAATACGAACCAGCCACATTTGATTCCGTATAGAGATTACACCAGAAGAATACTGACGTTCTTCAAGAAGGTGAAGTTGTATCATGTCCCCCGGGACGAGAATCAGATGGCTGATGCTTTGGCTACTTTATCGTCCATGATCAAAGTTCATTGGTGGAATCATGTGCCACATGTTGCGGTGAATCGACTCGAGAGGCCTGCATATGTGTTTGCGGCCGAGTCTGTTGCGATTGAGGAGAAGCCTTGGTATTATGACATCAAGAACTTCCTCAAGACTCAGGAGTATCCTGAAGGTGCGTCAAAGAATGATAAGAAGACCCTGAGAAGGCTAGCTGGAAGCTTTTATTTGAATCAGGATGATGTGTTGTACAAGAGGAACTTTGACATGGTCTTGCTCAGATGCGTGGATAGACACGAAGCAGACATGTTGATGCAAGAAGTGCATGAAGGTTCGTTTGGTACACATGCTGGTGGTCATGCAATGTCGAAGAAATTGTTGAGAGCCGGTTATTACTGGATGACTATGGAATCCGATTGTTTCAAATATGCTCGGAAGTGCCATAAATGCCAAATTTATGCTGATAAGGTGCATGTACCACCAAGCCCGTTGAATGTCATGAACTCGCCTTGGCCGTTCGCCATGTGGGGCATTGATATGATTGGGAAGATTGAGCCTACTACTTCCAATGGACATCGCTTCATCTTGGTTGCGATTGATTACTTCACAAAATGGGTGGAAGCAGCTTCCTATGCTAATGTTACCAAACAAGTGGTTGCCCGGTTCATCAAGAAAGAAATCATCTGTCGTTATGGAGTACCTGAGAGAATCATCACTGACAATGGTTCGAATCTCAATAACAAGATGATGAAAGAGCTTTGCAAAGATTTCAAGGTTGAACATCACAATTCTTCTCCTTACAGACCAAAGATGAATGGTGCTGTAGAGGCGGCTAACAAGAACATCAAGAAGATTGTGCAGAAGATGGTCGTTACATACAAGGATTGGCATGAGATGCTGCCTTTCGCTTTGCATGGGTACCGTACCTCTGTACGTACGTCGACCGGGGCAACCCCGTACTCCCTTGTGTATGGTATGGAAGCAGTCCTGCCTGTTGAAGTGAAGATCCCTTCTCTGAGGGTATTGTTGGATGTCAAGCTGGACGAAGCCGAGTGGATTCGGACAAGGTTTAATGAGTTAAGCCTTATCGAAGAAAGACGGCTAGCAGCTGTATGCCATGGACAGTTGTATCAGAGAAGGATGAAGCGAGCCTTTGATCAGAAAGTGCGCCCTTGGACATTTCAGACTGGTGATCTAGTTTTAAAGAGGATCCTTCCTCCCGGTACAGATAACAGGGGCAAGTGGACTCCTAATTATGAAGGTCCATATGTTGTGAAGAAGGTCTTCTCCGGTGGAGCCTTGATGCTTACAACTATGGATGGTGAAATTTTCCGTCCCCTGTTAACTCAGATGTAGTCAAAAAATACTTCGCATAAGTTGACCCGCTGGACAAAAAGAATAAAAGAGTCCAGGCAAAAAAATGGGCATCCCGGCGAACCAAAAAACAGAAAGAAAAGGTTCGGGCAAAAATTAGGGATAAAAATGAAAAGAATTTGTACACCCGGTAAGTCGAAAACCCGCAAGGGCGGCTTAGGCAAAAATGGGTATCCCGGTGGATTGAAAACCCGAAAGGGCGATCCAGGCAAAAGAGGGATTAGAGCGAAGACTACAGCCTGAGTTATCTGTACTTCATATCACGCTTCGTCGTCTGCCATCTCGAAAGATGTGATCGGTCCAGTCATTCTTCTCAGAAAGCAAGGAGTTGGGAGAAAAACTGATGATCTGTGAGTTATAACAGAGTTGGGAAATAGTGGATGCCGTGTTCACATTGCCATTAGGATAGTTTATTTTCATTTTGTGCGCAATTACCTCTTTCTAGGAATTGCTTCCCAATGTATTTGCCTCTTCAGGCACACTTTCAATCAATAAAAGTCGTTATTCAGATAAATAGCTCTCTTGTTTTTATTTTTACTGTTCTGTTTGCAAAAACGTCCGAATTTTTGATAAGCATTGCATATAAAATCATGAAGGCTAAACAATAACGTGCAGAAAGATCAAAGCATTTGAAGATCATTTTGAATGTTGAGGACACTTGAGCGTATCTTGTCCATGTATCCCCTGGGGGCATTTGTTGTGCTGTTTTGCAGGTCTTCATCTGTGAGCTTTCCCCAGCAGTTATTTCCCCAAGCCAGTATGAAGCTATCAGAGCTATGTTCCCATGCGGAAGTGTCTGTGGATAGTGCCTTCTATCCCCCAACAGATCTAAGGGTTGCCTATCCCCAGCAGGCCTGTGTTTGCCAATTTCCTTCCCGAGTGGAGCGGGTTCAATGAAGTTTATCTCCAGCTGTTCTCCTAGCTGTGGATTTGTTTGGGTCGTCCCCAGCGGAGTGTTTTATTTCCCAAAGCAGAGTTTATCTTACTTGTGGATTGGTTGGGCTCTCCCCAGTGAAGTCGCCTGTTTGTCCCTAGCAAGTCATTTTATTACTCCCCGACGAGTTGCCTTGTTTTCCCCCAGTGGAGTTGTATTGATGTTTTCTCAGCGCAGTCGTCCTGTGTATTCCCCGGCGGAGTATTCATCATTTTGCATCTTGCATGTAGTGATCATTGCATCCTCAAACTGCGTAGCATTCCCATTCCATGTGGAGCATTACGCCATAGAAAAATTCAAACATATGCATTCATGTGTTAACCCAACCAGACTGTATCCCCGGCAGAGGCGGATCATTTTGTTCAACATCGGTACGGCACGTCTGCTACAATTGTGCCTGACAGTATTCAGGATTGATATCCCCACAGAGGTTTATTTCCTCACCCGTCCGCGAACGGAAAGTTTGTTTCTCCTCAGTGAGACCCTGGCAAGTGGTCAGCCTTGCCTCGACGTACCTAAGATGTCATTCTTGTGATACCAGTAAGTGTCATGTCAGCGCCCGCGTGTGTTCTTTCTTCGGATGTCGGTAAACATCATCTTTCGATGTCGGTAAACATCGAGTCCCACCCCAGTCATCGGTAAATGTCTGGTCGTTTCTTTTGGATGTCGGTAAACATCATCTTTCGATATTGGTAAACATCAAGTCTCATCCCAGTCATCGGTAAATGTCTGGTCGCCTTTGTTTGATGTCGGTAAACATCATTTTTCGATGTCGGTAAACGTCGAGTTTTTCCAGTCATCAATAAATGTCTGGTAATTCCCCAGCTAGAGATCCCCAGTAGAGTCGTCGGTAAACGTCCTGTCTGGTTTCCTGTTACAAGTATTTGCTTTTACTTCCCCGGTAAGGTGTTCACCTCTCTGTTGGTGTCGATAAATATAATCTCACCCCCCAGTCATCGGTAAATGTCTGGTCATTTTTTTTGGATGTCGGTAAACATCATCTTTCGATGTCGGTAAACATCAAGTCTCATCCCAGTCATCGGTAAATGTCTGGTCGTGGCTTTACTTTCTTGTTGATAAAATCAAAGATCCCCAAGAGTCGTCGGTAAACGTCTTGTCTGATTCCAAATACAATATATCCTTTTCCTCCCCAAGTGGAGACGCCATCGGTAAATGGCCCCATTTTCTTCGATATCGATAAATATCGAGTCCCCAGTTGGAGCAGCCATCGGTAAATGGTCTTGCCGAAGTTGAAATCGGTAAATGTCAAGTTGCTTTGAAGCCACCATCGGTAAATGGTCTTGCTTCCTTTTAATATCAAGATGTTTCCCAGCAGCCATCGGTAAATGGTCTCGCTGAAATTGATATCGCTAAATATCAAGTTTCCAGTATCTAGCCATCGGTAAATGGTTTTGCTTGCCTGAAGTTGTCGTGCAACCGTCATTAGTAAATGACTTGGTTTTTCTTGTATCATATCCAGCAGAGTGCAAATTTCTACGGTTCTTTGGTATTCAATCCCTGTGTACCTTGAAAGTCTGATAGCCGTTGCTCTCATCCGTTCAGGTTCCCAGCTGATTGAATAGGGGCAGCTGTAGCACCTCAAATTTGCACCTACCTTGTGTACATACATTCTCATATTAGGTCATTAACATAACATAGTCCATTGCATAGCATTGCATTGTCCTTTGCCCAAGTGCAAGTTCAACTGGCAAAATTAGGTCAAACTGGCCAGGAGATCAGTCAATCAAGCAAGCAAGTACAATTTCCATTGAGACAAGGCCCTAGGGTTGGTCCAACATGTTCACATGACCTAGGGGTCCTTTGGAAGTGTTTTGGTTAAGGATTGGGTGCTCAGAAGTCATCAGTCATGGTTCAATCCACCAGAAACCCTAGAAAGTCAACTATGGTCAACTGTGGTCAACTGTGCCTGATTTTATGGATTTCAAGGTGGGAGATGGTTTGAAAGGTTTCATTCATGTCCATACAAGTCTCATTTGACATTTCAAAGATCAATATTGGAGAAAATAAAGTCAGACAAGAAGTTTCCTAAAATGGCAGGTGACCTGTAATTAGAAACTGCCAAAAATAAAAAGTTTTTCTCCTCAAATTTACATCATCATACAAGCTTCAAATGAAATTTTGTCCAACATGAAAGTTGAAGATCTTTCTCTCACCTTTCCAAAAAGTCCAAGAACACTCATTTATCATTTATGGTTGGAAAGTTATGATCAAATCATTCTCAAAAATTTTTGAACTTCAAAGTGGCATATCTTCCAAACCATTTGGCCAAATTGAGTGAGGTTTTTTGCTACAAGTCACATTTGATATGCTCTATCCAAATCTTTCATCACAATTTACCAAAAATCATCCAAGCAAAATGGCCTTTTTCCAAGTGCATGAATTAAAAAAGAGAGGGGTGAAAAATGAGCTTTCAAAATAATCATTTCCAATGCATTATACCAATTACAATTGTTCAGAAATCACATTTGGAGGTTGTTTAAAGCCCATTTTCGTGCATTAACATGCACCCCATGCATTTTTGGTTGGTTTTTAGCAAATTGGCAAAACACTTCAGTTAGGCTAAAACCAATTACCATTACACTAACCATGTTTAAGCCTCATTAAACAGAGTATATATTGATCATTTTTCAGTCTGAAAACCCTAGCCACTATTCACCAAAACAGAAAACTTCATTTTCTCTCAAAACAGTCTCATTCTCCATTTGAAATTTTTTCTGAAAATCTTCAAAGAACCCTTGCTATTGTCCATCGTGCCATCATTCACCAACATTTTGGAAGCCATTGCAAGCATTATCTCTCAGCTGTAAAGCCTTCCTCCAGCACTGTTCTATTGAAGCTTCTCACATGGCAATTGGATTGTTGAGCTGGAATTGAGACAGCTGGGCTTTCAAGACTCCTCCATTCATCATCTGGGACATCATTGTTCATCTGTTTATACTTTCCACAGCCAAAAAACCATCATTTCATCACTGCTCTTCAAGATCAGGTACTTTAGTTGCTATTAGTTCCTTGTGAACTTTGCTTTGCTTTGCTTGATAAGCAATTTGCATTGAGGTATAATCTCCTTACTCCATGTAGTCTGGAAGACCTGGCCTGTTACTTGGCCAGGCACCTGTCTGAAGTCCTCCTTAAGAGGCAATGTTTGTGTTTGTTTACATTTGTCCTTGCACATATTCAAAGACCTCCTAAGTGAAGAGGCATTGGCAGATATAAGGGATGTGCAATCCATCCCCTGCTATTCTGTGTGTCATTTGCTTTGCTCACACCACTGTGTTGATGCATTGCAGATACTAACCCAAGATCTTGTACAGTTGTACAGTTGAGTCAGTGTCAAATGTGTAGAAGGGTTCCGACTTTCTGAACCCACACATTCTTGTCTTGAGCTTTCCCAGGCCAGGGATAAGAGCTGTGAAGTCTCATCTTCACTTACCTTTCATCAGCTTCACCCTAACTCTCAATGTTAAGGTTAAGAGCTAACATTACCCTGTTACAGTGTTTTGTTTGTTGAGGTTGATATGACCCCTCGACTAAAACCTAACCTTGATTGAGCCCATTGATTGCATATAGTGTGTGCTACCTGTGCTTGTGTGTTTGCTTTAGCTTGCTTCCTGTGCAAGATAGGTTTGGTGTGGCCTGCTTCCTGTGCAAGTCATGTTTAGGATAGGCTTGCTTCCTGTGCAAGTTAGATAGCAACCTTAACTTAGGGATGATTTTGCATGATAACATCTAGGCTCGAGTCGTAGTCTCCCTAGTTGTGTCTCCCTCTGTTATCTGGTTAGGCTAGACCTGTGTCCCCGCGTAGGGGAACTACGTCGCCCTGATCCTCATACCAGATGAGGTACGTAGGCAGGAGATTGAGCTGATCTCTCCGGGCGCCTTTTCTTTTCTTTTTAACCTTTGTGTCTCCACACTCTTTGTGTGTGTTCGGTTCGGATGCTGATGTAAGTCCAGTGATTGGCATTCGGGCTCCACGTTTGCTTTCTTGTGTGTGTTTTGGTTCGGATGCTGATGTAAGTCCAGTGATTGGCATTCAGGCTCCACGTTTGCCTTTGCCTGTGTTTGTTTGTTTGCGTGTTAGCCGAGCTACGAATGCTCTGATTCTCCTTCGTCCAAGGAGATACGTATGCATAGGATGCGATATCCTAGCGAGTATGTGTCGTTTCCCCAGTCCGAACTACTTAGACTCTGATGTCTATGCTTGATAGACTAAGTAGGCCCAGGATGCGATATCTTGCCGAGTCAGTTTCAGTCTGTTTTCTTGTGTCTCTTTCAGCCAGTGTGTGTGTGTGTGAGCAGTGTTTTAGCAACCATTTTCCTTCCTATTGTGCGTGGATCCCGTCGAGTACGACGGATGCGTAGGGGTGCTAATACCTTCCCTTCGCATAACCGACTCCCGATCCCATTCTCTTTGGTCGCGAGACCATGTCTTTTCCAGGTTTACTCTGAGCGTTTCCTTTCCCTCTTTTGGGATAAATAACGCACGGTGGCGGCTCTGTTGTTCTTGTTTTCCCGCCGGTTTTTCGCGTAATGCGACACTTAGAACCAACAAACTCCCCCTTTGGAAAATTTTGGCTAAAACATATTTCAGTCCATTTGTTCACAAGAGTAAAAACATATCAGTAGTTAAGCAGCAGCAGAAGCAATAACCATACAATTACTAGCTATAATAACAACTAGTAAAAAACACACACAATAAACACATAAGTAATGCTTCTTCTCCCCCTAAGTCTGTTCAACACAGACATCTCCTTCAACAACAACAACACCTGTAACATTCAGAGTCACCCTCTGACATCTCCTTCAACATCACCTGTACAACACAGAACATCATTCTATACAGGCATCTCCTTCAACATCACAGAACATTATTCTGTTCAACATCATCAGCTATCATCACATATTAACTACAGCTCTGCATATTAACTTCTCCCCCTTTTTAGTCAAAATAGACCAAAGTGACCAATTAGATAAAATAAATATCAATCAGTCCAGCAAAGAATGTCACAAAAGATGTTATAACATATAAAATGTTAAAACAAAAAGTCAGGTGGTACAGAACCATAATTATACACAACTACATTAGATGAGATAATCAGAAATCCAGAGAACTCATTAAGAGCCCAAAAATTACATCATGGCATCAGAAAAGACTGCAAAAAAAAAACTACAAACATCAAACAGAAAACATCAAAGCATCAAAGCATCCAAGCATCCAGAACACACATGTCATCATAACAGGGGGGGGGGGGGGGACATCTTCACCCCAACCCAGTCTGAGGAGGTAGCATCTTCATCACCTTCAGATCCAGAACTGCCACTAGATTTGTCTTGAGAATCATACCTCTCACTTGAGGTGTGGGCATCTGTTTCCTTGGCTTCACCAACATTATCCATCTCTCTTTGCTCCAAGCTACTAATTAGAACCTCTAAAGCCTCTTTCCTAGCCTTAGCCACCCTAATCCCAGTTTCCAACTCCTTACAGGTTTCTTTCAATTCAGCAATCAGGCCACCTTGAGAGGCTGGCTTTTTCATTGCAGATGTCATGACAATGTTATTGACATGACTGCCTTCAAATAACTTGTAATGAATTGACAATGGAGGCTTCCTTCTACCGGGGATATCACTTGTGCTTAAAATACCAGGTTGCTGGCTTAGAATTATCCCACAAATAATTGAGGGAAAGGCAATTGGCAGCTTCACTGCATTAGTGGAAGCATGTCTAACAATTTGTTCAAACATGAACCTTCCATAATCAAAGTTGAGCTTGGTTCCAATAGCATATATTATCCTTCCAAGAGAATTAGATATTGTTAAGATGTGGTTTGTTGGTATCCAGTTGGCTGACCCTATCTTATGCAAGATAGCATATTTTATAGTTAATTAGCCAGCAGAGATATGCTTTTTGCTTGGCCATTCCTTGACTTGTCCAGCAGTGATTATCCTACAGATTTCATTGTCTGTGGCCTCTAATTCAACAGCTCCTTGTGTTCCTCTTCCTAGGAACTTATTGATTACAGTTGGGGAGAACCTTACACACCTTCTTCTAACAAATACTTTGCAAAACTCTTTGCTATTCTTGTCAGCAATATCCTCCGGGATGTTAACCACAAACTCCTTCACTAGACCTTCAAAACATTGGGGTAATGCACTAACTGTTTTCAATAAACCAGCAGACTTGATCAACTCCATAACCTCCTTCACTTCCACAGCCTCCTTCCCTCTCCACAACAACTCTCCTCTGTATCACAAATTTCTACTTGGCTGCACCATCTTCCAGATGGAAGGAAATGTTATCCAAATGCACAACAGCAACCTTGGCAGGGGATTTTCTAAAAGTTTGCTTTTTGGCAAGAGAGATGTTTGGGACATCGTCTTCAACATCATCCTCAAAATCAGAACATTCTCTGACCTTTCTCTTCTTGACTTCCACTTTACTCCATGACTTTGAAGGACCTCCAACAACAACCTTCTTACTAGTTCTGGCTGTCATCATCTCAGCCACAAACCTGCCTTTCCTGGTCTTCATTTTCTTTGCAACACTTGGCTTCAAGTGATGAAGCAAGGTGTCATCTTCCTCATCTAAGCTCTCTTCTTCCAAATCAATCACCTTCTCAACAGTGTCATGCTTCTGAGAAGCATCTACATGTTTCTTACTAGGCAAGGTTTTCCCTAAAGAACATAGTCGCTCAGCAGCAATATCTTTCTCTGACCTAGATGAATCATCATCTTTCTCATTTTGAGGTTCCACCTTAGGTGAGGGGTCCCTTCTAGACAGAGTAGTCGAAACTCCCTTGACTGAGTGTCCTTCGTTTAGGATCCTTGTGACCAGATTCCTAATGAAACGATCAGTATAGTGCATGTCATCCTTAGAGGGAGGGTTATCAGAACTGTTACCTTGATTATTTCATGTAGTGGAAGATGGACCAGGGGTGTCGTCTGGGATGACTGAAAGAGGAATAACTTCTAAAACATCTTCATCCAGAAAATCCATGGAGGGAGTTCTTGCTTTGTGAGTAGGTTTAGAACCAGAAGATGAGGGATGTTGTGACATTTTGTTGAACTTGTGAAAGAATTTTTGTTTCCCTAGCAGAGATGGTCGAAACAGTTTGATGAAGATGGAAGTGGTTGTGTTGAGGTAGCGTGTGAAAATGGTATAGATGGTAGTTCCAATACTAGGTAATAATTTACCATAAATGAGGCACTTTCTTTTAAGTGGGCAGACAATATTTTTATTACCTTTTCCACTCCAAATTAATTGCTATAAATTCTCATGGATACAAATCCCTAATTTCCCTCTTAAACATTCAAATTGATTAGCATCCAAAGCCTTTGTAAATATGTCAGCTAATTGCATTTTAGTAGTAACATGCTCCAGGGCTATGATTTTCTCTTCCACCAGTTCTCTAATAAAGTGATAACGAATATCAATGTGCTTTGTCCTGCTGTGCTGAATAGAATTCTTAGAAATATTTATAGCACTCAGGTTGTCATAGTACAATGTCATGACATCTTGTGTGACATTGTATTCAGTCAACATTTGTTTCATCCAAACCAGTTGAGAACAACTACTTCCAGCTGCTATGTATTCAACTTCAGCAGTGGATAGGGACACACAATTTTGTTTCTTGCTAAACCATGATATCAAGTTGTTCCCCAAGAAGAAACATCCTCCTGATGTGCTTTTCCTATCATTAGCACTTCCAGCCCAGTCAACATCACAATATCCAGTCAGCATGGATACAGAACCATGAGTATATAACATTCCATAGTCACTGGTGCCATTGACATATTTCAGTATCCTCTTCACTTAGTTTATGTGACTGACTTTTGGTTCAGCTTGATATCTAGCACAAACACCTACAGCAAAGGCAATGTCAGGTCTACTTGTTGTGAGATATAGCAGACTTCCTATCATGCTTCTGTACAAACTTTGATCTACACTAACACCATTTTCATCTTTAGAGACTTTCAAATGTGTAGGAGCATGTGTCCTTTTATGACTTTCATTCTCCATGCCAAACTTCTTAACAATGTTCTTGGCATATTTGCTTTGAGATAGAAAGATAGAATCTTCCATCTGCTTGACTTGTAGCCCAAGGAAATAGGTCAGCTCTCCAACAAGGCTTATCTCAAACTCAAACTGCATTTGTCTAATAAAATGTTCGACCATCTGATCTGACATCCCACCAAACACAATATCATCCACATATATTTGAGCCACCATGAGCTTTCCTCCTTCATTTTTCACAAATAGGGTCTTGTCAATACCTCCCTTCCTGTATCCATTGTTAGTGAGGAACACTGTGAGTCTCTCATACCAAGCCCTAGGAGCTTGTTTCAAGCCATAAAGGGCTTTCTTCAATCTGTACACATGTTTTGGAAGATTTAGATTTGTGAATCCTTTAGGCTGTTCAACATATACTTCCTCATTTAAGTAGCCATTCAAGAAGGAATTTTTTACATCCATTTGGAACAGTTTGAACGTCAGAATACATGCCACTCCAAGAAAAAGTCTATTGGACTCAAGGCGAGCTAGAGGGGCAAATGTTTCATCAAAATCCACTCCTTCAACTTGAGTATATCCTTGTGCTACTAATCTTGCTTTGTTTTTAGTAACCATCCCTTGTTCATCAGATTTATTCTTATACACCCACTTTGTACCTATGACATTTATTCCTTCAGATCTAGGAACCAGTTCCCATACTTCATTCCTCTTGAATTGACCTAACTCCTCCTGCATGGCATTGATCCAGAACTCATCAATCAAGGCTTCCTTGACATTCCTAGGCTCAATCTTGGACACAAAGCAGCCATGTGAGATCACTTCCCTTGATCTAGTTGTGACCCCTTTATTTGGATCTCCTATAATGAGATCTTTGGGATGATCCTTCTGAATTATGATGGAGGGTCCCTTGTTGATTTTGTCATCTTCGGGTTCAGCTTGGGGAGGTTCACTCTCCTTATTTTTGTCTGAGAAATCAGTTGGGAGATCATTCAGAGATGTCTCAACATCGTCTGTGACATCAGTCTGTTGGTCATCAACCACAACATTAATAGATTCCATCATCACTTTAGTTCTGGAACTAAAGACTCTATATGCTCTGCTGTTTGTTGAGTATCCCAGAAATATTCCTTAATCACTTTTGGGATCCATCTTCCTTCTTTGTTCACGATCAGTCAAGATATAGCATTTACTACCAAACACATGGAAGTATTTGACTGTAGGTCTTCTCCCTTTCCAGACTTCATATAAATTTGTAGGAGTTCCTTTCTTCAAGGTCACTCTGTTGTGAACATAGCAGGCAGTGTTCATGGCTTCAGCCCAAAAATGGTAGGGCAATTTCTTAGCATGAATCATAGCTCTGGCTGATTCTTGAAGGGTTCTATTTTTCCTTTCCACCACACCATTTTGCTGGGGAGTAATGGGAGATGAGAACTCATGATGAATTCCTTTTGAAGAACAGAATTCAGCAAATTTGCTGTTCTCAAATTCCTTCCCATGATCACTTCTAATTTTGATAACTGGACTTTCCTTTTCTTTTTGAAGTTTTAGACAAAGATCTTTGAAGACTTCAAAAACATCATATTTTTCTCTTATAAAATTGATCCAGGTGTATCTGGAGAAATCATCCACCACTACATATGCATACTTCTTCCCACCAAGGCTTTCCACCTGCATGGGTCCCATCAAATCCATATGGAGGAGTTCCAGAACTTTGGAAGTGGTGTCATGTCTGAGCTTCTGGTGTGACATCCTTGTCTGTTTTCCAATCTGACATTCCCCACAGACTTTTCCTTCATCAATCTTCAAGTTGGGAATTCCTCTAACAACTTCAATAGATATAATCCTCTTCATACCTTTAAGATGCAGATGGCCCAATCTTTGGTGCCATATCTTCACTTCTTCTTCTTTGGCTAAAGTACACATTGAAGAATAACCAGTTTCTTGAGAACTCCCCATGTAACCGTTGTCTTTAGACCTGACTCCTTTCATGATCACTTCATTTTCTTTGTTAGTAATCAAACATTCAGTTTTAGTGAAGTTTACATTTAGACCTTGGTCACACAGTTGACTGATGCTTCTTAGATTTGCAGTCAATCCCTTAACAAGTAGGACATTGTCAAGGTCAGGAACTCCAAGGCAATCGAGCTTACCAATCCCCTTGATTTCACCCTTTGCTCCATAACCAAAGGTTACATAGCTTGTGGCATGAGGATGAAAGCCAATTAGCAGGTTTTTGTTTCCAGTCATGTGTCTGGAGCACCCACTGTCAAAATACCAATCTTCTTTGGCTGAAACTCTGAAGGAAGTGTGAGCTATCAGACTTGTAACATCAGTCCTAGGAACCCATTGCTTTTTGTTGACAGGTCTGTGATGTTTGGGTCTAGGTTGATGAGGAGCAGGACTAGGATAACCATACAACTTATAGCAGAAAGGCTTTATGTGACCAAATTTTCCACAGTAATGACATCTCTGTAAGACCCCAATTTTGGGCCCTAAGATCCCTCACGGCCCATATCATATCATATCATAACCTCAAGGATCACTGCATGCCCTAGCTTTCCTCCTAGTGGGTAGATTGCCTTGTGAGTTGTTTCTTGATCACCAAGCATGCCTTTCATTTGTATATTCTTGCTTTTCATATGTTTATTAACCAAAAAGTACAAAAAATATTGTCAGTCTAACCTTGTTGATTGCAGATGAAGCAATTAGGTCAAAGTCAGTCAACAGTCAGTCAAAGCAATGGATGGTGGCCATTCTTGCAGAATTTGGGCACCATGATCAATAATCAAGTGTTCATACATCTTATGACATCATTTGAAGTCAAGTTCTCAAGGAATTAGGGTTTGGAATTCATCAGAAATGCTTCAGTCATCCAAAACCCTAGAAAAGTCAAACTTGGTCAACTGTGGATTTAATCAATGATTTGATGGATGGAATTGATTTGAAGGAGTTCATTCATGCTCATATAAGCCTCATATATCATGTCAAACCTCATCATGGAAGAAAATCAAGTCAAATAGAAAATTTCCCAAAATAGAAAGTGGACCTGTAATTTCAACTGCCAAAAATGGAAACTTCTTGATCCTCAACTTACATCTTGATACAAGCTCCAAATGAATTTTTGCCCAACATGAAAGTTGAAGATCTTGTCCTCCCATTTTCAAAAAGTCCAAGATCACCCAAATCCCATGTGTGGTTGTCAAGATATGATCAAATCATTTTCACAAATTTGTGAACTTCAAAGAGCCATAACTCATGAACCATAAGGCCAAATTTGGTGGGGTTTTTTCCTACAAACCACATTTTTCCTCCTCTTTCCAAAAATATAAATTTCATTCATCAAAACCTTGCCAATCAAAATGGCATTTTTGGACCTATTTCATTTAAAATTCAAGTTTGACTCATAGTTGACTTTTTGATTCTTTGATTTTTTCACACTTTGGCCAATTGGAAATGTTTGGAAACATCATTTGTGACTTGTCTAGAGCCCTAACTCATGCACATACCACCATTTTACTACCATTTTGGCCAAAGTTGCATAACTTGGTATTTTGGCAAATAGCTTCATAAGTGAAAGCAAGGTGTAGCAATTCATTCAGCAAACAACAAACAGCAAGGAGAGTTGGTCATGAACAGCCTGTTTCTAAGCCCAATCCGTGCAGATTTCACACCCTCCATTTCCATATTTTCAACTTAGCAAAAATGCAAATGAGTTCATTAAAATTAAACCAAGTTAGCACATGATTAAGAGATGTTAAACAGATGATATAAAAGCAATTTTCTACCATTTGCAACCCTGGAGAAACCTAGCAGCAGCCACACACGACCAAGCTCTCTCATTTTCTCTCAAGGCCATTTTTCACATTTTGATTTTTTCTGCTAAAAGCTCTAAAGACCACGAGCCCTTCTTGTTCACTCCATCACTTGGACAATCTTTGGAAACAGTTTTCACCATCAAATCTCATCTGCACGGCCAGCTTTTGTTCTGTTTTTCAAAGCACATCTCCCATGGCAGCTTGGAGTTAGAGGCGAATCAAGCAAGTTTGAGCTCAATCCCTTCTGGAATACATCATTTGGGACCATCATCTTCATCTGTTTCAGGCTATATCCTCAAAATAACCACTGCACATCAGTTTTCTTCAAAAATAAGTAAGTATTCGACCTCTTCCATTTGCCAAACTATGGGTTGCTTTAGATAGGTCTTTAACTGCTGAATCCACTGCAATTTGTTTCGTGTGATATGGTTTTGCATTGAGTGAGAAATCTGCTTTGTAAGTTTTGTGTTCATGCTTGTTTTAGCTCGATTTGTTCTATTCATGATGAGTTAGTGAAAATGGATACTATATTCTTGTTGCTTGATGCTTGTTGTTGCTTTTGATATGTTTACTTTTGATTTCTGGGTGAATCGATTGTTCATGTTTGAATGAAGATGATGAATACTGTTGTGTTTAAACCCTGGATTTGCCAGAAATTTCGCATGAATGTGTATGGTTTGTTGCTGTTTAGATGTGCATGAGCATGGTCGCATCATTGTCATTTTGTTTGTGTGCTGTGTTGGAATTTCGGTTGCTATGATTTTGCTTGAATTTGTCGAATGCCATGCCAAAACCCTAAGGGTTTATGATGAACCCAGAAACGTGAAAGCTGGTTGGCCATGGTACTGTTCCATTGGGTTTGGACCAATGAGAACATTTCGTTTCTCTCCCCAAAACGCAGTGTTTTGAGTAAGTGGCGCGCTATTTACAGCTTTGCCACTCGGTCAACCTTGCTTTGACCATTTGCCATGCTATTTGCTCATGTTTGCTACCAATTGATCATCAACTTCCACAATTCATATTTCACTCAAATTAAATCCAAAAATCATGAAAATTTTTCCATCATGTTCATAATTGTGTCTAGTATTTAATTGTGATTTTTAATTAATTTTTCATTGGCTGGATTTTAATTGATAATTGGTTTCCTAACAAGTATGCACATTTGGCACCCTTTGCCATTTCAATTGTGAAATACTCATGATGTATCCATTGCCCCTGAAATTTTTTGTGGTGAAACTAGACTCATTTACCTTTGTTTCCATGTAAAGTTTATGCATTTCTCATATGTGGTTTGTGAGTTACAAATTTTTGAAGTGAGGTGTTGCATTTGGTGCTACATGAATGATATGCATTTTCCCAATTTTTGTTCATATGTCTCCTGGCCTCCAAATGACCTCAAATTTTGCATGAATGATCTCTTACATGTCTAGTTGGTGTATGAATTTTCCTGGAATTAATGATGCTGTTTTCCATTTATTTGAGAATTTTCTTCCATGCCTAGTCCATGGTTGACTTTTTGTGCTACATGTTGCCAAATCTTTTGTGAAATCCTCATACCATATTGTATGTCCATGAAATTTCATATGTGATAACTAGACATCTTGAGCTTTGCATTGGTGTTAATCTCATTCATTTCTCATCTGTTTTCAATTTGATATGATTTTTTTGAAGTTGACCCATGTTTGTTGACCTTCATTGTGCATGCTTGAATTTGGTTTGACTTCTTGATTTTAATTGACTGCCTTCCTCTCATCCAAATGCAATGAAATTTTACATGTCTACCATGCTAGGTGTTAGGATTGAGTGTGAATTATTTCATAATTTTTGGGATTGTTTGGGTTGACTTTTGATGCAAATCATTCTGTT
Source organism: Lathyrus oleraceus (assembly GCF_024323335.1). Taxonomy (NCBI): domain Eukaryota; kingdom Viridiplantae; phylum Streptophyta; class Magnoliopsida; order Fabales; family Fabaceae; genus Lathyrus; species Lathyrus oleraceus. Next base: position 364,379,737 of record NC_066580.1, read on the forward strand.
GACTTTTTTGTGCTTTCATTTGCCTTACTTTGACTTCAAATGTTCATGAAATGATAATAATGCATGATTTGAATGTGGGCCCAATTGAGATTGATTCTTAAATGTTTGAACATGAATTGGGTTGACTTTTCTTTGCTGTTTTGACCTTTTCTTTCATCCTTGACCCTAGGCTAGTCCTAGTGGTCTTTTGAGCTTACAATTGAGTTCTTGTTTCAGGTTAAGCACCAATGCCTCAAAGATCATTCAAATTTGATTGAGTTGGATTATATATTGTGCTAACCCTTGTTTTGTAGGTGTGACTCATATGAGTTTGGCTTTGCGCCTTGGCATCTCTGTTTATGGTTGACTGTTGTTTATCCATTGCTTTTGGTTTGAACTGTTGACTTGTTTACTAATAAGTTTGACTTTTTCAGGTACACTTTAGTTGCTTAAGTTCTTTGAACTTGCTTGCTTTGCTATTTAGCATTTGCTTTGAGGTATAATTACTTCTTCTTCATGTAGTCTGGAGACCCGGTCTGTTATTTGACCGGGCAAACTGTCTGAAGTCCTCCTTAAGAGGCAATGCCTGTGTGTGTTTAAAATTGTCCCAAGCAGGAAAAGTCCTTCAAGTAAGGCAATTGGTGGAAGGTAGGGATAAGTAATCTATCCCCCACTATTCAGTGTGTCCTCTCTTTGCTCCCATTACATGGTTGAAGCATCGAGATAAATACCCAAGATCTAATCGAGTCAATAATGTGGAAAGAGCTCCATCTTTCTGAGTTCCCACACTTTCTTATATGCTCTCCCTGATTAGGGATAGAAGCAATGAGGCACACCCCTCATCTCCTATTCATCTGCTTCACCTTAGCCTCTCAATGGCAAGGTTAAGAGCGACCTTTACCTATTACAGTGGACTTTCATAGTCAAACCCTCTTGTGTGAGCCCCCCTTGTTTGGCTATAGAGTGTGCTGTTTGATATTCATTGATTGATTGATTGCTTCATATGCACCTGTTTGCTTATATGTTGTGCATTTTATCATCATCATCAATTGCCATTAATGCATGATCATCTCATTTGTCTTTGTGATGCTATCATTGTTGTTTACCCATTGAGGACAATTGTAAGACCATCCATTGGCATTTGCTCCTATGATATGGGAGGATAGAGTGTAAGACCTCATTGGTCACTCATATCTTCTGTTTTATCTGTTTGTATGTGAGGATACAGTTATAAGTCCCTGTAAGTTGGCATCTGTTGTCCTATGATCATAATTTGATCTGTTTGATTTGTATGTGAGGTTGCAGTTATAAGTCCCTGTAAGTTGGCATCTGCTTTCCTGTGATCATAATTGGTTTTATCTTTTTGTATGAGAGGTTGCAATTATAAGTCCCTGTAAGTTGGCATTTGCATTCCTATGACCATATGGTTGCTTTTGTTCTTGTATGTGAGGATCCACTGTAAGTCCCTGCAATGTGGCATTGGTTTTCCTAGGACCATACTGTGGAGGTTAGAGTAAGCCCAGACAGATTGGCATCTGACATCCATGTTTTGCTTTTGTTTGTTTATGTGAGGATGCAACTGTAAGTCCCTGCAAGTTGGCATTTGCTTTCCTATGATCATATGTTGGATATTGGTGTAAGTCCAGACAGATTGGCATCCGGTATCCAAGTTTCATTTTGTTTTAGGAGATTAGTGTAAGACCATTGAGTGGCCTCTGATATCCATTTCTGTTTTAGGAGACTGGTGTAAATCCATCTATTGGTATCCGGTATCCGCTTTTATTTCTTTGCCTGTGGAGATTAGTGTAAGTCCATAGAGTGGCCTCTGATATCCCGTTTTGTTTTAGGAGATTGGTATAAGCCCAGTGATTGGCATCCGATATCCGCTTTTGGCTTTCTTCTTTGTTTATTATTATCCATTGCTATTCCAAAGGACACACTTGAATCATCTCCCATATGATTTCAAGAAGTGAACCTTCTAAGAAGTTTTACAATCCATCGTCATCCATTCATCATTCATTATGTCCTAGACTTTTTCACACTTTATCTTTCAAATTTGACATAAGTGTTGTGCAAACTTCTTCATGTTTTCAAACTAAAAACCTGGACTCAAGTCCTTGACTTTTTCAAACTCATTTCATAATACTTCTTTGAATTAATCCTAATCATACTCTGACTTCACTTTCATAATCACAATCAATTAACTTCACTCATTCACTTGTTTTGGCTTTGTCCATTAATCTTTTCATGCATTAGCCGTAGGTTTCAATTATCATTGTGGTTGATGTAAATCTTGCCTATCCTTAGTGAGTCGACAGTAAGACTTCCGTACTGAAAACAGGGCTAACCCCTATAGTATGTCGAAGCTATCCTCGCATGGTGGATGTTGTTTTTGGTCGAGTGTTCTCCCATTGATAATGAAAAGCCTCAGTGCTTGTGTTTAAAACTGAATCCACCAACTTTTGGAAATCTTTTAGCCGAACTACGGCGTTTTGATCCTTACCTTTGATGGAAGGTACGTAGGCATCGGGTTCATCCGTTCAAACCCAATAACCCAATAAAAAATGTATATTCTTTTCTCATCATCCCAATCATGTTTGCACAATGTTTATGTCATAACAAATAACAATTTATACAACAAGTGTGAAAAGGGCTCCCTAGGAGTACCTAGGACGTAGTGGGTGCCTAACACCTTCCCATTGCGTAATTTACCCCTTACCCAGAATCTCTGATCTTTTTATTAGTTTTCTACGTGTAAAACTTCTTAGGCTTTTGTTCGCTTTTTAGCCAGTCCTTTGGATAAATAAAAGTGCGGTGGCGACTCGAAATTTCAATGTATCTCTTAGCTTATGGTTTAATCGATAGATCATATAGCGACGAATACACCGTCACAGAAAAGTGGCGACTCTGCTGGGGAGAGTCACAGAAAAGTGGCGACTCTGCTGGGGAAACCTCACCAGAATCCTTGGTGGTATTGCCTACTTTTCACCCTTGTTGTGCTATATTATTATTGTTCACTTGACATATTTTTGTACAATTTGGGATCACTGTATTGATTGTAATGTGTGAATTGCTTGATATACAATTGCTGTTTGCTTTGGTGATCTGTGAGATGAGTTCTATACCCGAACTCGAGTGCACTCTAGGATAGGAGAATGGCGTAGTCTTGTCGACTGGTGTGGAGTAGTCCTTAGCCAGTTGACTTGCGAGCCCATTCACTTGGTGGAGGTCATGTTGAACTAATAATGTCACACAAGTTATTTGTGGTTAGGCATTATTCTTTCAATCATGTTCCGCAGAAGCCAAGGACCTTAGTTTACCAAACCCATCTTGGCCTATTTTTAGGACCGTAGTGCGGAGGTCGTTCAGATGTCAGTTCTGATGCGATTGTTACGCGATACTACACTCGTAAGAGTTTCTCTTGAGAATATTCTTGGAATACGAGTATTCGTTCCTCCGATAATATTCGAAAGATGGAACGATGATTATGGGAACCTCTGATAGAACATGTCTGGCAGGTTTAAACCCTAGTACACTCCCTTTGGGTGGTTCTTAACCGAGACTCCATGCTCGTGACTCTCAACAAACCCGTGATTCGTGGTTGAGTCGTTCAAACATTGTTAATATCAATGGATCCCGGATCAGGGGTAAAACCTAAAATCCACCAAAGCGGCTGGTTGATATTAAGAATGTTAGAGCCGGTTCATGTACCGTTAATATCAATGGAACTTGGGTGTCGATAAGGTGAAAACCTAAATCCACCAAAATGGATGATTGATATTAGGGATACATAGAGCTTTCCCACGACCTTTGTTTGGCGTGCTTTGCTTGATCCTTGAGTGTGATTGTTGCATTCATGCATTCACGCATTCATCCGCATTCATGTCATCAGAAAAAAAGAGAATTTTCAAGGAACTCAAAGGAGTTTATTTGCAAAAATTTTCAAACATGAAAAAACCGGGAAAATTTTTTCACCTGATATATCTGATGAGATATTCTCATATATGATCAAAATGCTTAAATATTTCAAAGTTTGCAAATAAAACCCTCGAGTTCCTTTGAAATAAAAACAAGCATATGCATAAACACTTCATGCATCATTCGCATCAACAGGTGTTTTGTTCCGGTCTCCCGTCCTGTGGTCTGACCTTGCGATCTTCATTTATTTTGAGACGCACTTTGCCGGTATTATACCAGAGCCATCTCTGCCGGATTGATGGATCATCCTGAGCTAGAGGATTGTGAACTCGAGGAGGAATTTGCCAGACTAAGTGCTTTTAATGGATTTATTCCTGTTGATGGATTTATTCCTGTTGATGGATTTATTCCTGTTGATGGATATATTCCTGGTTAACCAATCCCGGGCTGGCATTGGCTACTGTTCTGGGGCACGTAAGGAGCATGGTTTATTCAAGTGGAGGATTCATCCATGCCAATCAACCTGAAGAAGCTGCTGCTATCTTGGAAGAGCATGCAGAAGACCTGAACAATTTCATCATACCTGGTGGTGTCTGCCACAATTGGGTCGCTGTGGATGTTCCTGCGGTCATTCATAAGTCAGCGTGATTTGTTCACTTTGCTTAAAACCCTTCTCCCATGCCAAAAGGAGAAGTGATGACATTGTTGGCAGCATTTAATACAATGATGTTTTCATTCAATTAATGCATTGCTTAAACATTTGTTTTTCCATTTGTTTTCACTTTTTGCTTTTGCATGAAATCAGTGATCACAAAAAACCCTGAAAAACAAGAAAACAATCTTTTTCATCTGCATAAATGATTTGTTTGTAAAAATTCAAAAGCTTTTCATTATCCAGAATCATTATGCAGGGACTTCTAAACCCATTGAACATAATGATCCAACGCCATCTCCTAATCTTGAAGTCCTTGTATCTGAGGCAGAAGAAGATGATGCTGAAGGGGATTCCTGATGAGATTACCCGCCTTCTTGAGCACAAAGAAGCTCATTCAGCTGTATCATGAAAATCAGCTAAACAGTCAAACTGGGGCATTGCAAATGCAATCAAAAAAAAAAAAAAAAAAAAAAGAGGGTAAAAAAGAGAAAAAATCAAAAACCAGGAAAATTTTTCCAAATATTTTTCCAAAAGAAAAAGAAAAATTATACCCTCAAGTCCCTGGTTGACAGATGCTGAATGGATTTAGAGTCGTTATGACCAGTTGAATTTGATCGAAGAGAAGCGATTAACTGCCATGTGTCATGGTCAGTTATATCAACAGAGAATGAAGAAAGCATTCGACAAGAAGGTCAAGCCTCGCGTGTTCCGAGAAGGTGGCCTTGTGCTCAAGAAAGTTTTGTCTTTCGCGCCCGATTCCAGGGGCAAGTGGACTCCAAACTACGAGGGTCCATATGTTGTTAAGAGAGCCTTTTCAGGCGGCGCTTTGATGCTTACAACGATGGAGGGGGAGGATTTCACTCGTCCTGTGAATTCAGATGCAGTCAAGAGATACTTTGCCTAGAAAAAAAAGTATATGCAAATAAAAAAAAGAAGAATGAAAAAAAACAGAATAGCTCGCTAAGTTGAAAACCCGAAAGGGCGGCTTAGGCAAAAATGAGCGTCTCGGTGGAGAACCCGCAAGGGTAATCCAGGCAAAAATTAGAGACTTGAAAAAAAAGATATATATTTGCATCCCGCTAGATTGAGTACCTCACCCTGGGGCAATCTAGGCAAAAATTAGGGATTTGGCAAGTAACTGCATCCTGACAAGACTTTCTGGTTCATCAGTCGTCATTTCGTCAGAAGATTCTCGATTCGTCGTCAACTGAAGCTTCGGATACATCGAGATTCAAATTGGTAGAGAAAGGATCATTATGTTCAATGTAGCCCTCTTCCAATATATATCACTGATTTCAAATTTGTACAGATCTATGGAGTCTTGCCATTTGCAGACTACCATTCCATCAAATCAATTTGAGCTTTTTATCCAATTATTTGCACTCTTATTTGTTTCAATTCAACAAATGTTTTGCATGTTTTAAATTGATAAAATATCATTGTTTTAAACAAATCAAATTTTTTCAAAATTGTTGTTTAAACAAAGTGAACATTCACAAGATTGAAAGGATACTCAAGAAATCTCAGTGCTCTCCCGAGGGTGGCATGATTCCCAACAGGTAAGACATTCGTTCATATTCCTGGTTTGGTGGTATCTTCTTTCTTCAGATCTTTGTTGGGGTTGTTCCTCAAACAAAGTTGTTGTTGGGGTTGTTCCCCAGTACAGTCGCAAGCAGAGTGTTGTTGAAGACTTCGTTTTCTCCAGCAGCAGTTTCCCCTAGCATGGATGTTTTTTCTTGTAGAAGTTTCGGTGGTTGATGGTTTGTCATCTTGGTGCCCCGTCACTTTCTCCAGTGGGTTGTCTGCCCCAGACTTTATTTGTCTCCTCAGCACAGTCATGAGTATAGCCATTGATTGATACTCCCCTCGGAGTCGCGAGTAGAGCTGTTATTGATATCCCCACCAGGGTTGCGAGTGGAGTTGTTACCGCTTTTCCCCATGCAGTGTGCCAGCGGAATTGTCTGATCCCTCAGCACGATCGTTTTCTTTTTGAAGACTCGGTAAGTCAATGGTTTGATACCCGGTACTTTACCATCTCCCCGGCGAAGTCGTCTGCGGAATTATTGCTATCTCTCCATCAGAGTTTTTCTCTTCAGCAGAGCAGGATTTATTTTCCTACTCAATGGTTGATTGGGTTGATATCCCCGTATTGCAACCATCTTTTCCTCAGCTTAGTCTGCAGAATGTTTGTTGTGGCAGTTTCGCCCGTTGATACTCCGTCAATCCCCAGTATGGTCGGATGATGGCTTTAGCACCCAGAGAACGGATTAATTTCCTGACTGTCTGTGATCCCCAGTAGAGTGGCTTATATTGCAGAATCTACTTGTTGTGATCAGTTTGCTTTGTATATTCTCCCCAAGTGGAGCGGTTCGTTGCAGAACCTATTCGTTTGATCTGTCCTCCCTCAGTGGCTTGTTCCCAAGAGAGTGGCCGACAGTTTTCCCCAGTAGAATTGCTTATGCAGTAAGATTCTACTTGGATGATATCATTCTCCCTCAGTGGGTTGTTCCCCCAGCGGAGTTATGTGGATTTGCTTCTACAGCAGTTTGTGCTTATGCACTCTTTGTTTCTCAGTTAACACTGGGGATCCCCTGCAGATACTTTGGGATTTCTCTTGTTCCTCTACAGATTTGTCTTGGTGGCTGTCTTGCCCGTTGTGACTCTCTGTACCCTGATTGGGTTGTTTCCTGATATCTATGACCCTCTGCTTCTTCAGCAGTGCTTGCAGATCTTTGCTTTACAGCATGTAGATCTCCGCAGATTGGCTCTCCAGCTGGTTTTCCCCTGGAAGTATAATACCGGACGTTCAGTTCCTGGGCCTGTTGCGTTAGAATTGTCTGTTTTGTCAGCATTCATCAAACATAAATCATGCATATCCATGCATACTCATATAAACATTCAGATACTCATGTTGCATTTCTCGCCATGTATCTTTTGTTTTTCATGTCTCCTGCTATGGTGATATAGATCTCTTTACAGATCTCCCCAAGCAGATGTCGGGTGTTATAAATCTCTCCATATAGAGTCAGCCCCATAAGCAGAAAATGTTGTCTTTCCTTCTGCAGTTCCCCACTGAGATATATCCTCGTGGATGACGGTTTCTTCCGTTTCCTCCCAACACATATATTGGGATGGATGTTCCTATTTGAGTTACATCCTCATTAGGACGTGTCTTGATTCAGTCCGTCTTTTCGGATTATTCCCGAATCGACTATTTGTCAGATATCTTGTGTTTCCCAGTGGGTTGTTCCCCAGCGGAATGTTTTTGGGCCTCTACCCTCATAACCGGTAGTTATAAGTCCTATCTTTCCTGGCTTTCTTGACAGAATTTGTGGTTATACACCTTTTATTCTCCAGCCAGAGTTTTGGTTTTCTACCTCATAACTGGTAGTTGTAAATCCTATTTTCCTGCTCTTCAGCAGTTTGTGGTTTGTTATAAACCCTATTTTGATTTCCCGTGCGGAATTATTGATCTTGTTCTGTCCCCACGCGGAGTTGTTGGTCTTCTACCCCGTATTCGGTAGATGTAAACCCTAATTTGGTGTTTATCTTCATCTAGTATTTGATGTTGATTTTCCTTTGCTTGTATAAGTTGCTCAGATCAGCACTTATATCCCTAGCAAGTCTTTTGTGTATAATTGCCGTATGCTAGCAATTTTATCCCCAGTGGGTCTTTTCACCGTATGCTAGTGATTTGTTCCCCGGATCATTGGTTGTATACCAATGCATCCCCAGCTAGTCTCTGTCGATAATTGCCGGATGCTTGCAAATTATCCTCAGCAGATCGCCTTTCATTTACCCTTTTTGTTGGTAATGTCTGTTGCTCCCCTTTTGATTGGTCATCATTATATACCTAGTTTGGTATCCCGATGCCTTTTCTTCTCGGTCGATTTATCCTTTATTAACCCAGTAACCGGTTGTGGATAATCTTCCATGCGAGTATATTATTCACGGTCTGCCGGTAATGAATAATATATCTCATGCACTCTTCAGTCGAAGCCTTTTGCGTTTCCCTGGTCGAGTAAGATTCGTTATTTCCCTTTGCGGAGTCGAATATTTCTTTGTTGTTGGATAATTGCCGGATGCTTGCAATTTATCCTTTGAGTTGTCTTTCGTTTACCCGTATGCTTGGTATCGATTGTCTCTCTTTTTGGTTAGTCACCTATTATATACCCAGTAACCGGTATCTCTGGTGTCTTTTCCTTTCGAGTATATTATTCACGTTTTGACGGCTATGAATAATATATCTCATGCGCTCTTTGGTTGGAGTTCCTTTGTTGATTTTCCCCAACTGAGCAAGGTTCGTATTCTTTGTAGAATCGAACATCCATCCTTTAACCAGTTTGTGTTCAGGATGATGAGTGTTTTGGAAGTGAGAACCAATTCACGTTTCGGTAGATCACCTATTATATACCCAGTAACCGGTATCTCTGGTGTTTCTTACCATGCGAGTATCTTATCCACGGTCTGCCGGTAATGGATATTGTATCTCATGCACTCTTTGGGTTTGTGTCCCCATTTGAGTAAGATTCGTTTTCCCGTTGTGGATTCGAATGCCCATCCTGTAAGTCGATTTGCTTTTTCAAGCCCTCCTTTCGGATGATGAGTGTTTTGGAAGTGAAAACCAATTCACGTCTTCGGATTTTATCCTTAAACAACCCAGTAACCGGTTCAGGATAATTTTCCTTTCGAGTATATTATTCACGTTTTGACGGCTATGAATGATATGTCTCATGCGCTCTTTGGTTGGAACACTTTGTTTGTTTCCCCAACTGAGTAAGATTCGCATTCCTTGTGGAATCGAATGTCCATCCTATAAACAAGTCTGCTGTTCTAGCTTTCTTCAGGGTGATGAGTGTTTTGGAAGCGAAAACCAATTCACGATTTCGGATTTTATCCTATAAACAACCTACAACCCGGTTCAGGATAATCTTCCTTTGTGAGTATTCTATCCACGTTCTGACGGTAATGGATATTATATCTCGTTCACTCTTGGGTCAATCTTTTGTTGTTTTCCCTCAGAGTAAGATTCATTTTCTTTGTGGAATTGAATATCCATCCTATAAACAAGTCTGCTGTTCTAGCTTTCTTCAGGGTGATGAGTGTTTTGGAACACAAACCAATTCACGTCTCCGGATCTTATCCTATAAACAACCCAGTAACCGGTTCAGGATAATTTTCCTTGCGAGTATATTATCTACGTTTTGACGGCTATAGATAATATATCTCATGCACTCTCTTGTCGAACACTTTGTTTGTTTCCCCAACTGAGTAAGATTTGCATTCTTTACAGAATCAAATGTCCATCCTATAAACAAGTTTGCTTTCGCTCACTTCAGGATGATGAGTGTTTTGGAACACACACCAATTCACGTTTTTTGTCCATCCTATAAACAAGTTTGCTTTCGCTCTCTTCAGGATGATGAGTGTTTTGGAACACACACCAATTCACGTCTTTGGTCGGTCACCTGTTACATACCTACAACCCGGTATCCTTGGTGTTCCTTCCTGTTTTTGTTACCCTTATACCGCTAACATCTCATTTGTTTGTTGCTTCCTCAGTGAAGTTTGCTTTTTGCTTCTCCCCACGAGTCAGCTTGTGTCTCTCCAATGGATTTATTTTCCTTTGGAATTCTTTTCCCCAGTGTGAGTCCTTCACTCCCCAGTGAGTTTCTCCAGTCTGTTTTCTGTTACCCTAATCAGAGTCGTGTCTTGTTCACGCTGTGTCAGTTTTGTTTTTCCCCAGTTTGGAGTCGTGTATTGTTCACACATTTCTTTTTCTTTTATTATCCCCAATTAGAGTCTTGTCAGAGTCTCTGTTCCTGGTGAGTGCATTACTCCAATGGATCGTCTTTTCTTCTGTGCGAATCATATTCCCCACAGAATTTGTGTCTTTTGCATGCACACATTTGCATCATGAGGTCTCTTAGGGACCAAAATTTGTCTCATTACTGTTATTTAAGCCCATTCTACCGCGTCGAGATGAAGATTTCTAAACTTCACTTCTCCGGCTAGAATGACCTTAAATAGGGGCATCTGTAAGACCCCAATTTTGGGCCCTAAGATCCCTCACGGCCCATATCATATCATATCATAACCTCAAGGATCACTGCATGCCCTAGCTTTCCTCCTAGTGGGTAGATTGCCTTGTGAGTTGTTTCTTGATCACCAAGCATGCCTTGCATTTGTATATTCTTGCTTTTCATATGTTTATTAACCAAAAAGTACAAAAAATATTGTCAGTCTAACCTTGTTGATTGCAGATGAAGCAATTAGGTCAAAGTCAGTCAACAGTCAGTCAAAGCAATGGATGGTGGCCATTCTTGCAGAATTTGGGCACCATGATCAATAATCAAGTGTTCATACATCTTATGACATCATTTGAAGTCAAGTTCTCAAGGAATTAGGGTTTGGAATTCATCAGAAATGCTTCAGTCATCCAAAACCCTAGAAAAGTCAAACTTGGTCAACTGTGGATTTAATCAATGATTTGATGGATGGAATTGATTTGAAGGAGTTCATTCATGCTCATATAAGCCTCATATATCATGTCAAACCTCATCATGGAAGAAAATCAAGTCAAATAGAAAATTTCCCAAAATAGAAAGTGGACCTGTAATTTCAACTGCCAAAAATGGAAACTTCTTGATCCTCAACTTACATCTTGATACAAGCTCCAAATGAATTTTTGCCCAACATGAAAGTTGAAGATCTTGTCCTCCCATTTTCAAAAAGTCCAAGATCACCCAAATCCCATGTGTGGTTGTCAAGATATGATCAAATCATTTTCACAAATTTGTGAACTTCAAAGAGCCATAACTCATGAACCATAAGGCCAAATTTGGTGGGGTTTTTTCCTACAAACCACATTTTTCCTCCTCTTTCCAAAAATATAAATTTCATTCATCAAAACCTTGCCAATCAAAATGGCATTTTTGGACCTATTTCATTTAAAATTCAAGTTTGACTCATAGTTGACTTTTTGATTCTTTGATTTTTTCACACTTTGGCCAATTGGAAATGTTTGGAAACATCATTTGTGACTTGTCTAGAGCCCTAACTCATGCACATACCACCATTTTACTACCATTTTGGCCAAAGTTGCATAACTTGGTATTTTGGCAAATAGCTTCATAAGTGAAAGCAAGGTGTAGCAATTCATTCAGCAAACAACAAACAGCAAGGAGAGTTGGTCATGAACAGCCTGTTTCTAAGCCCAATCCGTGCAGATTTCACACCCTCCATTTCCATATTTTCAACTTAGCAAAAATGCAAATGAGTTCATTAAAATTAAACCAAGTTAGCACATGATTAAGAGATGTTAAACAGATGATATAAAAGCAATTTTCTACCATTTGCAACCCTGGAGAAACCTAGCAGCAGCCACACACGACCAAGCTCTCTCATTTTCTCTCAAGGCCATTTTTCACATTTTGATTTTTTCTGCTAAAAGCTCTAAAGACCACGAGCCCTTCTTGTTCACTCCATCACTTGGACAATCTTTGGAAACAGTTTTCACCATCAAATCTCATCTGCACGGCCAGCTTTTGTTCTGTTTTTCAAAGCACATCTCCCATGGCAGCTTGGAGTTAGAGGCGAATCAAGCAAGTTTGAGCTCAATCCCTTCTGGAATACATCATTTGGGACCATCATCTTCATCTGTTTCAGGCTATATCCTCAAAATAACCACTGCACATCAGTTTTCTTCAAAAATAAGTAAGTATTCGACCTCTTCCATTTGCCAAACTATGGGTTGCTTTAGATAGGTCTTTAACTGCTGAATCCACTGCAATTTGTTTCGTGTGATATGGTTTTGCATTGAGTGAGAAATCTGCTTTGTAAGTTTTGTGTTCATGCTTGTTTTAGCTCGATTTGTTCTATTCATGATGAGTTAGTGAAAATGGATACTATATTCTTGTTGCTTGATGCTTGTTGTTGCTTTTGATATGTTTACTTTTGATTTCTGGGTGAATCGATTGTTCATGTTTGAATGAAGATGATGAATACTGTTGTGTTTAAACCCTGGATTTGCCAGAAATTTCGCATGAATGTGTATGGTTTGTTGCTGTTTAGATGTGCATGAGCATGGTCGCATCATTGTCATTTTGTTTGTGTGCTGTGTTGGAATTTCGGTTGCTATGATTTTGCTTGAATTTGTCGAATGCCATGCCAAAACCCTAAGGGTTTATGATGAACCCAGAAACGTGAAAGCTGGTTGGCCATGGTACTGTTCCATTGGGTTTGGACCAATGAGAACATTTCGTTTCTCTCCCCAAAACGCAGTGTTTTGAGTAAGTGGCGCGCTATTTACAGCTTTGCCACTCGGTCAACCTTGCTTTGACCATTTGCCATGCTATTTGCTCATGTTTGCTACCAATTGATCATCAACTTCCACAATTCATATTTCACTCAAATTAAATCCAAAAATCATGAAAATTTTTCCATCATGTTCATAATTGTGTCTAGTATTTAATTGTGATTTTTAATTAATTTTTCATTGGCTGGATTTTAATTGATAATTGGTTTCCTAACAAGTATGCACATTTGGCACCCTTTGCCATTTCAATTGTGAAATACTCATGATGTATCCATTGCCCCTGAAATTTTTTGTGGTGAAACTAGACTCATTTACCTTTGTTTCCATGTAAAGTTTATGCATTTCTCATATGTGGTTTGTGAGTTACAAATTTTTGAAGTGAGGTGTTGCATTTGGTGCTACATGAATGATATGCATTTTCCCAATTTTTGTTCATATGTCTCCTGGCCTCCAAATGACCTCAAATTTTGCATGAATGATCTCTTACATGTCTAGTTGGTGTATGAATTTTCCTGGAATTAATGATGCTGTTTTCCATTTATTTGAGAATTTTCTTCCATGCCTAGTCCATGGTTGACTTTTTGTGCTACATGTTGCCAAATCTTTTGTGAAATCCTCATACCATATTGTATGTCCATGAAATTTCATATGTGATAACTAGACATCTTGAGCTTTGCATTGGTGTTAATCTCATTCATTTCTCATCTGTTTTCAATTTGATATGATTTTTTTGAAGTTGACCCATGTTTGTTGACCTTCATTGTGCATGCTTGAATTTGGTTTGACTTCTTGATTTTAATTGACTGCCTTCCTCTCATCCAAATGCAATGAAATTTTACATGTCTACCATGCTAGGTGTTAGGATTGAGTGTGAATTATTTCATAATTTTTGGGATTGTTTGGGTTGACTTTTGATGCAAATCATTCTGTTGACTTTTTTGTGCTTTCATTTGCCTTACTTTGACTTCAAATGTTCATGAAATGATAATAATGCATGATTTGAATGTGGGCCCAATTGAGATTGATTCTTAAATGTTTGAACATGAATTGGGTTGACTTTTCTTTGCTGTTTTGACCTTTTCTTTCATCCTTGACCCTAGGCTAGTCCTAGTGGTCTTTTGAGCTTACAATTGAGTTCTTGTTTCAGGTTAAGCACCAATGCCTCAAAGATCATTCAAATTTGATTGAGTTGGATTATATATTGTGCTAACCCTTGTTTTGTAGGTGTGACTCATATGAGTTTGGCTTTGCGCCTTGGCATCTCTGTTTATGGTTGACTGTTGTTTATCCATTGCTTTTGGTTTGAACTGTTGACTTGTTTACTAATAAGTTTGACTTTTTCAGGTACACTTTAGTTGCTTAAGTTCTTTGAACTTGCTTGCTTTGCTATTTAGCATTTGCTTTGAGGTATAATTACTTCTTCTTCATGTAGTCTGGAGACCCGGTCTGTTATTTGACCGGGCAAACTGTCTGAAGTCCTCCTTAAGAGGCAATGCCTGTGTGTGTTTAAAATTGTCCCAAGCAGGAAAAGTCCTTCAAGTAAGGCAATTGGTGGAAGGTAGGGATAAGTAATCTATCCCCCACTATTCAGTGTGTCCTCTCTTTGCTCCCATTACATGGTTGAAGCATCGAGATAAATACCCAAGATCTAATCGAGTCAATAATGTGGAAAGAGCTCCATCTTTCTGAGTTCCCACACTTTCTTATATGCTCTCCCTGATTAGGGATAGAAGCAATGAGGCACACCCCTCATCTCCTATTCATCTGCTTCACCTTAGCCTCTCAATGGCAAGGTTAAGAGCGACCTTTACCTATTACAGTGGACTTTCATAGTCAAACCCTCTTGTGTGAGCCCCCCTTGTTTGGCTATAGAGTGTGCTGTTTGATATTCATTGATTGATTGATTGCTTCATATGCACCTGTTTGCTTATATGTTGTGCATTTTATCATCATCATCAATTGCCATTAATGCATGATCATCTCATTTGTCTTTGTGATGCTATCATTGTTGTTTACCCATTGAGGACAATTGTAAGACCATCCATTGGCATTTGCTCCTATGATATGGGAGGATAGAGTGTAAGACCTCATTGGTCACTCATATCTTCTGTTTTATCTGTTTGTATGTGAGGATACAGTTATAAGTCCCTGTAAGTTGGCATCTGTTGTCCTATGATCATAATTTGATCTGTTTGATTTGTATGTGAGGTTGCAGTTATAAGTCCCTGTAAGTTGGCATCTGCTTTCCTGTGATCATAATTGGTTTTATCTTTTTGTATGAGAGGTTGCAATTATAAGTCCCTGTAAGTTGGCATTTGCATTCCTATGACCATATGGTTGCTTTTGTTCTTGTATGTGAGGATCCACTGTAAGTCCCTGCAATGTGGCATTGGTTTTCCTAGGACCATACTGTGGAGGTTAGAGTAAGCCCAGACAGATTGGCATCTGACATCCATGTTTTGCTTTTGTTTGTTTATGTGAGGATGCAACTGTAAGTCCCTGCAAGTTGGCATTTGCTTTCCTATGATCATATGTTGGATATTGGTGTAAGTCCAGACAGATTGGCATCCGGTATCCAAGTTTCATTTTGTTTTAGGAGATTAGTGTAAGACCATTGAGTGGCCTCTGATATCCATTTCTGTTTTAGGAGACTGGTGTAAATCCATCTATTGGTATCCGGTATCCGCTTTTATTTCTTTGCCTGTGGAGATTAGTGTAAGTCCATAGAGTGGCCTCTGATATCCCGTTTTGTTTTAGGAGATTGGTATAAGCCCAGTGATTGGCATCCGATATCCGCTTTTGGCTTTCTTCTTTGTTTATTATTATCCATTGCTATTCCAAAGGACACACTTGAATCATCTCCCATATGATTTCAAGAAGTGAACCTTCTAAGAAGTTTTACAATCCATCGTCATCCATTCATCATTCATTATGTCCTAGACTTTTTCACACTTTATCTTTCAAATTTGACATAAGTGTTGTGCAAACTTCTTCATGTTTTCAAACTAAAAACCTGGACTCAAGTCCTTGACTTTTTCAAACTCATTTCATAATACTTCTTTGAATTAATCCTAATCATACTCTGACTTCACTTTCATAATCACAATCAATTAACTTCACTCATTCACTTGTTTTGGCTTTGTCCATTAATCTTTTCATGCATTAGCCGTAGGTTTCAATTATCATTGTGGTTGATGTAAATCTTGCCTATCCTTAGTGAGTCGACAGTAAGACTTCCGTACTGAAAACAGGGCTAACCCCTATAGTATGTCGAAGCTATCCTCGCATGGTGGATGTTGTTTTTGGTCGAGTGTTCTCCCATTGATAATGAAAAGCCTCAGTGCTTGTGTTTAAAACTGAATCCACCAACTTTTGGAAATCTTTTAGCCGAACTACGGCGTTTTGATCCTTACCTTTGATGGAAGGTACGTAGGCAGCGGGTTCATCCGTTCAAACCCAATAACCCAATAAAAAATGTATATTCTTTTCTCATCATCCCAATCATGTTTGCACAATGTTTATGTCATAACAAATAACAATTTATACAACAAGTGTGAAAAGGGCTCCCTAGGAGTACCTAGGACGTAGTGGGTGCCTAACACCTTCCCATTGCGTAATTTACCCCTTACCCAGAATCTCTGATCTTTTTATTAGTTTTCTACGTGTAAAACTTCTTAGGCTTTTGTTCGCTTTTTAGCCAGTCCTTTGGATAAATAAAAGTGCGGTGGCGACTCGAAATTTCAATGTATCTCTTAGCTTATGGTTTAATCGATAGATCATATAGCGACGAATACACCGTCAGAATCTCCATCTTTGGTGTTTCCTTTTCTGATGTCTTCCTTTATGATGTTGTGACATATGATGTGACATCTCAGGTTTGCTATCAATATGGCTGCACTTAGGTTTGGATTTAGGTTTGCCACCAGTATAACTGCACTCAGGCTTAGATTCATTGAACCCAATGCCAGATTTGTCTCCTGTCATTTGTCCAGTCTGGAGAATTTTGTCTAATGTGTCAGATCCATTGTTTAGTATCCTGACATACTTTGTCATCTCATCTAGTTTGGAATTCAAAAACACCGCTTCAGTTTTTAATTTAGAGATGGTTTCCAAGTGTTCTACCTTCTTATTCTCCATTTGTGTTATCACCTTCTTCTAGCTTTTAACTTGTTGACACACTTCTGCACTTCTGTGACACAACTTTCTGTAGGTAGTGGCCAACTCTTCAAAGATTACTTCATCATCACTTGAGTCTACATCAAAACCCCATCTTCCAGTAAAGGCAGTCACAAGATTTGCAGACTCTTCTGTTTCACTTTCATCAGACCAAGTGGCAGCAAGACTCCTCTTCTGTTTCTTGAGGTAGGTTCCACATTCAGTTCTAATGTGTCCATACCCATCACATTCATGGCACTGAACTCCTTTTCCTTCTTTGGGCTTTTCATCTGACCTTGTTCTTCTTCCAGCATTGTTGGATTTACTGATGTCAAATGAGATGTTCTTGACATTAGCCTTAGATCTTACATCCATCTTTTTCAGAAGTCTGTTGAACTATTTTCCCAGCATTGCTACATCATTTTCCATATCTTCATCAATATCTTGCCCACTTTCCTCCTCTTTCTCCCCAGTGTTTTACATGAAGGTTATGTTTTTGACTTTCTTTTCAGATCCATCACACATTCCCATCTCAAATGTTTGGAGGGATCCAATTAGCTCATCAACTCTCATATTGGAAATGTCTTGAGACTCTTCTATAGCTGTCACTTTCAGGGTAAATCTCTTAGGGAGTGACCTGAGTATTTTCCTCATTGATTTTTCATCTGACATCTTCTCACCTAGGGCTCCTGAGGCATTAGCAATTTCAAGGATATTCATATGAAATTCATGAATATTTTCATCTTCTTTCATCCTTAAATTTTCAAACTTGGTAGTGAGCAGCTGCAGTCTAGACATCTTCACTCTAGAGGTGCCTTCATGAGTGGTTTTGAGAATGTCCCAAGCATCTTTAGCCACCTCACAGTTGTTTACCAGTCTGAAGATATTCTTATCTACTCCATTGAATCTCACATTCAATGCTTTAGAGTTCCCAAGGGATAGATCATCCTCCTCCTTGGTCCATTGTTCTTCAGCCTTCTTATCAGTTGTAGCTTCTCCATCCTTGGTAATAACTGGATGTTTCCAGCCTGTTAAAACAGCCTTCCAAGCCTTATTATCCAGAGATTTTAGGAAGGTTACCATTCGAGGTTTCCAGTAGTCATAGTTGGATCCATCCAGAATAGGTGGTATGTGAACAGATCCTCCATCTCTCTTCATAGTACAAGAAAGTAACGTACCTAGATCTCACGCAGAACCAGAGCAGGATGCCTGCTCTGATACCAATTGAAATTCTGGTATCAGATATGAGATGTCAAAGGTAATGTCACGACACTAATATCTAAACAATACAAACAAAATAAGAGATAAAGAATAGTAATGCAAGAGACACAAGTAATTGTTAACCCAGTTCGGTGCAAACTCACCTACGTCTGGGGGCTACCAAGCCAGGAAGGAAATCCACTAAAATAGAATCAGTTCAAAGACTCTCAGTAAACAACTTCAAGTTACAGTCTTTTCACCTAATCTCTACCCGTGTGACTTCTACCTAATAACTCTTAGATATGAGACCCTACTCACTCCTCCTCAATGACAGTAGTGATATAAAACAAGAATTACAATGAAAAGAAGACACTCTTCAAAGACACACACTTGATCTTACTTAACAACTTCAATCAAGTAGACACACACTCATGCTTAAAAGCTTAGAGTGACAAATTACAACTCAAAAATCAGACCAATTCAATCATCTATGGATGAATTGAATGGCTTACAATTCACACGACCACACAAGACTTAAACCTTTATTCTCTCTCAATATTTCGTTCGTTATTTCTTGTGTATCAAATCAGGTTTTCCATGTCCTTTTTATAGAAGCATTTGGCTGGGCTTGGACATCATAAAACCCTAAAACTATTTTCCATTCATATCTTCTCATGACAGTTGATTAGATCTCTTTGGAAAATAAGTTAATCTCGTTGTAATTACTGATTGATTGCGTGTTCAATCAACTCATCAATCATACACAGATTGCCATTAAAAACGCAATCATATAATACATAACATTCAGACTGAATGTTCTGTATACAGATGTCATGACATCGGGTCTGACATCTCAGTAAAATCCTGCATAATCACATTTTAAACACCCAGCAGGTACAAGTTATCTTATGTTAAGACATCACATGTGACAACTTGTGAACACTCTTGGTTTTACCAAAATTGCTGCCAACACTTAGAACCAACAGTTAATCACCCATAAGCTTTTAAGAAAGGGTGGATTAAATGTTTTGGAAGAGTGCCTTCTATTATTTGATTAAAGTCATTATCACTGTGTGAGATTGAAGGGAAGTGAGAGGGGTCTCATATCTAAGAGAGTCTTAAATGGAAATAGCTCGAATAGTGATTAGGTGTGAAGATTATAAACAAGAGTGTCATACCTTAATTTTTACCCCTAAGATCCCACATCTCATTTTCATTTTTGCATATAAGCAAGGTCACATTTTGGTCCTTCCACTTATCCATCTTTGGGTTTACTTTTGCAGGGATCACCAAGCACCTTTTTGATGGTGTTTTACCTTTGTGTTTATTTGATTCATTGCTTATCTAACCACTAATCAAAATATAAAAAAATATGTATTGTTTCCCTTAAGTTTATTATGAAAGGTAGGGCTTTTCAAATCAAGAGCGTCTCAAAGTTTAGTTGCTTACTTCTCAAGGAAAGTCAAAGGTTAATGTGTTTATTTCCATCCTTTCTTCTACAAGCAAATTTAGGCTTTGAGAAATTTAATCAAGTGTAAATCAAGGACACCTTATCTTGAGTTCATATTATCACCCATGTTCTTTTAAATGCAAGAAAATTCCAAGTACACAATCTTGTCCTAAGTGGTTTGACCAAAAAGTCAACATTTTGAAGTCAAGGTTCCAAGGATCACAACTCTTTTAATTCTCAACATTTTTAATGCTTATTTTTTCATATGACTCTTCTAAAAATCCTCTATAACTTCTCTTTATATGAAAAGATCTAATTATGCTTGGAGGATCATCAAAAGTTTGGAGACAATATAGGTCATTTGTGGACTTAGTGTAATTTGACCTATTTTCAAGTGACTTTTCCCCAACTTTCAAAGATCATAACTTCTTAATTTTTCAACATATGAGGCTGATTCTTTTTGTACAATGTTATTTGTGATTCTCTCTACAAGTTTTCTTCAAGGACCAAGGTGAGAATATGCTTGGAAGGACATGAAATTCATTGGGACATTACAGGTCATTTTCAGCCATGAAGCACTCAAATTTTTCTAAGTTATGTAACCAGTTTTCCATGCCAACTTCAACATGACATAACTTTGTGCTCAAACACCAAATGCAACCTTTCTTGGCACATTGTAATATTTTCCATGATGTTAAACATTGCAAAAAGAATGGGATCAAAAAGCCTCTTGAGTAGGATGCCCTATTGAGTTGAACATGGTGACTTGGAACTGAAGAAATCACCATTGCCCGAAATTTGAACATCACTAATATCAATTCTAAGCCAAACTAGCAAGTGTTTTGGACCTAAACATGTTTAACCAAGTCTTCATAAGATTAATTGACCCTTAAAATGCATCACTTTGCTGAGTTTTAAGGAGTTTCAAGTCACACTTTTCACACATTCGAATCAAATTCGTTTTGCACGAATTCTGCATCATTCCACATGCATTTGGATCCAAACACATTCCCTATAAATAGAGGAAGCTACTGCGTTCATTTGGAAGCTTTTGAGAGCCAAGAAATCCCTACTGCAACTTGAAATTTTTCCAGAAAATTCAACTATCGTGTTTTGAGTTTCAGCTTGTTTCAATCCAAATTCTTGATTCCATTAGCACCTTCGGCATCCTCTGAAACTTTTGCAACAATTCCCAAGCTCTAAGACCTTCTGAAATGCTCTAACCAGATCGAGCTTCATCAACTTTTGTTCACCATCTGGACAAGGTAGTTCCGAGCATCATATGAACTCAAACAAGTTACCACAATGTAGTCCTTCACTCTCTGATGCTTTCCCCTAACTTATTTGATGTTGATTAATCGTGTTCATCATTTAATTTTATTTTTCTTGACTTGCTTGTTTATGAAACTTCTCTGAAATTCCCTTTGCTCAGTTCACATAAATGAATTTGAAGTATAAGATTGAATTCTGGATGAGAAAAGGATCACAATGGTGGTGGTCCCGTGTCTTGAATTTACCAAACGATGAAACTCCGGTGAGAGCTCACCGGAGAAGACGACCGAAGCTTTCTCAGGTTATCTGAGTTTGATCATACATGTTGGCATAATTAAATGTTTTAATTGATTGGATTTAAACTGGATCCCGTGTTTGGCTGGTAGCGTGTTCCATCATACATCCTAACTTTTGGAGTGTCGGGTCTGCCACGTCAATTAATGAGGCGTGATCCAACGCTCCGTGTTTTTTCTTATTTTCATTCCTTTTCTTTTATTATCTTCATTGGCTTTTTCTTTAAAAATTCATAGTAATTTTACTTTTCATCCAAAAAATCCCAAAATAATTTCCAAAATTCTCTTTTATTTTTCTTCATCTGATTTTTTATTTTTCCATATTTTATTTCACCAATTTTCTATTTTTCATGAATTTTCTATTTTCTCCTTTATTTTAATTGGTAATAAAATATTTTTCTGCATTTTTAAATTCTGGAAAAAAATTATTATATGTTCCTTATTTTATTTCCAACCTTCCATGATTTTCTTGGTCATTTATTTGATGTTTTGAAGGACTTTATGGATTTTTCACTTTATTTCTATTTTTAAATTCATTTAAAAAATACCATTGTTGCATTTTTATTTCATTTAATTGCATTTTTATTTGTGTAACTTTGTGAACTTTTGTTGGCCTTGGATCATGATGGTTTGGACTTCAAGTCTCATTAAACTCAATGAATCTTGGGTGTTGATGGGGTCAAAACCCTAATCCAACAAAATAAATGATTGATTTTGATGATGACTTGATCAAAATTTTGATCCAATTTGGGTGTGACCTCTCTTGTCCCCTTATTCTTCATCTCTTTCTTTTCCCTTTGATCAATTGGATGACTTGTATCCATCTTGTTTATGATGTGTGGATTGGTGCTTAATGAACTTTCATAATTTCAAATCTACCTCCTAATTGATCATGGATCATTTAAGTTACTTTGGATTGATGCATAAGTTTATCCTAAGTATCATGAAGTGTGGACTGAAGTAATGAACCGTCCTCTTGACCTTTGTGGTTGATCATCATCCCCCCCCCTTTTTCTGTGGCATGACTTTAGGAGAATGATTTACAAATTATTTCTCTAGCATTTATTAACACAAACAGTATTATTGACTGGCCTTAAATAGTCGTGACTTCTAAATAAGTCCAATTACGATTGTTTAACATTGTGCTAAATTTGTCCCAAAAGCAAAGACATTTTTATAAGTGAGATTGTATGTCTCATATTTCTCATGGTATTGTGTGAAAATGTTGTTCCTTTTCCATTTGTGAGAGCTAGTGGCATACTTGTTAATTTTATCCAAGTTGGAGCCCTTCTCATAAATGATGTATAAGTTCATATTTTCATGCTTGTGAGTGGATAATGAGTGTTCTCCAAAAAATGACCAAAACATCTTTTCATCTTTACTAACATCCTTTACTAACTCTTCACTTGTATTAACTTCTATTTCAATGTCATTTACTTTATGCATTTATTTTGTGTCATTTACTTTATACTTTATGTTTAGTATTTCATATCATATTGTTTGTGATCACGTCGTTTTGTTCTTTGTCCATTTGGATCTTCGTTTTATATCATTGTAAATGAGACACTAATAAGAAAAAAAAACTAAAAAGAAACTTGTCTCTCCTAACTCATGGACTTGTGGTTACTATCCTTGGCATCATTGTGGAGTTATGGACTTATAATTAGGTTCTTAACCTTTTCTTTGGGACTTGTGATTCTGAGACCCTAGAGTTCAGCTGATACCTATGACTTCGGACTTCTCTGTGAAAACCTTGTTTGGTTACTTTGGTTTCATCTGATACATGGATTATTATTTGCTTATTTTGGCTTGCTTGAGGCTTAATCCGAAGGAGGGAATTCTTGCTTGACTTATGTCATAAAGCTTGATATCTCTTGGTTAGATCTTTCCTCCACAGCATTTACTCTATGCTTTAGGATAGTCTCTTCCGCTCCTCCCTTTCTTTAATTTTCAAAATCTTCTCTCTTTTTCAAAACCTTCTTGCTTTCTAACTTGAATCATTTTTCTCATTAAACCTTGAGTTTTGTCAAGTGATTTTCAAAACCTTTTCCCAATAAATGCTAATTCATCTTAAGCATAACTCTTTCAAATTACTTTTATGCCTTTGGTGCACTTTTACTTTTTAAACTTTTCTCAAGGTGTTAGTGTAAGACCCCAATTTTGACCCTAAGATCCCTCATGCAAATTCATCATAAGCATTAGCATTAGGATCATACCTTGGCATCCTCCTTACCCCTCTTTCATTGGGTTTGTTTTGGGATAGATCACCAAACACTTTGTGATTATATCATACTTGTATTTTATCATTTTACTAACCAAAATACCAAAAATATGTCTTTGCATTTGCCTAACTCTTTTGTAGGTAGGGCATGATCTCCATTGATCTATCAAGTTCATATCTAGGGTTTGAGACCCTCATGACAAAGAGCACAACCATAAATTGATCTAAGAATGGTTATGAGCATCATATATGAGTCCCAATGATTACTACATGTTATATTGATCATGTTCTCTTCAAGAGTTTGAGGATGATTTGCCTTGGAAACCCTAGTTTGACTGGGTATCTTGAGTAACTTCTCCAACAAGCTATCTCACCAATTGATTAAACTACTCAAGGGAAACTTCAAAATTCATCATATTATGCATATATGATCTACCACGATCCTAGAAAGTCAAGAGAATTGAAGGTTAGCAAGTTGGTTGATGGTGGTTGGCCAGATGATTTCATCTGATCAAAACTAGGTCTCCCTACACCTTATCTCCTACAATTTTCACCATATGAAAATTATTAAAAGAGAAAAATTACTCTAAATGACATTACAAATAACTTTCATGTTGATACCTAGATCTAGTTTTTCTTGGAAAATCATTTTCTATGTTGAAACATTATAGGTCATTTTGTCTAAACCCTAATTTGAAAGTCAACTTCCCAAGGCCATAACTTGCTCAATGTTTATGATATAAAATATTTCCAAGTTGCAAAATAAAATTCAAGATGTATACTTTAACTTTGATGTTTTGAGTGAGAGCTAATTAAACATTTAAGAGCATGTGATATGAGGCTACATTATAGGTCACTTTTGACCTATACCATTGAACAAGTGATTTTTCCAAACTTCAAAAATTCATAACTCTATCATTTCAAATCCAAATGACATGAAAGTGGTGACCATTTTGAAGGACTTTGAAAGAGCTACAACTTTTATGAAGAAACGTTTCTCATTTGAAGCTCACATAAAAGTTAAGCAAGGTGGAATATTGAGATATATGGCTTGACACTTAGAAAAATTTTCAACATGTTGAAATTTCCAAACTTCCACCTCAAAATTCTTCATGATACAAGCTTCAAATGGAAAAGTGTTGAACATGAAAGTTATTCCTCTTGATCTAACCTTTCCATAAAGTCAAAGTTCATCCATTTTGGACAATAATTGCTAGGGCTGCATATGGCATGAACATGGTATCATCATTTGACAAAGATCAAACTTCAAACAGCTGTGTTCACTTGCCTTGCAATCCAAGTTGATTTCAGACCCTCTCACACTCATTTGTGGACCTTAAGCAATGATCTCATGGGCCTGTACATGCCCATGCATCCATGCATCATCAATTGCCAATTTTGGAAAGTGAATTTGAAAGTGGGAATATCATGAGCTGCAACTATAAATAGAAGCCCTTATGCTCAGAATTGAACACACCTTGCGCGCCATCTTTTCCCCCCATTGAAACCCTCTCATTCCAAAGGAAAACCTGATAAATTTCAACTTGAAATTTGAGTTTGATCATTCACTTCCTGCTAGCTTCTCAAGTGTGATCAAATCGTGTTTGGAGCAAGCAACATCAAGAATTGCACTGCATTGAAGGTAATTTTCAGAAAACTTCATATCTTCGATTCTCTCTCAATCTTTCTTAATTCTCTTGATTCTTTGGTTGTCTGAAGTTCTACCAATATAAGCAAGAAGATTGAGTTGCTTAGAGATCAAATCAAAGCAACTCAGTTGACATACCTCAAATTTCAACTCCTCATATCTTTCTATACATGAGGAGTTAGTCAAAATTGAGGTGATATTCGGGATCTACGTCATTTTTCCTTTCAGATCATGTCCTCCTTTTTTATTCTGGTGATGGTTGAAAGTGGACCAGTCCGGTGAGGTCCACCAGAGAAGAAGACCAGAGCTACAGCTCCGGCCATGTGTTGGCACGTCTCCAACCATATGATCCATTTAAATTGTTTTAATCCTGAGCGTTGTTTCTAATTACCACACGTGCTGCTCAGTTGACTAAAGACCACATGGAACGCGTGCTGGTGGCCACTGGATCTGCCACCTCAATTAGTGAGGGAGATCAAGTTGTCCATGTTTTTTCTGATTATTTGAATTTCATTTTAATTGCTTTATTTTCATTAATTCATATTAATTTTAATATTGATCCAAAAAATATGAGAGTTTCACCAAAAAATTTCAAATATTTTCCTCTTTCATATTCTGAATTAAAATCATTTTTTGGATCATTATTAATATTTTTCATGATTTAATTGATTTTTCATTTGTTTTTAATTGTTTAAAAATACTTTTAAGTCTTTTAAAATTCTGAAATTTTTTCTCCAAGGTCCTTTGACCTTGTTTGACCTATGATAAATCTCATGGCCATTTATTTGGTATTTTGATGAGGTTTTAGGAATTTGACAAACCATATTTAATTTAAATGCATTATTTTAGTATTTTTAATTGGAATAAATGCCAAATAATTTTATTGACCAATTGTGATGGCTTGTTTATGTTTAACTCTTGTTTTTGGGCCTTGATCAAGGTTGATTTGACTTTGTCAAATTAATATCATTGGATTTAGGGGATTGATGGAATGTACATTCCATCTGCCAAAATGAATGAATGATATTAATTTGGTAAAAGTCCTCCTTTGATCAATTTGAGATTTTATCTATTCCCCTCCCTCTTCATCTCATTCCCCTTCTTTATGCATTCATCTCATTTGGCCTATGATATCTCAAAGTCCTAAAGCTAGTTGAT
Source organism: Lathyrus oleraceus (assembly GCF_024323335.1). Lineage (NCBI taxonomy): Eukaryota > Viridiplantae > Streptophyta > Magnoliopsida > Fabales > Fabaceae > Lathyrus > Lathyrus oleraceus. Next base: position 364,406,003 of record NC_066580.1, read on the forward strand.
TGAAAAATTAACATGAGTATGGATGAGATTAGGCCACACCTTTTGCATATTATTTTTATGGGTGGTATGTTTGATGAGCATAGTTCATCATACTATATCTCTAACATGCAATAACACCAAAATTCTATTGCCCAACCTCAAATAGTTGTGACTTCTACATAAGTCCAATTACGATTGCTTAACATAGCGCTAAATTTGTGACAAAAAAAGGCATAGCATTCTAGTTAGTGAGATTGTAAGTCTCCCCTATTTCATGGTATTGTGTGGAAATTTGGCCTTTTTTTCCTTCCTTTGGAAGATGTCTTGGTTCAAGGATCCATGCTTGTGATAAGTGGGTTGAGTGTTCTCCAAAGAATGTCTAAGAATGAAAAGTAAAAAAAAAAAACAATACTAACTTCTAACCTATCAACTACTAACTTTTAATTTCAAGCCCTTTACTTTAATGCGATTTAATTCTAGCTTTTATACATTTTCCATTGTTCATATCATTCTAATTGTTTATGTTAATGCACTTTTCACTTTGTCCACTTGGACCATATTATGTGATATATTTTGTTTGTATGGTCTTTGACCATTAATGTACATAATAACAACAAAAACCCTAAAAAACTTTTATGTGGACTGTTGGCTTGATCTTGGACAAATGGACTTAGAACTTAGGCAACATTCATATGCTAAAGGACTTGGCCAATGCCAACTTATTGAGAAACCAAGCGCTTGCAATTTGAAACTTCATCTGATACATCATTCAAGATCTCTCTAAGTTCATCTGCAACATGATCATTGTGAAGCTGTTATTTTGAACCTGTGACTTGTGAAATTCATATGTTACATGGGCTACCTTGAAGAAGATCATGGAATGGATAAGCTTGGATGTGGACATCTTTATTTGATGGTTTGCTCTTCAAGGTAATATAATTGTGCATTTGTGTGTTGTTTGATTCTAAAAGTCCAAACGAATTCTAGGTTTCTAATGACATTCTTGTCTATTAGATTGCTACCCATTTGGTCAGATCTTTTCAACTCTAAACTTTTAATTTTGTACATAGGATAGTCTCTTCATCTACTCCCCACTTCTTTAATTTTAAAATCTCTCTCTCTTTTTCAAAACCTTCTTTGGTTGAACTTATTTTATTCTAAACTTTGACCACTTTGCAAAACAAGATAGAAACTTTGGCCTTAATGCCAATGCATTTTCAAACTTCTTTTCTTAAATCATACTTGTAAATAAACTTAACTATACTTGACTTAAACTTTCAAAAAGTGAAAAAGAACTAACTCATTCAAACCATTTTTAGGCCTTTGTGCCTTTCAAACCTAATTTTTGTTAAAAGCAATGCATCCACTTTGAAATTTGTATTACGAACTACGAGGTTTTGATCCCTCATTTTTATGTTGGTACGTAGGCACAAGACTGAAGTTCTTGCCAAACACTAAAATATAATTAATGAATTCTTATCTCATCCCCCCATTCTATTTGTTTGTAAACATCCCTTTATACCAAGTACATATACACACAAAAGGGCTCCCTAGGAGTACCTAGGACACTATGGGTGCTAACACCTTCCCTCTGTGTAACCAACTCCCCTACCTGTAATCTCTGACATTTTATTAGTTTTGATTTGAAAACTTCTTATTTTTTGGGTTTTGTTCGTTCTTTTTCCCTTTTCCCTTGGAAACAATAAAAGCGCGGTGGTGACTCTTGTTATTTGATGTCTAGCTTATCCATAGCTTGATAATCATGAATTTACCGCTACAGTTAGACATGCGTCATTTCCATAGTTGAGATATAATTATTCTATCCCCATAGTATTGATGATAATTCTTTTTTCATCTGTGAGAGTTAGTGGCATACTTATTGTTCCTTATCCAAGTTGGAGCCCTTCGCATGATGGTACAAAGTTATCATTCTTGTGGTTGACTAGTTGAGTATTCTCCTTAAAATGAAAAAATGTCGTTTCCATACAAAATGAATCAAAACAAACTCCCTTTTTTATTTTTACCATGAATTACGAGGTTTTGATCCTTCATTTCACTTTGTTGGTACGTAGGCATGAGACTTCAAAAGTCTTGGCTAACATAAAAATAAGGAAAATATACTTCTTTTCCCATCTCTCCAATCTTTTAACTAACAACACCCTTTTTAAACCAAAGTGTACATATTTTCAAAGAGGTTTCCATGGAGTACCATGGATGTTTAGGGTGTTAATACCTTCCTTTTGCATAACTAACCCCCGAACCATTGTTCTATTTTTAGTAGTTTTGTTTTAAAAACTTCGGGTTTTGTTCGTACTTTTTCCCTTTTCCTTTGGAAACAATAAAAGCGTGGTGGCGACTCTTGCTTTGTGAGTTAAGTTAATCGATAGCTTAATCTCAAAATTTTACCGCTACAAGGAGGTTATTTACTGAGGTATTCAAACTAATACTATTATAGTGGATTTCCTTCCTGGCTTGGATGCCCTCAGATGTAGGTGAAGTTGCACCGAACTGGGTTAACAATCATCTGTGTTATTTACTTTCAGCGGTGTATTTTAACATCCTTATTATTATTTTTGTGTGAAGTATTGATATTAGTGTCGTGACATCGCATACGAAACATATTATCGGAATACCAGAATTTCAAAATCTAATACTAACATTGTATTATTTTTTAATAAGTCTTTTTTATGTCTTTTCATGACTTAAAATGTGCACAAAAAAGGTGTGACAAGAAAGAAAATAAGAAAAATAACAAAAGTCAAGTATTAAACAAATATATGGCGGGGGTGTAACAAAACAAAGAGGGTGTGGCCAAGTAAAATGGTGCATGACCCATGAGGAAGGCCCAAGGTTGTTATTGTTGTTTGACTTCAGAAAGGGGTGTGATACTGAGTTATGGAGTGTGATCAAAATAAACGGCGCTGGGCCTAAAGGCTTAGGCCCACATGTTGTTTGTTGTTTGCAGAGTTCATAGGGAGTGTAGTAAGGAATTAAGGGCGTGTGAATGGAAAAGATCCATGAGCTTAGTGACCTTGAGGCCCACACGAGTGGCCAAGCGAAAGTGGAGTCACCAACATCTAACTCATTCTCTCCTTTTGGCTTGTTTCACTTCCCTTAAATGCTTCTTTGGCCTGAAATTGCCCTGTCACGCCGGAGTCGGTAGAGCATTCCAAAAAAACTATAAGCCACCACCAAAGCATCCTTTCAAAATCTTCTATCTCAATCTTGTGTCAATTCTTCCTAAACTCAATCAAATATTCAAAATCAAACTAAATCAGATATGAACCCTAGATCTAGGAAGTGAAATTAAATCAAAATAGAGGGGAATCAAGCCATTCCACATTCAGTTTTTGATTCCCCTCATTGAAGACTACATGGTGGTGACTCGCTTGAGGCAAGAAGAAGAAGTAATCGAAAGGCACCAACCTACAGAGTTAAGATTTACTCTGGTGAATGTTGAAGATGGAAGAATATGCTTTTGAAGAATGAAGAGAAGACCCAAGGTAAGTAGCTTGAACCCTCAACCTTTTTATCTTGCAATATTTCTTATTCTTCTCCTTCTTGTACACTAGTCTATAGGTTGTGAATTTGTGTATTATTGTTGATGGTGAATGTGGATTGGATATGATAGATTAGAGAGAATGATGAATTGATGAGTGAAGTTGCAGAGAAAAATTCAGAGTGATTGAGAGTAATGATTTATGGAATGTGAATTCCTCTAGTTTGAAGATGGAGTGAGAAATATATAGAGAGATTTGATGCAACCATTTAGGGTAGATTCAGGGTAGTTCTGTTTCAAGTTAGGGAACTGCTATAGTTATGTGGATTCAAGAGGAAATTTGTTAGGGAATGTAACTCTGTTAACTCTCTGTTAGTGACAATTAGATTGTCAAGTTAGTTAGTTATGCAGTTAGTGTAGGTTTTGTGATGTTAAGAGAGTTAATTAGTTAGTGAAGTTAGGAATATTATTTAAGTGAAATTGAATCTATTAGTGATGTGAAAAAACAATTAGGATCTTAAGTGATGAAGAACATGGTAGTTGATGAACTACTATAGAACTGTGTTAAGGTATTGTTTGAAATCTTGTTAAGTTATTTTTTTGTTAATGAACTAAATATTAACTCGACAATTAGCGAAAATGAGATTAGGAACTTGTAGCGGTAAATTCATGACCATCAAGCTATGGATAAGCTAGACGTCAATAAAACCAGAGTCGCCACCGCACTTTTATTGTTTCCAAGGGAAAAGGGAAAAGTACGAACAAAACCCAAAAATAAGAAGTTTTCAAATCAAAACTAATAAAATGCCAGAGATTACATGTAAGGGGGTTGGTTACACATAGAGAAGGTGTTAGCACCCAAAGTGTCCTAGGTACTCCTAGGGAGCCCTTTCTTGTCAGCATATGTATTTTTATACAAAATGATGTTTGCAATAAATAGAGTTGAGGGATGAGAAAAGAATTCATTAATTATATTTTTGTGTTTGACAAGACCTTCGGACTTGTGCCTACGTACCAACATAAAATAAGGGATCAAAACCTCGTAGTTCGTGGTAACAATTTCAAAATGAGTGCATTGCTTTTAACAAAAAATTAAGTTTAACAAAGGCACAAGAGGCCTAAAAAAGTTTGAATGAGTGTTATTTCTTTTTGGCTTTTGAAATTTTAAGTCAAGTATAGTTAAGTTCATTTACAAGTTTGATTAAGAAAGGAGTTTAAAAATGCAATGGCATAAGGCCAAAGTTTATAATTTGCAAAATGGTCTAAGTTTAGGAAAAAAAACACAAGCAAAGAAGATTTTTAAAAGGGAGGGAGAGATTTGAAATTAAAGAGATGGGGAGGATATGGAGAGACTAATCCTAAGCACAAATTCAAAAGTTAAGGGTTGAAAAGATCTGACCAATGAAGTAGCGGTGTATTCGTTACCATTGGAAATATTAACTAAATCCAAGGTAAATCATACAAAGTTGAGTCGCCACCGCACTTCTATTTATCCAAAGGAATGGTTAGAAAGCGAACAAAAACCTATAAAGTTTTACAAACAAAACTAGTAAAAGACAGAGATCTGGGTAAGGGGGTTAGTTATGTCATGGGAAGGTGTTAGGCACCCACAACATCCTAGGTACTCCTAGGGAGCCCTTTTCACGCTTGTTGCAAAAGGTTATTGTTTATGAAATTATTTTGTGCAAACATGATTGAAGAGATGAGAAAAGAATATACAAGTTTATTTACATTTTGTGTTTGGATGGATGAACCCATTACCTACGTACCCTCTCATGAAAGATAAGGATCAAAACCCCGTAGTTCGGGTAAAAGATTTCAAAACAGTGAGTGGATTGATTGGTCCAAAAGCCTTAAGGTCTTTTGTTATCAAAGGGAGAAAACTCGACCTGAAAAACCACAAGTCCACCATGTGAGGATAGCTTCGACATGCTAGTGAGGGGTTAGCCCTATAATAAGCATGGAAGACTTATTGTCCACTCACTAAGGACATAGGTGAGTATTACATCTACCACAAAGATAACTCAAACCTAATAGCTAAAGGTTATGAAAAATTTGATTAAGAAGTGGGCATGGAGCCACAAAAGATACATTTGAGTGGGTTGCATTAACCAATTAGAAGTATGTACAAAAATGGTCAAAGTTGACTTAAAGATTCAATTCAAAATGAGTATTATGAAAAGAAAGTTTGAAAATCAAAGGCATAAGGCCTAGGTTTCTAATGTTGAAAACAAGTGAAAATGTTTGCACAAAAGTTTTTTTGGTTTGGGTTAAGGATGAAAGAGGATCAAGGTTAAGCATGCAAGAAGTGGGGAATAAAAGAATGCAATCACAAGTAGGGTTGCTCTCTTGAGATCATATGGATGATCCAAGTAAGTCCCATCCTTTGGAACAAGGCAAAAAAAGGTATAAACAATAAGTAAGTCTCATAAGAGAACCACAGAAAGAGGAAATATAATGCCAATTAATGGACTTACATCCAACTCCTACCAACAAAACTGGAAACAGAATTCCAATAGATGGACTTACATCCAACTCCTCAAAACAAACAGGAAACAGAATGCCAATAGATGGACTTACATCCAACTCCTCAAAACAAAACAGGAAACAAAATGCTAATAGATGGACTTATATCTAACTCCTCAAAACAAACAGGAAACAGAATGCCAATAGATGGACTTATATCTAACTCCCCAAAACAAACAAATGAGCAAAAGCAAACACAATGCAAAGTAATCAAGCAAACAATGCATCACACTCTATATACAAACAAGAGGCTTCAAACCAAGGGTGGGCTTTAGTCAAGAGGGGTCATATCAACCTCGACAAACAAGCCAAACTGTAATGGTAAGCTGTGAGCTCTTAACCACTAACATTGAGAGTTAGGGTGAAGCTGATCAAATATGGAAATGAGGATGAGACCTCATGCTCTTAGCCCTGGCCTGGGTGAGCTTATGACAAAGAAAGCGTGGGGATCCAGAATGTGGGATCCTATTCCACTTGACAGACTCTAAACAAAATCTTGGTTACTTGTTCAAGAGCATCAGCACGTAGTGCGAGCATAATGAATGACTCACTGAATAACAGGGGATTGATTGCTAATCCCTTCTATCTGTCAATTGCCTCTTCACTTAGGAGGACTTATCAAGTAACATGCCTTATTGATAGGTCTTTGGCACAAATGTAAACAATCACAAACAGAGCCTCATAAGGAGGACTTCAGCCAAAATGCCTGCCAAAAAGGTGACAGGACTTCCAGACTACATGGAGTAAGAGAGTAGCTACCTAAGTGGTGTGTCAACCACAATCCAAAGCTCAAGCAAGAGCTAAAAGCAAGCAACTAATGTACCTGTACAAAAGCTAAACAGTTAATATCTCAATCAGAAAACAGACAAACAGTCCAACTGTTACACAATTCAATGAGCAATGGTCAAGCATTCAAATGAAGCAATGAGCTCAAGCCTATCACTTAGAATCCCACAAAACAGCAATGAGTTAGTACTCAAAGGCATTTATATCTCACAAAGTGAGACCAAACCAATCATCAATGCTAAATGTCCAAACCTGAAACACAAAGCACAATTAGTTTATGTACAAAACACTAGTACAAAGACTAGGTTCAAAACCAAATCAAATGATCAAAACAGAAGTCAATCTTTTGCACAAATCAAGTTCAAAGATGTCATAAGAAGTCCTCAAAAGGACCAACATCAATTCACAAGGAAAAGGCATCAAATGATCAATGTGAAGCAAAGGCAAGCAAAGGAGCATAAAATGGACATCCAAATTAGAAAATCCAAATCAAAACAGAAATGCATCCAATGGCTATGAAATTTTTTATACAAGTTACTCATGTTATGAACATACATTATGCAAAAATTCAAATCCATAAGAGCTCAAATGATAGGTGAACAAAAATGCACAAATTAAATGCACAAAATGTGACACAAATTGTCACAACATATTTTCATGTGTCAAAAACAGTGATAGCATATGATAAAAATTCCAAACCAAAGCTCAAAAATCATATCACATGTGAGGATCAAGCATGCAAAATCTCAGATCAATTGGATCAACACATAGCATTTCACAAAGCATTGAATGTAACATGTCAATTTGGCATAAGGTTCAAACAAAATTCACAATTAAAAATCCAGCAACAAACAAATCATGAAATAAATGCTATAAAAACTAGAAATCAAAACAAGAAATGTGGGAAAAACTTGGGATCAATTTGAAGCATTTTTCAATTTTTAATGCTTTTTTAAAATGAACAAAATAATGTGAAATAGTGTGAAATAATGGAGGGAAAATGAAAATTTGAAAATAAATCAGCAAATGCGCCACCATAGGATCGAACACACGCCTGGAAATGAGAAATCAAATGAAATTCAGAGAAGCGCACGCCAGGAATCGAACACGCGCAAGCAAGGATCAAAAGCGCTCAAACCAAAACGCTGCGTATCATTTATTGCGTGGCAATACACATAAGCGAGTCAACAACACACTCAGCACAGTCAAGCGAATCCAGGCCAATGAACTGGACAGGTAAGCGCGCAGTCAGCATGTGACAAGGCAAAACCCTCGGGAGTTGCAGACGGCGGTAACAACCGTCTTCTCCGGCCAACCAGGCGGCGGAGCGTCATGAAATTTTCCAGAATCGAGCAAAATGTACATCAATCGAAAGATCTTTCACCGTACAATCCAAATCCATGATCCATTCATCCTAATTCGTGCTAGGTTTTAAGGATCGAGCGAAAACATTTTGAACATCAAAACTGAAAGTTCATCTAACAAACTTGTTTCTCATCCATTTTCAAAATTAAACATATCAGCATGCTCTATGTAACAGGATCTATACAACTGTAACAAGAAATTGGCAAAATGAGATGATAAAATTTTCACCTACTTGAAATGCAGTGCACTAAAATCGCGTGTTCAACTGCTCTAGAGCTCCAGATCTTCTCCAATAACCTTGCCTTGAAGCTTGATGCAAGAAGTAATGGTTGAAAGCACTTGGATCTAGCTCAATTTCAGAAATCCATAGCCATGAGTTTGCACTTGTGTAGCTCGAATCCTTGCTCAATTCTTCAAACCAGTGGTTGGATCTTGCTCAGAATTCTTCCAGGATCATGAATGTGCAAAGAAAATGAAGGTTTGTGTGAAGAATTTTGGATTTCGAAGAGAGAGAATTTTTGGAGGGAATGTGAAATTTTCAGATCTGAAATGCTTCCTCCTTTTGCAAAACAATTATGATTTGACTTATATACCACTCACTAATCACACTGAAATCAGGTTTAGGCTTTGGTTAATTGAGATTAGAGAGATATGAGGTGAATTGCAAAATTGCCAAATGCACCTAACATGGCCATGTAGCACGTGAACAGTACCATGCAAGCTGGGATTTCACTTAAAAACATCCAATAATCAACATGGAATTGGTATTTGGCTTGCATGATCATCCAATTTTTAATTATCAAAATTCCCTCCAAAATGAACATGTATGAACAAGTGATCATATGAGATTCTTTCATGCAAGGCCATGATTCATTTGGAAAGTATTGGTCATAAGGAACATTTTGCAAAAAGAGTGGACCAATTTGGAGTTTTGGATCAAAAGTTATGCCATGTTGAACCTCCATGCATGCTTTGTGATCATTTGGCCATAACTTCTCAACCAATTATCAGATGGACATGATATAGGACTTTTTGAAAATAGGAGAGAAAGATCTTCAACTTACATGTTCACCAAAAATTCATTTGAAGCTTCTTTGATGTTGGAAAGTCAAGTTGAATGTGGACTAAAACTTGCCATTTTTGGAAACTTGAAATTACAGGTCACTTTCCATTTTTGGAAACTTTTGCAATGACTTCAAAATCTTCAAGATAGATGTTTGACATGATGAATAGGCCTTGTTTGAACATGAATGGTATGTTTCAAATCATTTCCCCCATCTCAAAGCCCTCAGTTGACTGCACAGTTGATTCTATTGGTCCTCAGATGACCTTGCCATGCTTTGATGAACTTGAGCCTTTACCACTTGGGGATATTGCTTCAAAATGAAACCCTAGCTTATATAAGCTCCATATGATATCATGTGGTCCTCATCTCAAGAAAATACCATCATCTCTTGCTCAAATGAAATCTTTGAAATCCTTGACCTGATGCTTGCTTCAGCTACAAAACAAATGTTAGTGACATATTTTTGTGCTTTTGGTTAGTGATTAAAACAAGAAAAGCAATGATATACAATGCAAGCATGCCTGGTGATCTCAAACCACTCACAGGAGATCCCAACCCAAAGGGAAAGGAAGCCAATATGCTAAAAGATCCTTGAGGCTATGCTTTGCAATGATATGATGCCATGAGGGATCTTAGGGACAAAATTGGGGTCTTACAGATGCCCCTATTTAAGATCATTCTAGCCAGAGAAATGAAGGTTAAAATCTTCGTCTCGACGAGGTAGAATGGGCTTAAATAATAACAAAGAGACAAATTTTGGTCCCTGAGAGACCTCATGATGCAAATGTATGTATGCAAAACAAACTATCTCTATGGGGATATGTGTCCACAAAAAAGAAAAGAAATTAGGAGAAAAGACAATCCATAGGAGTAATACACTCACTGATGGAACAGAGACTCTAACGGGGACTCTTATGGTGATAAGAAAAAAGAAAAATGCGTGAGCAGGACACGACTTCAAGCTGGAGACTTTACTGGGGAGAAGAATTCCAAAGGGAAACAAATCCGATAGAAAGACTCAAGCTGACTCGAAGATGCATGTGTTGGGGAATACACCAACACAGCAAGACTATCCACAAAGGATACTTCGGATAAAAATCCGGACTCGGGCTGGGGAAAGAAAACTGACAAGGTAACTCTGTCGAAAAATGCATGTATTGGGGAATATGCCAACACAGCAAAAGGCGAATCACAACAACAACTCCGCTGGGGAAATCTAAAAGACTCTCCAGGGGAAGCAAAAGGATGAGGTGTTACCGGTTAGTGGGTAACAAGCTCAGGAAGAATGAATATCTAAGACCGGTGTAAGGGTGAGAGATATCAGTCGACCAAATCATCTGAGGAAGACCTGAAAAAGGTATATTTAAACTCAGGAAAATCTGACTCCACAGGGGACTGAGGTCATAATAGGGAGCAGAAAGGAAGGAACACCTGGGATACCGGCTGCTGGGTATATAATAGGTGACCGACCAAGGCGTGAATTGGTGTGTGTGCCAAAACACTCATCATCCTGAAGAAAGCTGGAAAAGCAAACTTGTTTATAGGATGGACACTCGATTCCGCAAAAGGAATACGAATCTTACTCGACTAGGGAAGAACAACAAAAGACTTCGACCAAGGAGTGCATGAGATATATTATCTATTTCCGTCAAAACGTAGATAATATACTCGCATGGAAGATTATCCACAACCACTTGTAGGTTAACAAAGGATAAATCGACCGAAAAGAAAGGCATCGGGATACCAAACTTGGTATGTAATGATAACCAATCAAAGGAAAAACAATCGTTACCAGCGACAAAAGGGTAGACGAGAGATGACTCACTGGGGATAAATTGCACAAACAAGGCAACTATCTCAGCAAAATGGGGTAGAATGAATATTCGATTCCGCAAAGGGACATCGAATCTTACTCAACTGTGGAAACACAAAAGGCTTCGACCGAAGAGTGCATGAGATATATTATATATTGCCGTCAAAACGTAGATAATATACTCGCATGGAAGATTATCCACAACCGGGTAGTAGGTTAATAAAGGATAAATCGACCGAAACGTGAATTGGTTTGTGTGCCAACACACTCATCATCCTGAAGAAAGCTGGAAAAGCAAACTTGTTTATAGGATGGACATTCAATTCCACAAGGAATACGAATCCTACTAAATCGGGGAAGAACAACAAAAGACTTCGACCAAAGAGTGCATGAGATATATTATCTATTGCCGTCAAAACGTAGATAATATACTCGCATGGAAGATTATCCACAACCGGGTTGTAGGTTAACAAGGGATAAATCGACCGAAAAGAAAGGCATCGGGATACCAAACTAGGTATGTAATGATGACCAATCAAAGGGGAAGCAACAAACATCACCGGCAAACGATAAATGAAAGAGGACCCGACGGGGACAAATTTGCTTACTCGGAGCAAACATCCACAAGAAGGAAGGAATATCAATACCGAATACTGGATAATGATAACCAACAAAGAGGGGATTACAACTACCGAAGACTGGGTAGAAAACCACGGAAAAGTAACCGTCATCGGTTGGGATGAACAACAAGGGTTAACTCTGCAAGGGGAGAAAGATAGGGTTTACAACTACCGGATACTGGGTAGAAGACCACAGACTCAGCTGAGGATAAGGATAAGGTTTACAATTACCGGATACTGGGTAGAAAACCACAAAAATCCGTCATCAACCAGGATGAATGACAAAGGTTACCTCTGCTAGGGGATGAAAGTAGGAATTATAACTACCGAATATTGGGTAGAAAACCAAATAAATAGGACTTACAACTACCGGTTAGTGGGTAGAAGCCAAAAAATCCGCTGAGGATAAGGTGAATAATATTGGTGACCTTACTGGAGATAAGGTGAAGGATTGCTAATAAATGAGAAATTATTCATCTATCACAGGGGAAGACCCAAGACAGTCACAAAAGTCAATTCAGGATCAAGCCAAAAAGGCAAACTGAATCAAGACTCATCCTAATGAGGATATAACTCAATAGGGAAACCCATCCCAATATATGTGTTGGGAGGAAACGGAAACAACCGTCGTCCACGAGGATATAACTCAGTGGGGAAATGGCATGAAAGATAACACTTTCTGCTTATGGGGCTGACTCTACATGGAAGGATCAGACACCAACTTCTTCTTGGGGAGATATACCCCCAGATAGCAGGAGACAACAAATAATAGATATATGGCAAAAAATGCAACATGAATATCTGAATGTTATAAGTATGCATGTATATGTGTGGTTTATGTATGATGAATGCTGACAAACAGACATATCTAACACAAACAGGCCCAGGAATCGAAGGTCCGGTACTACATCTCAAGAGAGAAAGCCAAAAACTCCGACGGAGAGTATCCAATCTGCTGGAGATCCGAGATGCTAGGAAGAAAAGATCTTGCAGGATAAATCAGATATATCAGGAAATCACAAAAATCTCTGAGTGATGAATCATCAATCAATCCGGCTAGGGAAAAGAGTTCGCTGCACAGACAGAAACTGCCACAAAAGCAACTCTACTGGAGAATCAATCAGCAACTCCACTGGGGAATTCTACTGAGAGATAAAAGAGGAACCTGGTGATCAACCACCAGGTATCCAACTCACCAAGGAGGTCACACCCGTCTGTTGGGGAAGTAGTGAAATCACAAAATCATCGCAAGGATGAATCACCATTCTCGGCTGGGGGAGAAGTGCTTAATTGCGCAAGTAGAATCTGCCACAAAAGCAACTCTGGTTGGGGAAACTGTCATCACAGATAACATCCATCATACCAACAACTCTGCTTGGCGATGAACTATCACAGATAAAATCCACCACCACAAACTCTGCTGTGGATCAGAGATACCAGGAAACAGCAATATCTCTGCTGGAGATAACATCATAAAAGATAAGATCCAACAAACCAACCACTCTAGCTGGGGATTTAGACCTGCCAGGAAACAACAATATCTCGGCAGGGGATAACATCATAAAAGATAAGATCCAACACACCAACAACTCCGTTGAGGACCTATCTGAGGAAATGAAGGAAATCTGGGGAGCAACCACCAAATACTGAACCTTCCAACGAGGGCACACCTGCTGAAGAGGGAAGTACCACTGCTCTTCTACTAGGGGAGGAATCAATGAACATTCCAACCTGGGATAAGAGTTAATATGAGACCACTTCTACCACATGAGCAGCTCTACTGGGGGAGTCTACCCGATGGATAAAGGGATTCTGGGGGCCCATCACCAAAACAGATCTTCCAGGGATAACACATCCGAGGAGAGAAAATTACTGCTCTGCTGAAGTGAAAAGGGATGAATCCTCCCAACACTTGGTAGGGGAAGAAGCCAAGAAAGGCATTCTGCTCGAGAGAAAAAACCATAGAAAGTTCCAGAGGAATAGGATACAATCAAATGCCAGGGATATGAACAGATGTCTTACCCTGTTGGGAATCATACCACCCTTGGGAGAGCACTGAGGATCTCCTAAGTATCTTTTTATCATTGTGAATGTTCACTTTGTTTAAAAACAATTTGTGAAAAATTCGTTTGTTTAAAACAATGACATTTTATCAATTGAAACATGCAAAACATTTGTTGAATAGAAACAAATCAGAGTGTAAATAATTGGATAAAGGCTCAAATTTATTTGATGGAATGGTAGCCTGCAAATGGCAAGACTCCATAGGTTTTTATAAGTTTGAAATTGGTGATATATATTGGAAAATGGCTACATTGAACATAATGACCATTTCTCCACCAATTCCGGATTTGATGTATTCGAAGCTTCAGTTGACGACGAATGAACAAGAATCTTTGACGGATGACAGATGTAGAACACAGTCTTGTTAGGATGCAGTTACTTTCCAAATCCCTAAATTTTGCCTAGATTTCCCCAGGATGAGGTACTCAATCTAGCGGGATGCAAATATTCGTTTTTTTTCATGTCTCTAACTTTTGCATGGATCACCCTTTCGGGTTTAATCCACCGAGATGCTCATTTTTGCCTAAGCCGCCCTTTCGGGTTTTCAACTTAGCGAGCTATTCTGTTTTTCTTTTTAGGCAAAGTATTTCTTGACTGCATCTGAATTCACAGGATGAGTGAAATCCTCCCCATCCATAGTTGTAAGTATCAAAGCACCGCCTGAAAAGGCTCTCTTAACAACATATGGCCCCTCGTAGTTTGGAGTCCACTTGCCCCTGGAATCGGGCGCGAAAGACAAGACTTTCTTGAGCACAAGGTCACCTTCTAGGAACACACGAGGCTTGACCTTCTTATCGAATGCTTTCTTCATTCTCTGCTGATATAACTGACCATGACACATGGCAGTCAATCTCTTCTCTTCGATCAAATTCAGCTGGTCGTAACGACTCTGAACCCATTCAGCATCAGTCAACTTGGCCTCCATCAAGACTCTCATTGATGGGATCTCCACCTCTATTGGGAGTAGAACCTCCATGCCGTAAACAAGAGAGAAAGGGGTTGCCCCTGTTGAAGTGCGGACAGATGTACGATATCCATGCAAAGCAAAAGGCAGCATCTCATGCCAATCTTTGTACGTAACAACTGAAGGAGAATTGCGACCCAAAGCGCAGCGGAAATAAAAAAAATTTCTCCTTTAGAGATCCTTACGAATGGTCATGATCAGTGATAGAATATTTACCTCATTTGACGGTTGAAACCTTTGGTGCAGATCTCTTGTGACAATCAAAACCTTTGATGCAAATCCACGAAGCGATCACGAACGTTGAACGATGACAACGTCTCTACTCAGTCCACACGAACGGGTTCCTTCAATCTCAGTGCTAGCTGGTACGAATGAAGGCTTTGAGTGAGAGAGAGAGAGTGAGAAAGAAAACGAAAATAATGCAACCGCAAATTTTTGCTTCTGCACAAGGGTTCTATTTATAGAACCACTTGTGTGGGCTTCAAGCTAAAAGCCCACTTAAGTGTATTTTGGCCCATATCTTATAATATGCCCAAAATCACTTAAGCCCATGGTACCTTACCATATTTCGTATTCTACTCAAGTACACCGTACCTTACGATGTTCCATAACTCACTTAAGGGCACCGTACCTTACGGTATTCCTTAGTTATCCTATCTCTCATCAATCCGTCCTTTGTGTGTGACCCTGTAGGTTTTCGCGGCGTTGGCAATCATGTATTTAACATAATAAACAGTGAGCGGTATCTAGCAACACATCACTGCTACCCAAGACACGAAAATGTCATGTGATCTGACAAAACCTTCTGTGATAATACTTATGTGTATAATTACCCTTTTGCCCTTATGTCTATATTGAACACAAGGTATAGACCGTGTCATCCTTGTCTAGTTCAATATTGGGCCCATAGACATTTATCCTGTTACGCAGGATGGGCAAATTCCATCTAGGACACTCATGTCCCTCGGCATGCTTTGTGGAGTACCCATTAACTGTCTTTATGGTTATCCAGTTACGGACAACGTTGGATCAGCAATAAAGCACTCGACTCTACATCTAGGATCCATAGTGGTTTCAGGTCGAAGAGTGGAATACACTATTATCACCATGAGAATAACTTATGACACCTTGCATAACTTTCTATATAGTATCCTCATAGTGGGTCAATCCGGTATAAATATTACTCCTAATATTCATACCTATGTTTAAGACTTGATAACTCTTTATCCATGATCCATGAGATGTGATCATCAGTCTACAAACATAATAGTCTTAATGCTTTAATGTTATCCCACTTCACACTAAAGCTCGACTACGGATACTTTAAGAATAATGTCCTTATGTTTAATGTGACCTCATGATTAAGTCATACTTGATACATTAAACAGACTAACTATTCTAGGGACTTTATTAAACAAACGTAATAAAGAAAAAGCCTTTTATTATTAATAAATAATTCGATACAAGTACCAAAAGTATTGGCCTCTAGGGCTTACACCAACAATCTCCCACTAGCACTAGAGCCAATCAGGCATACCCTTAATACCCATAGATCTAGTATGGCCATCATGCTTCTGCTGCGCAAGAGGCTTTGTCAGTGGGTCAGCAATATTGTCAAGTGTAGGTACTCTGCATATTTTCACATCTCCTCTATCTATTATCTCTCGAATGAGATGATAACGCCTAAGTATGTGTTTGGATCGTTGGTGAGATCTAGGCTCCTTGGCTTGTGCGATAGCACCATTGTTATCACAGTAGAGATCAATGGGATCCACAATGCTAGGGACTATGCCAAGTTCACTAATGAACTTTTTGATCCAAACAGCTTCCTTCGCTGCACTTGAGGCAGCAATATACTCGGCCTCGGTTGTAGAATCAGCAACTGTATCTTGCTTTGAACTTTTCCAGCTCACAGCGCCACCGTTTAAGCAAAACACATAACCAGATTGCGATCTAAAGTCATCCTTATCTGTCTGGAAGCTAGCATCGGTGTATCCAATTACAGCCAACTCTCCCTGACCTCCATATATCAAGAATGAGTCCTTAGTCCTTCTTAAATACTTAAGGATATTCTTGACAGCTACCCAGTGAGCATCACCAGGATCAGATTGGTACCTACTCGTTGCACTTAAAGCATACGAGACATCTGGTCGAGTACATAACATGGCATACATGATAGATCCTATTGCAGATGCATATGGAATCTTATTCATGCGATCCCTTTCTTCCTTAGTTAAAGGGGATTGTGTTTTTGATAGACACAGGCCATGTTGCATAGGTATGAATCCTTTCTTGGAATCATGCATATTAAAGCGTCTCAACACTTTGTCTATGTATGTACTCTGACTTAGGCCAAGCAGTTTTTGTGATCTATCTCTATAGATTCTGATTCCTAATATATAGGCTGCTTCACCTAGGTCCTTCATAGAAAAGCATTTCCCTAACCAAGACTTTACTTGTTGTAGGGTAGGGATATCGTTTCCAATGAGTAATATGTCATCTACATATAATACCAGGAAAACGATCATGCTCCCACTAACCTTCTTGTAGACACAAGGCTCATCTTCGTTCTTGATGAATCCATATTGTTTTACTGTTTCATCAAAACGAAGATTCCAGCTTCTGGAAGCTTGCTTCAATCCATAGATTGATCTTTGTAACTTACATATCTTTTGGGCTTCCTCTGGTATGTCAAATCCTTCAGGCTGTGTCATGTACACATCCTCAAGAAGATTTCCATTAAGGAAAGCAGTTTTGACATCCATCTGCCATATTTCATAATCATGATATGCAGCGATAGCAAGTAAAATCCGAACAGATTTAAGCATTGCAACTGGTGAAAAGGTTTCATCATAGTCAATCCCATGAATTTGTTTATATCCTTTTGCAACCAGTCTTGCCTTATAGGTATGTACCTTACCATCCATGTCAGTCTTCTTTTTGAAGACCCACTTGCATCCTATAGGGTTAATTCCTACAGGAGGCTCTACCAAGGTCCAAACTTGGTTTGTGTACATGGAATCCATTTCAGATTTCATGGCTTCTAGCCACTTCTCAGACTCGGGACCAGTTATGGCCTCTTGGTAGGTCACAGGCTCATCTTGATCCATGAGTAATACATCACCTTGATCAGTTATGAGATATCCATATCTCTCAGGTAGTTGACGTATCCTGCTTGACCTACGCTGGTTTTGTTCTACTTAAGCAGGTTGCTCTTCCACAACTTCTTGTGTTTCCTGCTCTAATTCCTCCATAGGTGTATCTATGCTTTGTGATTCTTGAATTTCTTCAAGCTCTACTTTCCTCCCACTGGTTCCTTTGGAAATAAAATCCTTTTCTAGGAAAACTCCAGTTCGAGCGACAAACACTTTGCCCTCAGAAGGATTGTAGAAGTAATACCCCTTTGTTTCTTTAGGATACCCCACAAATAAGCATTTGTCAGATTTGGGCTCAAGCTTAGTTGAAATTTGTCGTTTCACATAAACTTCGCAACCCCAAATCTTCATGTAAGACATATGTGGTTTCTTACCACTCCATATTTCATATGGTGTCTTGTCAACCTTCTTGGATGGAACACGGTTAAGTGTGTAAGCTGCTGTCAATAGTGCATGTCCCCAAAAGGAGTTTGGAAGATCGGCGTGACTCATCATGGATCGGACCATGTCTAACAGGGTTCGATTTCTTCTCTCAGATACACCATTCCATTGGGGTGTTCCAGGAGGAGTAAGTTGGGACAGGATCCCACACTCTTTCAGATGGTCATCAAACTCTAGGCTTAAATACTCACCACCTCGATCTGATCGAAGAGTTTTAATATTCTTACCTAGTTGGTTTTGTACTTCATTCTTGAATTCCTTGAACTTTTCAAAGGACTCTGATTTGTGTTTCATTAAATACACATAACCATATCTACTGAAATCATCAGTGAATGTGATGAAGTACTGAAAACCTCCTCTGGATGGTATGTTCAGTGGTCCACATACATCAGTATGTATGAGGGCCAAAAGATCATTAGCTCTTTCACCTTTTCCTGTGAATGGAGATTTTGTCATCTTTCCAATTAAACAAGATCTGCATGTCTCATATGATTCATAATCAAAAGAGTCCAAGAGTCCATCTTTATGGAGTTTGGAAATGCGTTTCTCATTTATGTGGCCTAATCGACAATGCCAAAGGTAAGTTGGATTTAACTCGTTAGGTTTCATCCTTTTAGTATTAATGTTATATATAGGCATTTCGAGATCAAGGACATACAGTCCATTGCTCATTTGTGCAGTAGCATAGAATATATCATTCAAATAAATTGAGCAACAATTGTTCTTTATTATAAATGAAAAACCAAACTTGTCCAAACAAGAAATGGAAATAATATTCCTGCTAATTGCAGGTACATAATAACAGTTCTCTAACTGAATTATTAAACCACTAGGTAAAGTTAATACATAAGTTCCTACGGCTAAAGCAGCAACCTTTGCTCCATTGCCAACTCGTAGGTCAACTTCACCTTTTGCCAAATCTCTACTTCTTTTTAGCCCCTGCACATTTGTACAAATGTGAGAACCGCATCCAGTATCTAATATCCATGATGCAGAAGTAGATAAATTTATTTCAATAACAAAAATACCTGAAGTTGAAGTCTCTACTCCATTCTTCGTATCTTCCAGGTACTTTGGGCAGTTTCTCTTCCAGTGTCCGGTCTTACCGCAATGGAAGCAGGTGCATGCCTTTGCTATGCCTCCAGTAGGCTTCAAAGCAGCAACAGTGGGTCTGGGTTTGGCAACTTCCTTGCCTTTCCCTTTATCACCCTGCTTGGTGGGCCTTTTGTTCTGTCTCTTTCCATTTCTGATCATCAGAATGGACTTCCCTTTTGTCTTCAGATTCTGTTCAGCTGTTCTTAACATGCCTAGCAGTCCAGGAAGAGATTTATCCATATCATTCATATTGAAATTTAGGACAAATTGACTGAATCTATCTGGCAACGATTGCAAGATCAAATCAGTCGCAAGTTCCTTTCCGAGGGGAAAACCCAACCTTTCAAGGTTTTCCACATACCCAATCATCTTGAGCACATGGGGACTTACAGGGGCTCCCTCAGCTAACTTGCTTTGAAAAAGGGCTTTTGAAACTTCAAACCTCTCATGCCTTGCTTGCTCTTGATAGAGCAACTTCAGGTGTTCGATCATATCGAACGCTGACATGTTCTCATGTTGCTTTTGCAATTCTGAGTTCATGGTAGCTAGCATGAGACAAGCAGTTTCATTGGCATCATCGACATGCTTCTTATAAGCATCTCTTTCTGCCTTAGGTGCAGAACTAGGAGGTTCCTCTTCAGGAACAGGAGTCTCCAAGACATACAGCTTTTTATCATGTTTGAGGACAATCCTCAGGTTTCGGTGCCAATCCAGAAAATTTGTCCCAGACAATTTTTCCTTGTCAAGGATTGATCGCAAGATGTTGTTAGAGGTGTTTGTTGTCATGGTTATCTACATAAGGATTAAGAAAATATTAGTATCATTGACATATTTAATTAGGCCTTTAATCAAATATGCTCCCACTATTTTACTCAAAACAAATGACCCTCATCATTTGATTCGGAAAATCCCGTTGGAAGATTTTCTAGTGGGTCGAGATCCATATTTCACTTCGTTCTAAGTCCGCGTAGGCGGATTACACAGAACTAGGTTATTTAGGTAGGAACTCCTTCCAATTGTATCTCATACAACTCTCGAAAATTTCAGTTGGGTGAATAACTCCTTATTCCAATCCATCATATGGATCATTCCCAACTCTTGCTTCTAAAACATATATGATATTATTATAATCAAGTTTGACCCATTGTCTTAGCAGTTGGATATTACAATTATCCCATCGCACCTTACTAATATAGAACATGCACCTCGCTTTGGCGAAACCTACATTATCCGATACTAGTCTTGATGAGTGCTAAAACTTGGAAAGCAAACATATATCATAATTTGTTTAGTTAAGTTTGACCCATTGTTTTAGAAGTTGGATATTACAATTATCCCATCGCACCTTACCAATATAGAACATGCACCTCGCTTTGGCGAAACCTACATTATTCGATACTAGTCTTGATGAGTGCTAAAACTTGGAAAGCATAAACTTAATATTTTAGTTTGAGGGAATTGCAATTGTTATGATCTCACCGGCTTGTTTATCATATAAATCGTCTCTCACATGCATCAACATACATTCACATGCATCAACATACATACACAATGAAACAGTTATGGCCCCTAGCGCAATTGTTCTCCCAAGCCAATGAGAGAACCTAAGCTAACCTAATAACGATCTAAGCTTCTCCAAGCAAGATCTTCAAGGTTGTCCTCCTTTAGTATTGAATTCTTCTCTAAGCTTCTCCAAGCAAGATCTTCAAGGTTGTCCTCCTTTGATCTTGAATTCTTCTCTTTCTTCATATCATTATTCTCCTTTGATATTGAATACTTCTCTTTCTTCATATCATTACATTACAGAAGAAACTCGTTTTACATACGAGGGATTGAGATGAGAAAAGAATTTACATTAAGAGATCAAAAGGAGAGGCACGACACGCAGGTCGTATTTAAAAACCCAAAACAAAATAAAGGAAGACTAAGGCCATAACTGATCACAACAAGGCAACAATAATAAACACATTATTATTATTATTATTAATCTCAATTCCTTTAATTAATTAAAACCAAATTAAATTTCAGCGACCGATCATACTACGCAGAGTTAGCCGGGGGTTCCGCTGCCCGGTCAGCGGACGGTGGTTCCGCTGACCGATCAGCGGACGGGGTCAAGGGGCAGCGCCCTTGCGGGGTTGGGGGGGCAGCGCCCCTGTCCAAAAATTTTAATGAACAATTCATTTGAAATGGACATTGTTTTGCTTGAACACAACCGTTGCGTAGTCACAAAACAGGAACCCCAAAATTTTGACTCTGGGAGTGTGACGACCGTCACAGGTGTGTGACGACCGTCACAGGCAATGTGAGTGTGACGACCGTCATGGGTGTGTTACGACCGTCACGCATCCAGTTTGTTTAGCCTGTTACGCTCGTCATACGAGCTTCACGCAGCCAAAGTAACAAACTTTGAAACAGTCAACACGCTCGTCACACGAGCTTCACGCAGCCAAAATAATAGGACTTTGAAACAGTCTATGGACCTCTTCCAAAAACCCTAAATTCACAACTCTTTGACGGCACAACCCTTGCGCCGTCACAAACCCTAATGCGCCAATTTCATACCGTCAAACACACCTCGATTGTTGATTCAGTATGATTGATCAACAGGTCATTGCTTCACCATACTAATGTCGGATTCCGAAGCAAATGACCATTGATCGCTCAAAGGAAAACAACCATTTAGTGTTCGAGTGAATGAAACAGAAACAGTATATCACATATACCGTACTTTGCATTAGGATTACTTATATCATATATAAGTTGATCGGTCTCAATTGTGTAACCTATGGACGATCGATGTATCGCTGCTTCACCATACTAATGTCGGATTCCGAAGCATAGTCAACATCAATCATCCAACTCGTACACTCATGATGCCAAATTTAATTGCCCGTTTAATTAATTGATTCATTCTGTCTTTTAATCATATTAATACAGAAATTAAACACCTATCCGATTCATGGTTTCGTAAGTGGCTCTGATACCACTGAAGGAGAATTGCGACCCAAAGCGCAGCGGAAATAAAAAAAAATTCTCCTTTAGAGATCCTTACGAATGGTCATGATCAGTGATAGAATATTTACCTCTTTTGACGGTTGAAACCTTTGGTGCAGATCTCTTGTGACAATCAAAACCTTTGATGCAAATCCACGAAGCGATCACGAACGTTGAACGATGACAACGTCTCTACTCAGTCCACACGAACGGGTTCCTTCAATCTCAGTGCTAGCTGGTACGAATGAAGGCTTTGAGTGAGAGAGAGAGAGTGAGAAAGAAAACGAAAATAATGCAACCGCAAATTTTTGCTTCTGCACAAGGGTTCTATTTATAGAACCACTTGTGTGGGCTTCAAGCTAAAAGCCCACTTAAGTGTATTTTGGCCCATATCTTATAATATGCCCAAAATCACTTAAGCCCATGGTACCTTACCATATTTCGTATTCTACTCAAGTACACCGTACCTTACGATGTTCCATAACTCACTTAAGGGCACCGTACCTTACGGTATTCCTTAGTTATCCTATCTCTCATCAATCCGTCCTTTGTGTGTGACCCTGTAGGTTTTCGCGGCGTTGGCAATCATGTATTTAACATAATAAACAGTGAGCGGGATCTAGCAACACATCACTGCTACCCAAGACACGAAAATGTCATGTGATCTGACAAAACCTTCTGTGATAATACTTATGTGTATAATTACCCTTTTGCCCTTATGTCTATATTGAACACAAGGTATAGACCGTGTCATCCTTGTCTAGTTCAATATTGGGCCCATAGACATTTATCCTGTTACGCAGGATGGGCAAATTCCATCTAGGACACTCATGTCCCTCAGCATTCTTTGTGGAGTACCCATTAACTGTCTTTATGGTTATCCAGTTACGGACAACGTTGGATCAGCAATAAAGCACTCGACTCTACATCTAGGATCCATAGTGGTTTCAGGTCGAAGAGTGGAATACACTATTATCACCATGAGAATAACTTATGACACCTTGCATAACTTTCTATATAGTATCCTCATAGTGGGTCAATCCGGTATAAATATTACTCCTAATATTCATACCTATGTTTAAGACTTGATAACTCTTTATCCATGATCCATGAGATGTGATCATCAGTCTACAAACATAATAGTCTTAATGCTTTAATGTTATCCCACTTCACACTAAAGCTCGACTACGGATACTTTAAGAATAATGTCCTTATGTTTAATGTGACCTCATGATTAAGTCATACTTGATACATTAAACAGACTAACTATTCTAGGGACTTTATTAAACAAACGTAATAAAGAAAAAGCCTTTTATTATTAATAAATAATTCGATACAAGTACCAAAAGTATTGGCCTCTAGGGCTTACACCAACAACAACCATCTTCTGGATAATCTTCTTGATATTCTTGTTAGCAACTTCAACAGCCCCATTCATCTTGGGTCTGTAAGGAGAAGAATTATGGTGTGCAATCTTGAACTCGCTACACAACTCTTTCATCATCTTGTTGTTCAAGTTAGATCCATTATCAGTAATGATCTTATCTGGCACACCATAACGGCATATGAGTTGATTTTTGATAAACTTCACGATCACCTGCCTGGTCACATTCACACGACGCAACTTCAACCCACTTAGTGAATTAATCAATTGCTACGAGAATAAACCTGTGTCCGTTGGACGCTTTCGGTTCAATCATGCCAATCATGTCAATTCCCCACATGGAGAAAGGCCATGGTGATGAAATCACATTTAGAAGTGTCAGAGGAATATGAATCTTATCCGCGTAAATTTGACACTTATGGCATTTCTTCACATATTTGCAGCAGTCAGACTCCATTGTCAGCCAATAGTAGCCTGCCCTTAACATCTTTCTAGCCATGGCATGTCCATTGGAATGAGTACCAAATGAACCCTCATGGACCTCAGTCATCAACAGGTGTGCTTCGTGTCTATCCACGCATCTGAGCAGAACCATGTCAAAATTCCTTGTAAAGCACTTCGCCATTGAGGTAGAAACTACCTGACAATCTTCTCAGAGTTTTCCTATCTTTCACAGATGCCCCAGGCGGGTAAGCCTGGTTCTGGAGGAAACACTTGATGTCATGATACCATGGCTTATCATCTTTTGCTTCTTCAACTGCAAACACGTGAGCTGGTCTATCCAAGCGTATCACGGTGATATTGGGAACTTCATTCCAATACTTGACCACAATCATTGAAGCAAGCGTAGCAAGAGCGTCTGCCATCCGATTACCATCTCGAGGAATATGATGAAAATCAACTTCAGTAAAGAACGTTGAAATCCTCCTCGCATAATCTCTGTATGGAATAAGACCAGGCTGATTCGTTTCCCATTCACCCTTGATCTGATTAACAACGAGGGCCGAATCACCATAAACATCGAGATGCTTGATCCTCAGATCAATGCATTCTTCCAATCCCATAATACAGGCCTCATACTTAACCATATTATTCGTGCATTTGAAAGTTAGCCTTGCTGTAAAAGGAATATGTGTGCCCTGAGGAGTAATGATTACTGCCCCAATACCATTTCCGTACTGATTTACAGCGCCATCAAATACCATACTCCATCTAGAACCAGGCTCTGGCCCTTCATCGAGTGTAGGCTCATCACAGTCTTTCATCTTCAAATACAGAATCTCCTCGTCTGGGAAGTCGTACTGAACAGACTGATGATCTTCCATCGGCTGGTGGGCCAAGTGGTCAGCCAAGATACTACCTTTAATAGCTTTCTGAGATCGATACTCAATATCATACTCAGATAACAACATCTGCCAACGGGCAATCCACCCGGTTAAAGCAGGCTTCTCAAAGATGTACTTGATTGGATCCATTCTGGATATCAACCAAGTTGTATGATTTATCATATACTGGCGCAAACGCTTAGCGGACCAAGCCAAAGCACAACATGTCTTCTCAAGCATTGAGTATCGAGACTCGCAATCAGTGAACTTCTTACTCAGGTAGTAAATAGCATACTCTATCTTTCCAAACTCGTCTAGCTGACCAAGGACACAACCCATCAAGTCTTCAAGAACTGTCAGATACATGATCAAAGGTCTTCCTTTTACAGGCGAAGATAGGATTGGAGGTTCAGACAGATACTCTTTGATACTATCGAAAGCTTTCTGGCAATCCTCGGTCCAATCATGAGACTGATCTTTCCGGAGGAGCTTGAATATCGGCGCACATGTGGCAGTCATGTGGGATATAAATCTGGAAATATAATTCAAGCGGCCAAGAAAACCTCGGACTTGCTTCTCAGTTTTGGACGCAGGCATCTCTTGTATTGCTTTGACCTTTGCAGGATCAACCTCAATACCTCTCTCGCTGACAATAAAGCCCAATAACTTGCCAGAACGGACTCCAAATGTACACTTGTTGGGATTCAGACGAAGCTTGTACTTCCTCAAACGCTGAAAAAGCTTCAACAAATGCTCTACATGTTCAACTTCCGTTCTTGACTTAGCAATCATATCGTCAACATATACCTCGATCTCCTTGTGCATCATATCATGGAACAAGGTAGTCATAGCTCGTTGATACGTGGCTCCGGCGTTCTTCAAACCGAAGGGCATCACTCGATAACAGAATGTTCCCCAAGGTGTGATGAATGTTGTCTTCTCCATATCCTCGGGTGCCATCTTAATCTGATTATATCCGGAAAATCCGTCCATAAATGAGAAGACTTTGAATTTAGCTGTATTGTCTACCAACATATCAATATGTGGTAGAGGAAAATCATCTTTCAGACTAGCTTTATTCAAATCACGGTAATCCACACACATCCGGTCTTTTCCGTCTTTCTTAGGCACGGGCACAATATTGGCCACCCATTGAGGATACGTAGAAGTCACCAGAAACCCCGCATCAATTTGCTTCTGAACTTCCTCTTTGATTTTCACTGCCATATCGAGATGAGTTCTTCTGAGCTTCTGCTTCACAGGCACGCACTCAGGCTTCAAGGGCAGGAAATGTTGCACAATGTCCGTATCTAGACCTGGCATGTCTTCATATGACCAAGCGAAGATATCGGAATATTCTTGTAGCAATTCGATCAACCCCTTCTTAACAGATTCTTCCAGGAGTGCCCCAATCTTCACCATTCGAACACAATCTTCAGACCCCAAGTTGACTGTTTCCAGATTCTCAAGATACGGCTGAATGATCTTCTCTTCATGCTCAAGAAGACGGGTAATCTCATCGGGAATCTCTTCAACATCATCTTCCTCTGCCTCGAATACAGGGAATTCAAAATTGGGAGATGGCGTTGGATCATTATGTTCAATGGGTTTAGAAATCAACCTGCATAATGATTTTGGATATGAAAAGCTTTTTAGAAATCAAACAAGGCAATCATTATGTAGATGAAAAGATTAATTTTATTCTTGTTTTAGGTTTTTTGTGATCACCAATTTCATGCAAAAAAAGCAAAAAGTGAAAATAATTGGAAAAACAAACATTTAACATGAATTTATTGAATGAAAATATCATTGTATTAAATGTTGCCAACAATGTCATCAATTCTCCTTTTGGCATAGAAGAAGGGTTTTCAAACAAAGTGAACATTACTTTAACTTGTGGATAACTGTAGGAACATCCATAGCGACCCAATTGTTGCAGATCCCACCAGGGATGACAAAATTGTCAGAATCCTCTGCATCGTCTTCCAAGACAGCAACAACTTCTTCACTCTGACCAGTGTGGATGAAACCTCCACTCTTGAAAATCCCTTTCTCATTGAAGACCCCAGAAGAAAAGCCAATGCCAGCCCGGGACTTGTTGTCTTCAAGCTCAATCATTTTTCCTAGACCAGCAACTGCACCACATTCAATGGCCAGTTTCGCATCTCGATAGGAAGCAAATGAAGGAGTTCTCTTCTCAACAGGCTCAACAATAGATAAAGCTTGGAAAGGAGTTCCAACTTCATCCTCAGCATCTATGTATGAGAAGGAAGACAAGTAGCTAACCAGGAGAGCCTTTTCTCCCCCTACCACCACCAGTTTCTTGTTCTTCACAAATTTCAGCTTCTGGTGTAGGGTGGATGTCACGGCGCCGGCCTCGTGAATCCATGGTCTGCCTAAGAGACAGCTATAGGATGGGTGGATATCCATAACCTGGAAGGTAATCTGGAAATCACTTGGTCCAATCTTGATTGGGAGATCAACTTCCCCAATCACAGTCTTACGCGACCCATCAAAAGCTTTCACAACAACTCCACTCTGCCTCATGGGAGGCCCTTGAAATGACAATCTTGCGAGAGTGGATTTTGGCAATACATTCAGGGATGACCCAGTGTCCACCAGCACATTGGACATGGCGTCGTCTTTGCAATTCATAGAAATGTGTAAAGCCAAGTTGTGGTCTCTTCCCTCCTCATGGAGATCAGAGTCACAGAAACTCAAAGTGTTACAAGCAGTAATGTTTACAACAATACTGTCGAACTGTTCTATTGTGACATCGTGATCGACATATGCCACATCCAAGACCTTCTGCAGAGCCTCTCTATGCGGTTCTGAATTCAGAAGCAAAGATAACACGGAAATCTTGGATGGTGTTTGTAGAAGCTGGTCTACAACACTGTACTCACTCTTCTTGATGAGCTTCAGCATCTCATCACAGTCTTCTTTCAAGTTGCCACTCGGGCCAACAGAAGCAGGAGTCTTTTGTACAGAGGAGGGTTTAACAACAGGTGCCGGGTTCGGAGAATTCACCGCATTCCCAACCGGACGTTCAACAGAATCAACAACAGCCCGAGGCTTCGGAGGTGCAGAAAACACACGACCACTACGGGTCAACCCACTGACATCAACAATACTCACAACAGAGGAGGACGACAAAGTCACCTCTTTCCCATCTTCCACAGCAACAGCATTGTATCGGAATGGGATTGCCTTGTCAGAAGAATAAGGCACAGGACCGGCAGGTTTGATAATCAAGGCAGGAGAAACCTTCTGCTTGCTACCATCATATTTAATGATAACAAGTTCGGGTATCCTGAACACCGGAGAAATCACATTAACCTCTGGTTCATCTTCGCCAACATTCCTGTTTTGAAGGATCTCAATGACTCCTTCGTCCAGCAATTCCTAAAGATCCTTGCGCACTTGGCGACAACCCAAACGGTTAACAGAGCAGATTCGGCATTTATCATGATCGTGCTCCAGATGACTGTAATCACACAGCAAACGATGCAACTCGACCAATGATTGTCGAATATGACTGACATATTTAACCTTGTACTTGCCAGGGCAACCCTGGACCATGTTAACGGATTTCCCATGCTCGGGCAATGGGTTCTTCTTAACATTAGGACCTGCGTCCTCAAAGCTCAAAATTCCGCACCTCATAAGGTCTTGAACCTTAGTCTTCAACTGAAAGCAGTTCTCCACATCATGGCCGGGAGCACCAGAATGATAGACACAATGCAAATCGGGCTTATACCACCACTGAGGGTTAACAGGTATAGCTGGCGGGTCTCTCGGAGTAATCAACTTCCTCTATATCAAAGAGGGATACAATTCTGCATATGACATCGGAATCGGATCAAAGGCGATCTTCTTCCTCTCGTAACTCGTGCTGGCTTGATTACTATTGCGAGGCTGGTAGGCCTGCTGTTGAGGACGATGCTGTTGTTGATATTACTGAGATGGTTGTTGATTATTGCTGTGCTGATGATACTGTTGGCTGTCTCTGAAGACAGGTGGTATATGAGCCACCTGATGCTGATTACTGGCTGGGCGTACGGTCGTCCTCCTCATAGAGGGTCTTCTGGGTTTCACATGGGAGGTCATAGCATGTGCCTCTCCATCTTTCTTCTTCGCAAACGCCCCATATCATTTGGTAGAAGAGCCTTCATCTTTGGTCAGACGTCCTTCACGGACTCCCTCTTCTAGACGCATCCCCATATTCACCATCTCGGTGAAGTCCGAAGGAGCACTAACAATCATCCGCTCGTAATAGAATGAGCTCAAGGTCTTCAGAAAGATCTTGGTCATTTCTTTCTCTTCTAGCGGAGGCACAATCTGAGCTGCCAACTCTCGCCACCTCTGGGCGTACTCTTTAATGTCTCTTTTTCCTTCTGGGACATGGCCCTTAGCTAATCTCGATCGGGAGCCATATCCATGTTATATTTGTACTGCTTGACGAAGGCTTCGCCAAGATCATTGAAGGAACGGATGTTCGCACTGTCCAAACTCATATACCAACGTAGTGCGGCACCGGACAAACTGTCCTGAAAGTAATGAATGAGTAGATGATCATTATCCGTTTGAGTTGACATCTTCCTGGCGTACATGACCAGGTGGCTGAGAGGGAAAGTGTTCCCCTTGTATTTTTCAAAGTCAGGGACCTTGAATTTCACAGGAATTTTCACACTGGGAACCAAACACAGCTCGGCAGCAGATTTTCCAAAGAGATCCTTTCCTCGAAGATTTTTCAATTCCTTGCGCGGCTCAAGAAATTGATCATTCATAGCGTCCATCTTCTCATGAACCTCTAGGCCCTCAGACGGCTCAGAATGATAGATGGTGTCGTCTACCCTAGGAACGGTATGCACGACAGGAGGAGGAACAGCAAGGACCGGGCTAGATGCCGGCATAGAAGCAAAGGTTGGAGCAGGAATATCAGGCATAAATTGGGAGGCATCCCCCACGGAAACCCGGACGGCATGGCTGTTGCAAAATATGCACTAGCAGCAGGCACAGTAGAGGAAATAATCTCAGAGATGACTGTCCTCTGGGGATGAGTTGAAGGTGTTGGAGACGACTGGCTCCGGGCAGCCAAGAACGATTCCATCAAAGCACTCAGTCTGGTGACTTCCTCTTTAAACTCACGGTTCTCTTGCTCTAGATGATCCATCAATCTGGAAGAGTTGGCTCTGGTGTAGTACCGGTGAGTCAGCTTGTCTTCAAAATAAATGAAGAGCACAGAGTTAGACCACAAGACCAGAAGCTGAGAACAACACCTGCTTATGCAAATGATGCATGCAATGCTTGTGCATATGATTTGTTTTTATTTCAAAGGAACTTTAGGGGTTTATTTGCAAATTTTCGGAAATATTAAGCATTTTATCGCATATGGAAATATCTCATCAAATATATCGGAGAAAAGAAGTACAACATTGTCAATCATTACAAGAGAAAAGGAAAATAATCATCCTATGGATCCCTAGAAGCTCAGGACACAGGAAGATAGGCTGCACGAAGCATCTTCACCTCTCTCTCATAGGCTGCTTCCATATCCGCCTTCTCTTTAGCGAGTCGATCATACCTCCTTTTCCAAAATTTGGAAGACTTAGGAAGTAGAGAAGTCCATGCATCGTCAGGATCATCAATGACCTGATGCTCGAGGAACTCAATCAGAGCGTCCTTCTCCTTAATCTGTTGAAGCAACTCTTCCCTTTCACGGACCCAGGCACGTGATAGGTCTTCGTCTCTCAACTCCTCTACTCCTTGGTTAGGGAGGGTTGAAGGTCCAGCCACAACCAAAGGTGTAGGTCTTGGATAATCGTAAGGCATGAGATACTCAGATGCTCTCTTCCTTACCCAAGCAGTATAAGGCTCCAAAGCAATGCAATTCTTAGGACCCAACTCATTCCTGCCTTTCTTATGCACCTTGCGCCAAGCGCGAACCATTCTGCCTTTCAAGCCTTGGGGATCTTTACCCTTCTGAAAGAACACTCCTTCTAACAGAATGTTATTAGGTTTATCCTTCAGGGGGAACCCAAGCTGACGACGTGCTAAAACAGGGTTGTAGCTAATCCCACCACATGTACCAAGAAGAGGCATATTGGAGAATTCACCACAAGAGTCAATAATCTGCACTCCATCATATACACGGTTATACCAAGAGATATCGTCATTAGTGAGAGACATGAGTCTCGTGGACCACCGTAGACATCCCTTGTTCTCCTTGAAGGCGACCGTTTGAGGTAAGTGAGAAATAAACCACTTATACAACAGAGGCAAACAACACACAATAGCGCCACCACCCTTTGCATTCCTCATATGCAAAGAGAAATAGGTATCACCCAACAGAGTTGGAACGGGATTAAGAGCAGAGAAGATCCTAATAGCGTTCACATCCACAAACTTGTCGATGTTGGGGAACAATACCAATCCATAGACGAGAAGTACAAATATGGCTTCAAAGGCGTCCTCACTCATGGCCTTCCCATAAACAGTAGCTTGAGCAATGAGGAACTCAGAAGGGAGACCTTGAATTCCACCTTTGGTAGTCATATCAGCACGAATCAGAGATTCATCTATGTGCAACAGGTTAGCTATCTCTTGAGAAGTAGGAATACTCTCCAAGCCACTGAACGACACCTGATCCAGAATAGGTATACCCACCAGGTAAGCATACTCCTCAAGGGTAGGCAATAGCTGAAAGTCCGGAAAAGAGAAGCAACGGTACAGAGGATCATAAAACTGCGCCAACGTACTCATCAACCCTTCATCTACCTGAGTAGTCAGAAGAGGAAGAAGCTTCCCGAAGCGAGCTTTGAAACCCAAGGGATCTAATACATAGGATGTTAGATTCCTTAACTCTTTCAGATCGGGTTGTCTGAAGCTGTACTTCTTTGTATTCCTTCTTTGTCTTTTCGTTTGTCTGAAAATTTTGCAAAATAAACCCCTTAAGTTCCTTGAAAATTTTCTTTTTATCTGATGATATGGATGCAGATGAATGCATGAATGCATGAATGCAACAATCACACTCAAGGATCAAGCAAAGCACACCAAACAAAGGTCATGGGATGGCTCATATTATCCTTAATATCAATCATCCATTTTGGTGGATTATGGTTTACACCTTGTCGACACCCAAGTTCCATTGATATTAAGGATGCATGAACGGATCAACCATGAATCACGGGTTTGTTGTGAGTCACGAGCATGGAGTCTCGGTTAAGAACCACCCAAAGGGAGTGTACTAGGGTTTAAACCTGCCAGACATGGTCTACCAGAGGTTCCCATAGTCATCATCCGATCTTTCGGATATCATCCGAGAAACGACTACTCGTATTCCAAAAATATCCTCAAGAGAGACTCTTATGAGTGTAGTATCGCATAACAATCGTATCAAATCTTACATTTGAACGACCTCCGCACTACGTCCTAAAAATAGGCCAAGATGGGCTTGGTAAACTAAGGTCCTTGGCTTCTAAGGCACATATTGGAAAGAGTAATGTCTAACCACAACTTACTTGTGTGACATTATTATCCCAACATGACCTCCACCAAGTGAATGGACTCGCAAGTCAACTTGCTAAGGAATAACTCCACACAAGTCGACGAGACTATGCCATTCTCCTATCTTAAGGTGCACTCGAGTTCGGGTATATAACTCATCTCACAAAGATCACCAAGCAAACAAGCAATTGATATATCAAGCAATTCAATCATTACAAACAATATAGTAATCCCAAATTGCACAAAAATATATCATAACAATATAATACAACAAGTGTGAAAAGTTGGCAAAACCCACCAAGGAGTAAATTTATCTCCTCAGCAGAGTCACCACTTTTCTGTAGCGGTGTATTCGTTACCATTGGAAATATTAACTAAATCCAAGGTAAACCATACAAAGTCGAGTCGCCACCGCACTTCTATTTATCCAAAGGAATGGTTAGAAAGCGAACAAAAACCTATAAAGTTTTACAAACAAAACTAGTAAAAGACAGAGATCTGGGTAAGGGGGTTAGTTATGTCATGGGAAGGTGTTAGGCACCCACAACATCCTAGGTACTCCTAGGGAGCCCTTTTCACGCTTGTTGCAAAAGGTTATTGTTTATGAAATTATTTTGTGCAAACATGATTGAAGAGATGAGAAAAGAATATACAAGTTTATTTACATTTTGTGTTTGGATGGATGAACCCATTGCCTACGTACCCTCTCATAAAAGATAAGGATCAAAACCCCGTAGTTCGGGTAAAAGATTTCAAAACAGTGAGTGGATTGATTGGTCCAAAAGCCTTAAGGTCTTTTGTTATCAAAGGGTGAAAACTCGACCTAAAAAACCACAAGTCCACCATGTGAGGATAACTTCGACATGCTAGTGAGGGGTTAGCCCTATAATAAGCATGGAAGACTTATTGTCCACTCACTAAGGAAATAGGTGAGTATTACATCTACCACAAAGATAACTCAAACCTAATAGCTAAAGGTTATGAAAAATTTGATTAAGAAGTGGGCATGGAGCCACAAAAGATACATTTGAGTGGGTTGCATTAACCAATTAGAAGTATGTACAAAAATGGTCAAAGTTGACTTAAAGATTCAATTCAAAATGAGTATTATGAAAAGAAAGTTTGAAAATCAAAGGCATAAGGCCTAGGTTTCTAATGTTGAAAACAAGTGAAAATGTTTGCACAAAAGTTTTTTTGGTTTGGGTTAAGGATGAAAGAGGATCAAGGTTAAGCATGCAAGAAGTGGGGAATAAAAGAATGCAATCACAAGTAGGGTTGCTCTCTTGAGATCATATGGATGATCCAAGTAAGTCCCATCCTTTGGAATAAGGCAACACAAGGTATAAACAATAAGCAACTCTCATAAGATAACCACAGAAAGAGGAAATAGAATGCCAATCAATGGACTTACATCCAACTCCTACCAACAAAACTGGAAACAGAATGCCAATAGATGGACTTACATCCAACTCCTCAAAACAAACAGGAAACATAATGCCAATAGATGGACTTACATCCAACTCCTCAAAACAAAACAGGAAACAGAATGCCAATAGATGGACTTATATCTAACTCCTCAAAACAAACAGGAAACAGAATGCCAATAGATGGACTTATATCTAACTCCCCAAAATAAACAAATGAGCAAAAGCAAACACAATGCAAAGTAATTAAGCAAACAATGCATCACACTTTATATACAAACAAGAGGCTTCAAACCAAGGGTGGGCTTTAGTCAAGAGGGGTCATATCAACCTCGACAAACAAGCCAAACTGTAATGGTAAGCTGTGAGCTCTTAACCACTAACATTGAGAGTTAGGGTGAAGCTGATCAAATATGGAAATGAGGATGAGACCTCATGCTCTTAGCCCGGGCCTGGGTGAGCTTATGACAAAGAAAGCGTGGGGATCCAGAATGTGGGATCCTATTCCACTTGACAGACTCTAAACAAAATCTTGGTTACTTGTTCAAGAGCATCAGCACGTAGTGCGAGCATAATGAACGACTCACTGAATAACAGGGGATTGATTGCTAATCCCTTCTATCTGTCAATTGCCTCTTCACTTAGGAGGACTTATCAAGTAACATGCCTTATTGATAGGTCTTTGGCACAAATGTAAACAATCACAAACAGAGCCTCATAAGGAGGACTTCAGCCAAAATGCCTGCCAAAAAGGTGACAGGACTTCCAGACTACATGGAGTAAGAGAGTAGCTACCTAAGTGGTGTGTCAACCACAATCCAAAGCTCAAGCAAGAGCTAAAAGCAAGCAACTAATGTACCTGTACAAAAGCTAAACAGTTAATATCTCAATCAGAAAATAAACAGACAAACAGTCCAACTGTTACACAATTCAATGAGCAATGGTCAAGCAATCAAATGAAGCAATGAGCTCAAGCCTATCACTTAGAATCCTACAAAACAGCAATGAGTTAGTACTCAAAGGCATTTGTATCTCACAAAGTGAGACCAAACCAATCATCAATGCTAAATGTCCAAACCTAAAACACAAAGCACAATTAGTTTATGTACAAAACCCTAGTACAAAGACTAGGTTCAAAACCAAATCAAATGATCAAAATAGAAGTCAATCTTTTGCACAAATCAAGTTCAAACATGTCATAAGAAGTCCTCAAAAGGACCAGCATCAATTCACAAGGAAAAGGCATCAAATGATCAATGTGAAGCAAAGGCAAGCAAAGGAGCATAAAATGGACATCCAAATTAGAAAATCCAAATCAAAACAGAAATGCATCCAATGGCTATGAATTGTTTTATACAAGTTACTCATGTTATGAACATACATCATGCAAAAAGTCAAATCCAGAAGAGCTCAAATGATAGGTGAACAAAAATGCACAAATTGAATGCACAAAATGTGACACAAATTGTCACAACATATTTTCATGTGTCAAAAATAGTGATAGCATATGATAAAAATTCCAAACCAAAGCTCAAAAATCATATCACATGTGGGGATCAAGCATGCAAAATCTCAGATCAATTGGATCAACACATAGCATTTCACAAAGCATTGAATGTAACATGTCAATTTGGCATAAGGTTCAAACAAAATTCACAATTAAAAATCCAACAACAAACAAATCATGAAATAAATGCTATAAAAACTAGAAATCAAAACAAGAAATGTGGGAAAAAATTGGGATCAATTTGAAGCATTTTTCAATTTTTAATGCTTTTTTAAAATGAACAAAATAATGTGAAATAATATGAAATAATGGAGGAAAAATGAAAATTTGAAAATAAATCAGCAAATGCGCCACCATAGGATCGAACACACGCCTGGAAATGAGAAATCAAATGAAATTCAGAGAAGCGCACGCCAGGAATCGAACACGCGCAAGCAAGGATAAAAAACGCTCAAACCAAAATGTTGCGTATCATTTATTGCGTGGCAATACACATAAGCGAGTCAACAACACACTCAGCACAGTCAAGCGAATCCAGGCCAATGAACTGGACAGGTAAGCGCGCAGTCAGCATGTGACAACGCAAAACCCTAGGGAGTTGCAGACGGCGGTAACAACCGTCTTCTCTGGCCAACCAGACGGCGGAGCGTCATGAAATTTTCCAGAATCGAGCAAAATGTACATCAATCGAAAGATCTTTCACCGTACAATCCAAATCCATGATCCATTCATCCTAATTCGTGCTAGGTTTTAAGGATCGAGCGAAAACATTTTGAACATCAAAACTGAAAGTTCATCTAACAAACTCGTTTCTCATCCATTTTCAAAATTAAACATATCAGCATGCTCTATCTAACAGGATCTATACAACTGTAACAAGAAATTGGCAAAATGAGATGATGAAATTTTCACCTACTTGAAATGCAGTGCACTGAAATCGCGTGTTCAACTGCTCTAGAGCTCCAGATCTTCTCCAATAACCTTCCCTTGAAGCTTGATGCAAGAAGTAATGGTTGAAAGCACTTGGATCTTGCTCAATTTCAGAAATCCATAGCCATGAGTTTGCACTTGTGTAGCTCGAATCCTTGCTCAATTCTTCAAACCAGTGGTTGGATCTTGCTCAGAATTCTTCCAGGATCATGAATGTGCAAAGAAAATGAAGGTTTGTGAGAAGAATTTTGGATTTCGAAGAGAGAGAATTTTTGGAGGGAATGTGAAATTTTCAGATATGAAATGCTTCCTCCTTTTGCAAAACAGTTATGATTTGGCTTATATACCACTCACTAATCACACTGAAATCAGGTTTAGGCTTTGGTTAATTGAGATTAGAGAGATATGAGGTGAATTGCAAAATTGCCAAATGCACCTAGCATGGCCATGTAGCACGTGAACAGTACCATGCAAGCTGGGATTTCACTTAAAAACATCCAATAATCAATATGGAATTGGTATTTGGCTTGCATGATCATCCAATTTTGAATTATCAAAATTCCCTCCAAAATGAACATGTATTAACAAGTGATCATATGAGCTTCTTTCATGTAAGGCCATGATTCGTTTGGAAAGTATTGGTCATAAGGAACATTTTGCAAAAAGAGTGGACCAATTTGGAGTTTTGGATCAAAAGTTATGCCATGTTGAACCTCCATGCATGCTTTGTGATCATTTGGCCATAACTTCTCAACCAATTATCAGATGGACATGATATAGGACTTTTTTAAAAGAGGAGAGAAAGATATTCAACTTTCATGTTCACCAAAAATTCATTTGAAGCTTCTTTGATGTTGGAAAGTCAAGTTGAATATGGACCAAAACTTGCCGTTTTTGGAAACTTGAAATTACAGGTCACTTTCCATTTTTGGAAACTTTTGCAATGACTTCAAAATCTTCAAGATAGATGTTTGACATGATGAATAGGCCTTGTTTGAACATGAATGGTATGTTTCAAATCATTTCCCCCATCTCAAAGCCCTCAGTTGACTACACAGTTGATTCTATTGGTCCTCAGATGACCTTGCCATGCTTTGATGAACTTGAGCCTTTAACACTTGGAGATATTGCTTCAAAATGAAACCCTAGATCATATAAGCTCCATATGATATCATGTGGTCCTTATCTCAAGAAAATACCATCATCTCTTGCTCAAAGGAAATCCTTGAAAGCCTTGACCTGATGCTTGCTTCAGCTACAAAACAAATGTTAGTGACATATTTTTGTGCTTTTGGTTAGTGATTAAAACAAGAAAAGCAATGATATACAATGCAAGCATGCCTGGTGATCTCAAACCACTCACAGGAGATCCCAACCCAAAGGGAAAGAAAGCCAAGATGCCCAAAGATCCTTGAGGCTATGCTATGCAATGATATGATGCCATGAGGGATCTTAGGGACAAAATTAGGGTCTTACAAATGGGATGCAATCCAATAGACAAGAATGTCATATAGAAACCAAATTCCCTTGGACTTTAGAATCAAGCAAAATCAATACACAAATAACAAGATGAAGAGCAAGGCATCAAATAAAGATAGCCACATCCAAGCTTAGCAACTTCATGACCTTCTTCAAAATCTCTCATGCATCAGATGAACTCAAGGATGAGCAATAGGCACAGGTTCAAAGTAACAACTTCAATCAGACCATGTAGCAGATGAACTCAAATGGGATCACAATACTTGCTTCAGATGAATTTCAAATCACAAGCACCTGGTTTCATGAAATTTGGCATTGGCCAAGTCCTTTTGCATAGGAAATGTTGCCTAATTCTAAGTCCAAAGTCTCAGAGCAAACCAATAGTCCACACAAAATTTCTTTTAGGGTTTTTGTTGTTATTATGTACATTAAGGTCAAAAGACCACAAACACAAACAAATATATACAATCACAAAATAATCACAAGATTTGGCTCAAATGAGCAAAGTGAAAATGACATTAAAGTAAACAAGTTAAATGGTATGAATAATGACAAATGAATAAAGGCTCAAAATTAAAGTGCATAAAAATAAATGGCTTGAAATTAAACGTTAGTTGAGCTACCATTCCATCAAATGAATTTGAGCTTTTATCTAATTATTTGCACTCTTATTTGTTTCAATTCAACAAATGTTTTGCATGTTTTAATTGATAAAATATCATTGTTTTTAACCAAATCAAATTTTTCAAAATTTGCTGTTCTTAAACAAAGTGAATATCCATAAGGTTGAAAGGATACTCAAGAATATCTCAGTGCTCTCCCAAGGGTGGCATGATATCCAACATGTAAGACATTTGGTTCATATTCATGGTTTGGTTGTATCTTCTTTCTCCAGATCTTGTGATGGGGTTGTTCCCCAGCATAGTTGCAAGCAGAGTATTGTTGAAGACTCAGTTTTCTCCAGCAGCAGTTTTCCCCAGTAGAGTTGCTTATGCATTTGGATTCTACTTGGATGATGTTATTCTCCTTCAGTGGGTTGTTCCCCGGAGTTGTTTGGAGTTACAAAGCTCTTTGTTTCTCAGTTGATGCTGAGATCCCCTGCGGATCTTCGAGATTTTCTCTTGTTCCCCAACAGATTCGTCTTGGTGGCTGTTTTGCCCGTTGTGACTTTCTGTACCCTGGTTGGGTTGTTTGCTGATCCATCACTCAGAGATTTGGTGTTTCCTGATATCTCTGATCCTCTGCTTCTCCAGCAGTACCCGCAGATCTATGCTTTATAGCATGTAGATCTCCGCAGATTGACTTTCCAGTCGGTTTTCCCCTGGAAGTATAGTACCGGGCGTTTGATTCCTGGACCTGTTTGAGTTAGATATGTCTGTTTTGTCAGCATTCATCAAACATAAATCACGCATATTCATGCATATCCATAAACATTCAGATATTCATGTTGCATTTCTTGCCATATATCTTTTGTTGATTGTCCCCTGCTATGGTGATACAGATCCCCAATAGATCTCCCCTAGCAGATGTCGGGTGTTAAATCTCTCCATATAGAGTCAACCCCATAAGCAGAAAGTGTCTTTTATCTTTGCTTCTGCAGTTCCCCACTGAGATATATCCTCGTGGATGACGGTTTCTTCCGTTTCCTCCCAACATATATATTGGGATGGATTTTCCTATTTGAGTTACATCCTCATTAGGACGTCTTTTGATTCAGTCTGTCTTTTCGGATTATTCCCGGATTGGCTATCTGTCAATTGTCTTGTGCTTCCCAGTGGGTTGTTCCCCAGCGGAGTTTTTCGGGCCTCTACCCTTATACCGGTATTTGTAAGTCCTATTTTCCTTGCCCTTTTGATGGAATTGGTGGTTATATACCTTTATTCCGCGGCAAGAGTTTTGATTTTCTACCTAGCAATCGGTAGTTGTAAATCCTTTTTTTACTGCTCTCCAGCAGTTTGTGGTTTGTTATGAGCCCTATTTTGGTTTCCCGTGCGGATTTGTGATTTGTTCTATCCCCACGCAGAGTTGTTGGTTTTCTACCCCGTATTCGGTAGATGTAAACCCTAATTCATGGTTATCCCCACCAGAGTATGGCTATTACCCCGTATTCGGTAGTTGTAAGTCCTATCTCTTTTTCCCTAACAGAGATAACCTTTGTGGTTCGTCCTGATTGTAAGTGGATTCCTGTTGTAGTGGTTTTATCCCTAACAGAGTTGGTGTCTCCCTGTGGTGATTTCTATCCCCAGTTGAGTCTGTGGTCTTCTACCCCGTATTCGGTAGTTGTAAATCCCAAGTGTTGATGTTTCTCCCCAGCGGAGTTTGTGCCTTGTGGTATAGTTGTGGATAATTGCCGGATGCTTGCAATTTATCCCCAGCGGGTCTCCTTTCATTTACCCTTG
Organism: Lathyrus oleraceus; assembly: GCF_024323335.1. Classification (NCBI taxonomy): domain Eukaryota; kingdom Viridiplantae; phylum Streptophyta; class Magnoliopsida; order Fabales; family Fabaceae; genus Lathyrus; species Lathyrus oleraceus. The sequence continues at coordinate 364,446,330 of NC_066580.1, forward strand.
TGTTGGTAATGTTGTTGTTCCCTTTGATTGGTCATCATTATATACCTAGTTTGGTATCCCGATACCTTTCTTTTCGGTTGATTTATCCTTTATTAACCCTTATACCGGTTGTGGATAATCTTCCATGCGAGTATGTTTTTCACGGTCTTCCGGTAATGAATAGTATATCTCATGCACTCTTTAGTCGAAGCCTTTTGTGTTTCCATGGTCGAGTAAGTTTCGTTATTTCCCTTTGTGGAATCGATATTTTTTGTTGTTGGATAATTGCCGGATGCTTGCAATTTATCCCTTTGAGTTGTCTTTCGTTTACCCGGATGCTTGGTATCGATTGTCTCTCTTTTCGGTTAGTCACCTATTATATACTTCGGTATCTCTGGTGTCTTTTCCTTTCGAGTATATTATTCACGGTCTGCCGGTAATGAATAGTATGTCTCATGCGCTCTTTGGTTGGAATCCTTTGTTGATTTTCCCCAGCTGAGCAAGATTCGTATTCTTTGTAGAATCGAATATCCATCCTTTAACTAGTTTGTGTTTCGGATGATGAGTGTTTTGGCATATATACCAATTCACGTGTTCGGTAGATCACCTATTATATACCTTGGTATCTCTAGTGTTTCTTACCATGCGAGTTTATTATCTACGTTCTGACGGTAATAGATAATATATCTCATGCGAGTATTCTTATCCACGGTCTGCCGGTAATGGATATTATATCTCATGCACTCTTTGGGTTTGTGTCCCCAGTTGAGTAAGGTTCGTTTTCCCGTTGTGGATTCGAATGTCCATCCTGTAAGTCGATTTGCTTTTTCAAGCCCTCCTTTCGGATGATGAGTGTTTTGGCATATATACCAATTCACGCTTTGGTTGGTCACCTATTATATACCTCGGTATCCCTGGTGTTCCTTCCTTTCTGCTCCCTATTATGACCTTGGTCCCCTGTGGAGTCAGATTTTCCTGAGTTTATGTACCTTTTTCAGGTCTCTCTCAGATGCTTGGTTGATTGATATCTCTTACCCTTATACCGGTCTTAGATATTCATTCTTCCTGAGTTTGTTGCCCTTATACCGGTAACACCTCATTCTTTGGTGCTTCCTCAGTGGAGTTTCCTATTGCTTCTTCCCAGGAGTCAGCTTGTGTCTTTCCGATGGATGTTTTCCTTTTGGAATTTCCTTTTCCCCAGTGTGAGTCCTTCACTCCCCAGTGAGGTCTCCAGTCTGATTTCTGTTGTTACCCTAATCGGAGTCGTGTCTTGTTCACGCTGTGTCAGTTTTATTTTCCCCCAACTTGAAGTCGTGTCCTGCTCACGCAGTCTTTTTCTTTTACTATCCCCAACGAGAGTCTTGGTAGAGTCTCTGTTCCTGGTGAGTGTATTACTCCGATGGATCGTCTTTTCTTCTGTGTGAATCATACTCCCCACAAAATTTGTGTCTTTTGCATACATGCATTTGCATCATGAGGTCTCTTAGGGACCAAAATTTGTCTCATTACTGTTATTTAAGCCCATTCTACCGCGTTGAGATGAAGATTTCTAAACTTCACTTCTCCGGCTAGAATGACCTTAAATAGGGGAATCTGTAAGACCCCAATTTTGTCCCTAAGATCCCTCATGGCATCATATCATATCATATCATATCATTGCCTCAAGGATCTTTGTGCACCTTTGCTTCCCTCCTAGTGGGTGGGTTATCTTGTGAGTGTGGTTCTTGATCACCAAGCATGTTTTGCATTTGTGTATCATTGCTTTCCATCTATCTATTAACCAAAGGTACAAAAATATTGTCATCTAACCATGTTACTTGCAGATGAAGCCAGCTAGGTCAAATCAGTCAGACCAGTCATTGAGCAATAGATGGTGGCCATTCTTGAAGAATTTGGGCACCATGATCATTCATAAAGAGTTCATATGAGTTGTGATATCATTTTAAATCAAGATCTCAAGTGGTAGGGGCTTGGAATTCATCAGAACATGGTTCAGTCAGCCAAAACCCTAGCAAAGTCAACTGAAGTCAACTGTGGTCAACTGTGCATTTAATCAGTGATTTGATGGTGGGAATTGGTTTGAGAGGTCTCATTCATGTCCATATAAGCCTCATATAACATGTCAAACATCATCAGTGAAGAATTTGAAGTCAGACAAGAAATTTCCAAAAATAGAAAGTTGACCTGTAATTGGAATTTGCCAAAAATGGAAAGTTCTTCTCCTCAAAATTAAATCATCATACAAGCTTCAAATGAATTTTTGTCCAACATGAAAGTTGAAGATCTTGTTCTCCCATTTCCAAAAAGTCCAAGAACACTCATTTCTCATTTATGGTTGGCAAGTTATGATCAAATCATTCTCAAAATATTTTGAACTTCAAAGTGGCATATCTTCCAAACCATTTGGCCAAATTGAGTGAAGTTTTTTGCTACAAGTCATATTTGATGTGCTCTATCCAAATCCTTCATCACAATTCACCAAAAATCAACCACTCAAAATGGCCTTTTTCAAGTGGCTTGAATTTAAAATGAGGGAGGTGAAAAAGTGACTTTTCAAATTAACCATTTCCAATGCATTTTACCATTTGCCAATGTTCAGAAATCATGTTTTGGATGTGCTTAAAGACCAATTTTCGCACTGTAGCACATGCACATGCAGCATAAGTGGAATTTCACTAATGGGCAAAACATTTCCATTTGAGTTAATTTCAATTACCACTTCCTTAACCAAGCTTATGCATCATTAAACAGAGTATATATGCTTCATTTCTGACTGCAAAAACCCTAGCCACACTTTGCCAAAACATATCAGAAATCCATTTTCTCTAAAACTCTCATTTTCCTCACTTGAACTTTTTCTGAAAAATCTCAAAGAGCTCGAGCCTTGGTTGATTATGCCATCACCTACCATCATCTTGGAAGCATTGGCAAGCATGGAATCACAACTGTAAGCAAAGAATCCACACTGTTGCATTGAGCTCTCTTCCATGGCAGTTTTCGATTTGAGCACAACCAAGAATTGTTGAGCCACGATTCTTCACTTATTCATCATTTGGAACATCTTTGCACTGCTGTTTCAGCTCAACACAACCAAAGAACCACTGTTCCATCATTGTTCTTCAAATCTGGTAAGATTTCGAATCTCTTTATTTTCAAAATCATGCTATGTTTTAGAAAGATCTTACCATGCTGATTACAATGAGCTTCGAATCATGAAAAACCATTGATTATTGAGAGAGAAATACTGTTTTGAAGTTTGTTGGTTAAATGTGTTTGTGCTCGACTCATCCTTGTTAGCATGAGTTAATGAAAATGAATGTTGGATTTGTGATGTACGTGATTAGGTGATTCGAATGGTATGCTTGTTGTCAAATTCTGGGAAAAAAGTTCATCACGATTGATGAACATGATGAACAGTAACACGAACCCTAATTTGAAAACCCAGGTCGTGTTTGGTTTGCTGGCTTTTCTTTTTGTCTGCATGTTTTCACTATTCCATTTCCATGTGACCATTAGCCGGATGCCACCTCACTAAGTGAAACGCGGCGTTTCACTTAGTGACCCCCTTATTTACAATTATGCCACTGCCGTTTAATTAATTCAATTAAATCATTTTCTTTTTCAATATTTATTTCATTTTGTATGTTGATCTTCAAAAATTCATAAGTCACTCATTTTTAATCCAAATTTGATGGGATTTTTTGTGAAATTCTCCTCATGATCTCTAGTTTATTATGATGATTTTTCCAAATTTTTTGCACGTGTGGATTTTAAAATGTGCTAGGGTTTGTTCATGTTATCCATTTTATGCATGTTATGCCAATTTGATTGTGAAATGATGATACTTAATCCAATGCCTCTGAAATTTGTTTTGCTTAAACTAGACATGTTCATGGTGATTTTGGTGTAGAGTTTGTGAATTTATCATTGCTGGTTGATGATATATGATTTTTTGAATAGAGGTGTGACAATTTGTGTCACACCATTCATGTCCAACTTCATGATTTTAATTACCATGCTTATTGAACTCAAAATGGTCTGAATTTTTGCATGAACATACTTGTGGATGTTGAGAATACATGTGATTTTTTCTGGAAATATTGATGGCATTTCCTATTTGTTTGGAATTTTCTCCCCTGTTTGGTCATTTGTTGACTTTTTGTGACACATGATGTTATATGATTTGTGAAATCCTCATGCATTATTGGATGGACTTGAAATTTGATATGTGAATTGTAGACATCTTAAAGTTTGTCATGGTTTTAGTCCCATTCATTTGTCATGTGTTTTCACTGTTTTATGATTTATTGAAGTTGGTGCATGTTTTGATGCTTTGTATGAGTTTGCTTGAACTTGCTTTGACTTTCTGATTTTCATTGACCTACTTCCCTTGACCCAAATGAGCTTAAATTTGGTATGCTTATCATGTTATTAATGATGTTTGATCATGAATTATTTGAGGATTTTTTGAAATTTTTGTGACTGGATTTGAGTTGAGTCATTCTGTTGACTTCTTTGAGGTTCTATATGACATGCCTTGACCTAATTTGTTTGTGAAATGATAATGATGAATGATATGAACATGAAACCACTTGGGTTTGTTTCTTAATTGCTTGAACTTTATTTTGGATAGCTTTCACTTGCTGTTTTGGATTTTTTATCTCCTTTTGACCCTAGGCTTGTCCTAGTGGTCTTGTTGCTCATGTTTGAGTTTGGTTTTTCAGGTTAAGAAGTGAAGGCTTTAAGGAGACTTATGCAAGTTGATTGAGTTTGATTGATTATCATGAACTAACTTGTTTTGTTTTGTAGGATGCTTAGCTCATATGCTTTGAGCTTTGTGCATTGCACATTTGACTGATTGTGTTGATCCTTATCTTATATTGGTTTTGAGTTTGAATTGTATACTGATTTTGTTTGACTGGTTTCAGGTACCATTAGTTGCTCAGTTCTTTTAAGAACTTGCTTTGCTTTGCTTGATAGCATTTGCATTGAGGTAGAATCCTTTTTCTTCATGTAGTCTGGAAGACCTGGCTTGTTACTTGGCCAGGCAACTGTCTGAAGTCCTCCTTAAGAGGCGATGTTTTTGCTTGTTTACTTTTGTCCCAAGCAGGAAAAGTCCTTTAAATAAGGCAATTGGTAGAATCCAAGAGATATGTAACCTATCTCCTACAATTCTGTGAGTCACTCACCTTGCTCACACCACATGTGTTGATGCATAGTGAGTAAAAAACCCAAGATCTATCGAGTCAATAATCTGTGGAGAGAGTTCCTACTTTCTGAACTCCCACACCTTCTATCATTTGAAGCTCTCCCTGACCAGGGATAAGAGCATGAGGCACACCCCTCATATCCTCTCATCTTCTTCACCTTGGCTCTCAATGTCAAGGTTAAGAGCACCAGTAACCCTATTTCAGTTGACTTCAATGCCTAACCCTTTTGTATGAGCCTTATTGCTTGGTTATAGTGTGTGCTGAATGACTTCATTTGATTGATTGCTTATTTCATTTGTACATGTCTACTTGCATGCTTTGTGCATTTATCATCATTAATTGCTCATTAGTGCATGATCATTTCATTTGTCTTTGTGACATATCTTTGTTGTTTGCCCATTGAGGACAATTGTAAGACCATTCATTGGCCATTGTTCCTATGATATGGAAGTGAGTATAAGACCATTTCATTGGCCACTCATCATCTCTTTGCTTGATGCATTTGTTTGTTGTGTGTGAGGATACAATTGTAAGTCCATGTAATTTGGCATTTGTTTTCCCATGATCATATGTTGGAGGTTAGAGTAAGCCCAGATAGATTGGCATCTAACATCCAAGTGTTTGCTTTGTTGTTGGAGATTGGTATAAGCCCAGATAGATTGGCATCCGGTATCCACTTTTTATTTCTTTGTTAAGGAGATTGGTATAAGTCCATAGAGTGGCCTCTGATATCCGGTTCTGTTTTAGGAGATTGGTATAAGTTCAATAATTGGCATCCGGTATCCGCTTTCGGTTGACTTTCTTCCTTTGCTCTGCTTGTTTGTTATTGCTTATTGCCTATTCCAAAGGACACACTTGAATCATCTTCTATATGATTTCAAGAGGTGAACCTTCTAAGAAGTTTTACACTCCATCTTCATCCATTCATCCCATTTTGTCCTAAACCTTTTCACACACTACTTTTAAAACTTGAGATAGATATTGTGCAAACATCTTCATGCTTTCAAATTAAAAACCTGGACCCCAAGTCCTTGACTTTTTCAAACTCCATTTCATCGTACTTCTTTTAAATCAATCTTAATCATACTTTGACCCTCCTTTTGTGAATAATCATAATCAATTAACTTCACCCATTCAATTGTTTTGTGGCTTTGTCCATTCTTGTTAAGTTTTTATGCATTAGCCGTAGGTTTGATTTATCCTAGTTGGTTGATGTTAATCTCACCTATTTGTCCTTAGTTGATTGAATTGTAAGTCTTCCTTGCTTATTGTAGGGTTAACCCCTCACTAGCAAGTTGAAGCTTTTCTCACATGGTGGACTTGTTGTTTGTATAAGGTTGAGTTTTCTCCCGTGGATAACGTAAGACCTTAAGGCTTGTGTTTAAAATTAAATCCACTAACTTTTGGAAATCTTTTAGCCGAACTGCGGCGTTTTGATCCTTACCTTTGATGGATGGTACGTAGGCAACGGGTTCATCCGTTTGAACACAAAAATAATAAAAATTGTATATTCTTTTCTCATCATCCCAATCATGTTTGCACAATAATATTTCATAACAAATAACAATTTAGTACAACAAGTGTGAAAAGGGCTCCCTAGGAGTACCTAGGACGTAATGGGTGCCTAACACCTTCCCATTGCCTAATTTACCCCTTACCCAGACTCTCTGATCTTTTAATTAGTTTTCTACGCGTAAAACTTCTTAGGCTTTTGTTCGCTTTTTAGCCAATCCTTTGGATAAATAAAAGTGCGGTGGCGACTCGATTTCATTGTATGCTTTGCTTATGGTTTAATAAATAAATCATATAGCGACGAATACACCGCTACAGAATGCTATGCCTTTTGTGTCAACAATTTAGCGCTATGTTAAGCAATCGTAATTGGACTTATGTAAAAGTCACAACTATTTGAGGCCGGGCAATAGAAATTTTAGTGTTAATGCATGTTAGAGACATGGTATTATGAACCATGCTCCTAAAACATAGCACACTTAAAAAATATGCAAAAGAGTGGACCTAATCTTATCCACACTCATGTTGATTTTACAATCAACTAGCCTCAGGATGTAGAGATATCATAGGTCCATGACATGAATGAATAGAGAAGGGGATTGAGATGAAGAGGGAGGGGGAATGGAATCAACAAAAATTGGTCAAAGGAGGAATTTTATCAAATTAAAATCATTCATTCATTTTGGGAGATGAAATGTATATTTCATCAATCCCCTAAATCCAATGATTTTAACTCAACAAAGTCAAATCAACCTTGACCAAGGCCCAACAACACAAGTCCAATTCAACAAGTCAATATTAGAAGCTCAACACAATTTATTTTTCAATTAAACAATTAAAATCAAATAAATAATGCATTAAATTAAATTATGGTTTGTCAAGTTCCTAAAACCTCATCAAAACACCAAAGAAATGACCATGAGATTTATCATAGGTCAAACAAGATCAAAGGACCTTGGAGAAAAAAATTCATAATTTTTGGAAACTGAATAGTATTTTTAAACAATTAAAAGTATTCACAAAATCAATTAAATCATGGAAAATATTAATAATGATCCAAAAAATAATTTTAATTAGAAAATGAAGGAGGAATTTAATTAAATTTTTTTGGTGAAACTATCATATTTTTTGGACCAATATTAAAATCAATACGAATTAATGAATATAAACCCAATAAAAGGAAAATCAGAAAATAAGAAAGAACGTCGATCACTTGATCTCCCTCATTAATTGAGGTGGCAAATCAAGTGGCTGCTAACGCGCATTCCACCATGGTCCTGAGTCAGCGTGCCACACAAGTGGTAATCAGTTTCAACGCGCGTGATTAAAACATTTCAAATGGATCAAGTGGTTCTGATGAGTCCCAACACATCATCGGAGCCAAAGCTCCGGTCTCCTTCTCCGATGAGCTTCACCGGATTGGTTCACTCACAACCATCACCAAAATTAAAAATAAGGATATGAATTTAAAGTAAAAATGCATTTGAGCTCGAATCTGGCCTCAATTTATCCTAACTCCAAGTATATTGAGAGATACAAGGAGTTGAAATTTGAGGTGCACGATCTGAGTTGCTTCGATTTAACCTCAAAACAACTCAATCTTGTTGCCTACATTGGTAGGACTTCAGACAACCAAGGATCCAAGAGAATTATGGAGAATTAAGTGAGAATCGAAGAAATGAAAAATTCTAGAAAATACCTTAAAAGCAGGTTTGTGCTTGATTGATCTTGCTCTTGCTTGCTCTTGATCTTGTTCTGGACACTTGAAGAAGTAGAATTGAAGGGATTAAAAGATCAGGACTCTTGGAGTTTCGAATCTCAAAACAGTGAGATTCAAACTCAACTTCCAATGGAAATTATCAAGGTTATCCTTTTAAATGAGAGGGTTTGAAGGTATGGATTCAAAGATGGTGCACAGGGTCCTTCATTCTGAGCATAGAGGGCTCTATTTATAGCGAAATGGATTGATATTTGCACACTTGAAATGGAATTCCAAAAATAGCAATGTACATTGCATGGGTGCATGTCCGTGTACAAGCCCATGAAATCACTTCGTCTAATCTATAATTGAGTACAAGCAATGTTGAGATCATGTTGGAATGCTAGGCAATGATATATGGAAGTTTCAAGTTCAATCTTGCCAAATGATGATCCAATGTTCAAGCCATGCGCAACCCATTCAAATCTTGTCCAAAATGGATGAAATTGGACGTTTTGGAAAGGTTAGATCAAGAGAAACAAATTTCACATTGGACACTTTTTCATTTGAAGCTTGGATCATGATTAATTTTAAGGTGGAAGTTGGGAAAATCAAACATGTCAAAAAAATTTCTAAGTGTCAAGCCATATGTTCACTTATTCCACCTTGGCTAACTTTTTAAAATGAAAATACAAGAGAAAAGGAGACTAGTCATCCTAAGGATCCCTAACAACAATGTCAGAAGATCTGGCTGAAGGCGCGTACTTCCTTCGAATGCGACGGATCTCGGTCTCGAAAGAAGCCTTCATCTGAGTCTTCTCGAGGACAAGCTGGTTAACAATCTTCTTCCAAGCAACGGAAGGCTAAGGCATGCTAGAAGATGAAACCTCTGGCTCTCTCTGTCTCTTCGTCACTCGGTCTTCAAGTAGCTCAATCAGTGCATCTTTGTCCTTAGAATCCAATAGCAACTCCTCATGCTTTTTGCTCAAAGCATGGAAACGCTCTTCCCACATATCCTTCTCTTGCTTCATCTTGATGAGCACGTCTTCCAACTCCTCTACATCTTGGTTAGGGAGAGTTAATGGCTCAACCACAACCATAGACATAGGTCTTTCGCACGGATAAGGCATCTTCAACTCCATAGCTCTCTTCTTCACCCAAAGAGTGTAGGCTTCCAAAGCTACACAGTTGCGCGGACCAAGCTCAGATCTTCCTTTCCTATGCATATTATGCCAAGCATGCACAATCTTCTGCTTCGAATGTTGGGGATCTTTACCCTCTTGATAGAAAAGACCTTCTAAAAGAGTGTTATTAGGTTTGTCTCTCAAGGGGAACCCAAGTTGACGACGAGCCAAAGCAGGGTTGTAGTTAATTCCTCATTGTGTACCAATGAGAGGCACATTAGAGAATTCACCACAACTAT